>NW_006442109.1:35125732-35138200 GCF_000325575.1 Pteropus alecto | reverse complement strand
CATGGGCAAATAATTTTCAATAAAGAAGCCAAAAACATATAGTGGAGAAAGGAAAGCCTCTTCAATTAATGGTGCTGGGAAAACTGGAAAACCACCTGCAAAAGAATGAGACTACACTGTTGTCTATCACCACACACCAAAATTAACTCAAAATAGTTTAAGGGCCTGAATATAAGATCTGGAACAATAAAGTGCATAGAAGAAAACATAGGAACTAAACTGAAGGACCTTGGTCTTATAGAGGATTTTATGAATTTGACCTCAAAAGCAAGGGAAGCAAAAGCAAAGTGAAGTGAATGGGACTACGTCAAACTAAAAAGCTTCTGCTCAGCAAAAGAAATTGTCAACAAAGTAAAGAGAGAACCATCTGAATGGGCAAATTGCAAGCAACGCAACACCTCTGATAAGGGCCTATTATCCAAAATAACAAAGAACTCATATGACTCAATAACAAAAAATCAAATGATCCAATCAGAAATGGGCAAAGGACCTGAACAGACACTTCTCCCTAGAGGACATATAAAGGTCAACAAATATTTGAAAAGATGCTTAATATCGCTAGCTAATAGGGAAATGCAAATAATCGAAACCACAATGAGATACCATCTCACACCTGTCAGAATAGTTATCATCAACAGGACAAGTAATAACAAATATTGGAGAGGATGCAGAGAAAAAGGAACCCTCATACACTGCTGGTGGGACTGCAATTTGGTTCAGCCACTGTGGAAAACAGTATGGAGGTTCCTCAAAAAACTGAGAATTGATATATCATATAATCCAGCAATCCCTCTACTGGGTAGACTTGACTTGAAAACCCATATCTGAAAAGATATTTGCACACCAATATTCATAGCAGCATTATTCACAGTGGCCAGGACATAGAAGCAACCGAAGTGTCCTATGATAGATGATTGGCTCAAGAAGCTGTGGTACATATATACAATGAAATATTACTCAGCCATTAAAAGAAATGAAATACTGCCTTTTGCGACAACGTGGATAGACCTAGAGATAATCATGCTAATCGAAATAACCCAGACAGAAAAAGTTGAAAATAACATGATATCACCTATATGTGGGATGTAAACCTAAAAGCAACAAAATAACAGGACCAACAAACAGAGACTCATGGACATGGACTATAGATTAGTGGTTTCCAGAGGATAGGGAGGAGGGTGCACAGGGGAGGTAGATGGGGTATAAAGGATCAAATATGTGGTGAAAGAAAGAAATATAACCATGGGAGGTGAACATACAATATAAAAATATATATGCCTTACTGTTAAAATGTAGAGCGGAAACTTATTGGATTTCTTTAACCTTTGTCACCATAAAATTAATTAATTAAAAAAATTTTTTTTAAATGAGAAAGATATATCTTTGCCCAGTCTGGCTTGCTTTTTTATTATTTTGGTGTATTTTGATGAGAAGTGTTTAATAATATTGAATTAACAATTAATCATTTTTATTTGGCTAGGTATTTTTTAAATATTTTTCCTGGCAAAATGCTAGCCTGGAAGTTATTTTACCATTTTAATGATATTGTTCCATTGTCTTTTGACTTAAATTGTTTCTTCCATTGTTGAAGTCAGTTTCAATCTTATTCTTGCACTTTTGAAGATAATTGCCTTCTTCTGGTTGTGTTTACAATTTTTCTCCTTATCTTTGGTTTTCAGCAGTTTTACTATGATGTTCGTATACGTGTTTTTCTTTGTATTTATCTTTCTATGTAATTGTAGAGTTTATTGAATCTGTAACTTCATATCTTTCAATTATGAAAATTCTAGGCCACTATTTCTCTTCAGATATTCTGTTTTATTCATATTCTCTCGCCCTCTCTTCTTGGGATTCAAATGACAAATAAGATATTTCTATGATAAGCTATGTCTATACTACTTATATATTTGATACTTTTAAGATTCTGTCTTTTGTGTATATGTATGTGTTTTCATCTGGACTCATGTTTTAATTCTGATTCATTAATCTTTTCTTCTGCTGTATGTCCAGTCTTTTAAACCCATACAGTAAATTATAATTTTAATTATACTTTTAATTCTAAAATGACCATTTTATTTTTCTGTAGATTCCAGGTATCTTGATTAAGTTCTTTATCTTTTCATTTACTTATCTCATTATATTAATTATAATTTAATAATTTAACTAATCATAATGAATTTCCTTGTCTGATCATTCCAATATCTAAATTACCTTGGGTCTCTTTCTATTGGCTGCCTTTCCTCTTGGTTTTCATCATTGAGTTCTGGGTCCTGTTTTCTGGCATGTCTGTTAAATTTTTTTAATTGAGCTATAACTGACATTATATTGTATATTAGATATACAACATGATTCAATGTTATATATTGTGAAATGATCACAAATCTAGTTAACGTACACCACCATACATAGCAAATTTTTTTCTTCTGATGAAAACTCTTAAGATTTCTCTTAACAACTTTCAAACATACAGTAGTATTATTAACGATAAGCACTATGCTGTATATTACAACCCCGTGATTTATTATATAACTGGAAGTTTGTACCTTCTGACCACATATATCCATTTCATTCACCCACCTCCTGCCTCTGGCAATCACCTCATCTTTTCTCTGTACCTTTTAGTTCATTTTGTTGTTGTTTGACTTAGATTCCACAAATAAGTGAGATCATACAGTATTAGTCTTTGTCTTATTTCACTTACTATAATATCCTCAAGATTCATCCATGTTAACAAATGACAGGATATTTTTCTTTTTTATTGCTGAATAATGTTCAATTGTTTGTGTGTGTGTGTATCTCACATTTTCTTTATCCATTCAACTATTGATGGACAGTTAGGTTACTTCTGTCTTGGCTATTGTGAATAATGCTGTAGTGAACACGGATCATATGGTAATTCTATTAATTTTTTTGAGGAACCTCCATACTGTTTTCCATAGTACATTCCCACCAACAGTAAATAAGGGTTCTCTGTGCTCCACATCCTCATCAACACTTATTTCTTGTCTTTTTGATGACAGCCATTCTAATAAGTGTGAGGTGATAGCTCATTATGGTTTTCATTTGCACTTCCCTTAATGATTGATGATGTCGAACACTTTTTCATTTACCTGTTGCCCATCTGTATGTCTTCTTTGGGAAAATGTCTATTTAAATTATCTGCCCATTTTTAATTAGATTAATATTTTCCCTATTGAGTTGTATTAGTTCCTTACATATTTTGAGATTGACTCCTTATCAGATATGTAATTTGCAGTTCTTTTCTCCCATTTGGTAGGTTGCCTTTTCATTTTGTTGGTTTCCTTTGCGTGCAGCTTTTTAGTTTGATGTAGGTAGTCCCACTTGTTTGTTTTTTGTTTTTGGTGTCAGATATAAAAGATTATTGCCAAGACCAATGTCAAGAAGCTTACTAATTATTTTTTCTAGCAGTTTTATGGTTTCATGTCTTAAGTTCAAGAGTTTAATCTATTTTGAGTCAATTTTTGTGTGTGGCATAAGATTGTAGTTCAATTTCATCCTTTTACATGTGGCTGTCCAGTTTTCCTAACACAATTTACTGAAGAGACTGTCCTTTCTCCATTGTATAGTCGTTCCTCTTTTGTTGTCAATTGACCATATATATTCCATTGATCTATGTCTTTTTTTTTTTTATGGCAATACTATACTTTTTTTGATTACTATACCTTTGTAATAAAGTTTGAAATCAGGAAGCATAATACCTCCAGCTTTGTTCTTTCTCAAGATTGCTTTGGGGTGTTAATTTTTATTAAATGGTGAACACTGTGTAGGAAATATTATAGTGGCACTTGATGATATTTTCTTCCACAGAGGATTTAATTTTCTTTTAGTAGAAAAAAGACAAATTACCTTAAACAGGTTCATTCCTGGTTTGCCCTTACTTCTAAAGCAGCAATTTTCTGAATTCTGAGCTGAAAGTTTGGGGTGTTACCATGGCCCTTCCTCCATGACACACTCTGAAATTCAATTTTTGTGTCCCTTCCAGTGTCATTTTCCAAAAATATCTGCCTAAAATTTGAACTTCTAAGCTGCTTTTTCTGCTTGGGTTATCTGCTTTGTTTATCTCATTAATGTGCAACTTAGAAATCAACAAATGCCTTGGAGGGAAAAACTGTGCAAAAAAAATGGACTCACTGTATTTCTCTTCTCTTCAGATTCTTGGCCCCTCAAATCTTGACTGCCTTGATTGCTCTCCAATGGTGTCAAACAGATATCTATTTCTCTCTGCAGTCCTGCCAGCTGTTGCTTAATAAATTTTGAGACTATCATTAGGTGCAAAAGATGTTCATGGCTATGTTCTTATTCTTTTTCTCAATATATAAAAATCCCTTCTGCCTCTTTTGATAGATTTTTATATTGAGTTATGTAGTTAGATATTAATAATGCTACTCCAGCTTTTTCATCTTGGCTTTCTGGTCCCTTTTTGCCTAGATATATTCTTTCTCCCCTTAATTTGAAACCCATATCATTTCATCTAAAGCAGTTTTTATAGATAGCATATTGTTAGCTTTAAAAAATAATCTGAGATTCTTTAATTGGCAAATTTAACCCATTTACTGTAATTAGTGTTAGATTAGGCTTTTGAGGGCCACCTCACTTTCTTTGAAATCCCTCCTTTTCTCTTTCTTTGGGTAGATCATGTTTTTTTTCTGCTGACTTAAAAATTATACATCTTTTGTTTCTAAGGTGCTTATTCTAAAGACTATATTTTCATATATTCCTATTGAATTCTGAAACTTTTATATGAATTTCCTTTCTAAAAACAAATAGCACCCTTTTATCTCTTTTCCTACTTACGCCACACCATCTATTTTATGTGTCTCTAGAATTTTAGTTCTAGGCTATGAAGGCATTTTTCTGGTCCTTTTTAGACAAGAAAACTTCACCAGGATACTAGACACCATCAATTGATAACATTGTCCAAATAATTCTAGATTTTTCTCCTCCATTTTGAATTTCTTTCTAAGTATATTTTCAAGGAAGGTCTTTTGTAAACTTCCTAAGGCTTTGTAAACTTGAGCATTTGTAAACCTCACAGTTAAATGGACCTTTTGCCTGGATATCAAATTTTTGGTTCAAGTTCACCTTCTGTTTACAGTACTGCTGTTGTGGAATCTGAAGTTAACCACACTTTTTCCTTCACAAGTGATTTGATATTTTTCTCTGGCAGTTTTGAGATTTTATCTTTGCTTTGTTGTTTTAAACCTCACTAATAATGTGTCCAGATTTGGAGTTTTCCTTATTCATTTTGATATTATTTCTTCAAACTTTCCTATTCTCACATTTCCCTTCCTTTTGGGACCTTTTTTGGGTGTTGCTACTTCTATTTCCATCTTCTAAACTCAAGTTTTCCAATTTTATCTTTTTATATAGGGCTGCCTCCTTGGAGTATATCTCAAGCTAATTTTTCAATTCGCTAATTTATTCCACAGCTGTTATCACTTATGCAGTATATCTCATTCACTTGTGTCCTTTATTTCAACTATGATTTTTTATACCCAGTGTTTTTCTTTGGTCTCATTTCTGCTTCATATTGCTTATCTAGTAATGCATCTTTTAAGAATGATTATTACATTTATCTTAAATTTTTATCCCATCCCTTCCAATAACTTGGCTTCAGTTGTTCAGTTTGTAGTCTTTCTTTAATATTAGATATACTTCAGGCATCTGATTACTTTAGCAGTGAGTCCAAATTCTCCAGATACCTGGCCAGATCACTCTAAAGGCAGCTAATCCCAGGCATCTAGAATAACAGTTGACCACTGTTTTCACTTAACTAAGTAAGCTCTTTTGCTCAGAACTTCAACTTTAAATTCTAAAGAAGAAATTTTATGGAAGGAGAGATAATCCATTAGCTCTAGGGCTTAGAAGGAACAGGCAGACTAATTTGGAGCAACCCTACCAGAGTACAACCAGAAAAACTGGACAGAATACTAAATACCTGATTAAAGATACATGTGCGCCACAACGGATCTCTAGTTTAGATGACCTCTCTAGCATAATCATCTTGAAAGTGCTGGAGTTTTGTTCCTCATCCAATGACCTTTGACTTGCCTTTGACTTTAGCTCCTTTTGCTCCAAGCCACAGGGGTCTCATTGCCTAGACCAAACTTTCTCTCACGTGTGTTAATCACAGATTTATCTAGTCCTTCCCTTGATTACTTTGCATTCCCTTATAGAAATTCCTCAAAGATTAACAAGTCAAGTAACTGGGGCTTGGCCATAAGTCATGTTAATATGTGAATCAAGGGCATCATTTGAATTAAAAAAAAAAAACTTTTTTAAAGCAAAAGATAATTATTTTGCTGAAGGTTGATAGGCAAGTGAAGGGCAAGCTATATTGCACAGTACTTAATAATTTAGAGTGCAACTCCTCCTTTCTTTTTTGGGGGTCCCAGCCACTTTCTCTGCAACCTGTTTTACCTTTTTCTTTCTTTCCTCGTTGCTATTTTCACAAAGGAAGCCAACAAACTATCTTGAGACTCTGGAGAAAAGAGGGTAACACTCCCCACACACACAGCACTAAAAGGCAACCATGGTCAAGGATGGCAGTCCCTGCTACTTTAGTTTGTAATCTCCCTTATACATACCATGAAAGCCTCAAGTCTCTCGCACTTCTGACCATGAGCCGTAAACTCTATCTGAGTCCTATATGTTCCAGGTGCTATATGTTTTAGTTCCAGTGACCTTAGGCAAATCTCAAGTTTCTGGTCCACTGAATTCCACTGTGGACAGTAAGGGGTTAAACTAGATGGCTCTTTGGCAGGGTTCTGTGATGAAATGGCAGCTCCAGTATTCAAGAATGGATACCTGAACCTTAGCCATGTTCCGAAGCTAAATTTGAGCAGGTAGTCAGTGGTGAGGGGGCCTTGTGTAGATAATAACTGGTGTCTCTTTCTTTAGAAAAATATCACGGGAGCCTACCAGGTCAGCAAGAAGCCTCCAAAGTCTGTGGTGAAAGTGATTAGAATTTCAGCCCCTACCAAAGACGCTGTCTATAACTACAGTATTCAGACCCTGAACACTACAGAGCTTGCCAAGAAGGAGCTGTATCGAGAGATGGCCAAGGTGAGTGAATAAGAGGCTCAGAGAGTGATAAAGAGCCAAATGCTTATACTCCAGACAGGATAATAGCAGTTGGATAATCCCATGAGCTTTTTTCTCTCTGACCATCCTGCCTGAAGGTCAACAGGAGATTTCCAGAATGTGGATGAGAGCCAACCAGCTAGGAGGTGTAGACAAGGGATCAGGTGCTGGGAGAGGTGTTCTGTTCCCACACTAAATGTGAATCCACATGCAGAGGTAAGCCAAGAGGTCCTCAACATATACTCAGATGTTCATGCTGCAAACCACAGCAGGTTCCTCATCTCTAAGGAGCATTTTTGTTGCTGCTTATGAAAGAAAAGCCTCAGTGTAGCCTTCCAGCACACAGTGATTTAGAAAAAGTCTTCTTCTGTCAAAGAGAACAATAGTGTGATTTTCCCAGGGCTGCTGCACAGTTCAGTTAATCTGAATGCAGTGTTTATATTGTCATGAACTATCACTATGCCCTCAGCTGTTTCTGATACTTACTTGGAAACCCAAGGCTCAGTCTGCCACCACTCTTCCAACCACATGTTTGCTTCTCATTTCCAGGAGCCAAGGAAGAGATTCACATACTCACAGAATTACCTCTCAGCCATGGTGGAGCCTCAAGATTCAGAGGAAGAGGAGAAAAAAGCCAAAAAAAAGTCCCGCCAGGCATGGCTCACAGCCAATGGGTTCCAAGTGACAGGTCTTCGTAGCAGCACTGAAAGCAACTGTCACCTCAGGCTGCTGCCCACTGGCATCACCACAGAGCAAACTGAGGTCCATAGGAAGGAGCAGGGTCTCAGGTGTGGTATCCATAGGTACCTTCCTCCTAACTTACTGTTCCCAATTTAGGAATGGAGGGAAAATGCACTGTTTACTAACGTGCTGGAGCCTGTGCTGGATCGAGAGAGGTGGAGCTGGGACCAGCGCCACAAGGACTTTGATCTATACAAAAAGCCACCGCCTTTCCTCAAGCTGCCCACTTCTCCGGCACTGAACCCTGTAACAGGTAACAGATGTGTCCTTTGCAAAGCTGAGCCCCTTGATGCTTTTAGCAGCCAGGAACTCTATATCACTTTCTATCCTCAGCTGTATCCATTTTGTTTTAGATACTCATGATTGAAAATCAAGATTCAGAATGGGTCTGGTATAACAGATTGAATGCTGGGCTGGAACTCAGAAGACCTGAATTCTAGTTCCAGCTGTAATATTAACTTGCTATGTGACTTTGGGCAGGTCACTTCATTGCTCTGGACTTGGTTTCTTAACTATAAAATGGTAAGGTGGAAGATCTAAGGACTTTCCAAGCTTCAACGCTGTGTTACCCATGACTGGTCTCTGAAAGCCTAACCAACAGCTCGGAGCAGAGGCTCTGGGCTTCACTAGGACCAATTCCCAGCTCAAGACACTGCCATCTCTCCCTAGGGAGACTTGGGTCTTGCTACATCAATCTCTCTGAGGCCTCTTTTCTTTCTCTCCATTCTTCTGTTTATGAAGGACATCAAAATTATTTATAGGTTGATAGAGAATGCAAGTTCTTTCGTTAACAGAGCCAGAATCTTTGTTTGGGGAGAAAGAGATAGGCTTATCTAGCAACAAGATTTGCCGGAGAACACTTTCTCAGAAATCAAGATGGGATAAGCAGGATGGATTTCTTTCCTCTAACTCCTGAGTAAAGTTGGTGACAGCTCCATGAAATAGGAGGAAGTGGTGACAGGCTGCTGAAATTTCTCTCCTTAATTTGGACCTTACTGTCTCCCTTTATAACATGCCCCAGGCTCTGGGCCTGTGTGAAGATCTGCTAATTTTTCGTGTGACCCAGGCTCAGAGTCGCAGCTATGGTCCAGCCCAGGTATGCTAGGCTTGCCTCGCTGGCCAGAGTGTTCCAGTGGGCTCAGCTGTAGGCCTCCCCAGCACAAGTTCCCTGGGCATCTCAAGTACCCTGTGCATATTGCTTAAAATATATAATAAGTACATGCTGGGGCCTCTCTTCCCCACACATATTTAAGAAAAACTCAGAAATGGCAGGTGAAAAAGGGAGACTTGAATTGGTGGCCTTAGCCTTTTAAACTCAACTGAACAAAAAGAGAACTTGCTGCTGACATGGGACTTACATGCTACAAGACCTAGAGAGAAGCCTTCTTTCCTGAGGGCTGCCCAAAGGGAGCAGTGTCTGCATGCTTTCCAAGCTTCCTCCAGAAAAGGAGCTCTATGCACCTCCTTTCCCTAGCACCATGTGAGAAGATATGTACAACCTGTAATGCCTCCTTGCCAACAAAATACTTTAAGAACTTTGAATTTCATTGGAAAGTTATTTCCAAAGTCACAATATTTCTAAACTTTCACTTTTTGAAGATTAGCTACCAAAACCTTGTCAGAATGTTCAGGCCAACCCACTAAGCCAGCTCAGGTGTTATCATTCCCTGATTTTCTGCCTGATTCTCTCATCACAGGAGAGAGCCTGGCTTCCTCCTCCCACCTTAAGGCAACATCTACAATTGAATTTTTTGGAGGGAGGCCCAAACCACCCAGTAACCAGACCAAAGCTTGAAACCTGCCAGTACATCTAACAAGTAACAGTAGAATAGATCTTGGAGAAATGCAAAGGCCTATTACTGCCATTTAAAGATATCTTTTTCCCTTCAAGAGTGGAAGCCAATCCTTGCAAAGGAAGCAAATAACCCAGGTGGGAATAAGAATATGTTGTCATATACCAGGCAATGGGTTTTTCACCCATCACCTGAGAAGGACCAAACAGAGGGCACCTGCCCCTCAGCTTTCAAGGCCTTCTTCTCTCAGGGTAAGGACAAAAAGGGTTGGAAGCCATCACCAAAGGATGGTTCTCAAGGTCACACTGTCATCCTTTAAAGGCTAGTTGTGAGGGAAAATGAGACTAGTATAGCAAATGCTTGAAGGGTAAATACAAATTGTGCCATTTTATATCTTCTTTTGTTAACTGGTTCTTGGTACATGTTCTTTTGTTAAATGGTTCCTGGTACATGTTTTAAGTGTATTTTGCTCCTAGTATGAATGAATGACATGTACACAACTTTCAAGGAGTTTCTTGGAGAATGTGTGGTCTAGTAGAAAAGTCTAACCAAACCAGGATTTGTGCTGTCCCATAGTATCATAGTATCATGGGACCTGCCATGAAGGCAGCAGCACAAATCCTGTTTTTTACAGTGAAGTCTCCTAAACTAGCAGCATATCCTCAGATCACTGGTCTCAGCAATTCCATTCTCTCTCTATCTCTGTTCTGAACCTGGGATCATGTCAGGCAGCAGTGCCCACAGGTCAAAGTCTAGTTAAGGTTCCCTTAGGCCAGGAAAAAGACCTTCAGGTGAAGACTGGAAAGAAATAGCTCAAGTTGGAATAACTCCAAGCTCTATACCTTCTAGAAAAAAAAGTGAGAGTTGTCTAGCAATGGGCTATGGCCTGGGGGCTGGCAGCAGCAGTATATACCACCCTCTGCTTCAGGACATTCAGTCCAGAAGGTAGACACAGATGTATACGCACCTCTCTAGTACCTGCTGGGACATTTTCTTGATCTGTTTGTCTGGATTTTGTGGAGAATCTTGGAGGAAAAAAAAAGACATTAGATGATCTTTCTGCAATGTGATAATAGAAATATTGCTGGAGCACTTTTTTCCAACTAAGTCAGCCTGTAGGTGACCTCACCACCCCTCCAAACCTCCAGGAAGTGATCCTGGGCTGCAGATAGAGGCTTAATTCTGAATAACAAAGGGCTCATTCTATTAATTCCTAAAAACTCCAAATCTTGTGGGAATAGTACAGTATATTAACAGCCAGGCCAGCACCCAGGTGCCCTTCACCACTATCACTTGGCAATAGGTCTGGGCTCTGCAGGGGACACATGACA
The DNA here is from genome assembly GCF_000325575.1 of Pteropus alecto. NCBI lineage: Eukaryota > Metazoa > Chordata > Mammalia > Chiroptera > Pteropodidae > Pteropus > Pteropus alecto. Next base: position 35,127,231 of record NW_006442109.1, on the reverse strand, counting down.
CAAAGCCTTAAAGTAAGCAGGACTATAAGGGTCAGAAGAATTTGAGCTGTACATTCTAAGATAAGGCCATATGGCTATGGAAGAAGAAGAACATTCCAAACTAAGCAGCACAAGCAAAGCCCTCACATGGTCTAGGGCTACAGATTCAGCATCTGCAAGAAAAGAAGCTTCATTTTCATTGCAGTGCAAGGGTTTAAAGGCAGGTAAAATGCCTCTTTCATGAACCTTCCCTAGGCAGATGCCAGCAGGGCCTGCACAGGGACTCTGACAGAGCTCTCATCTGTAGATATGTGCTCCTGCCTGGCAGGCCTTGCTGTAGGTCAGCATGATCTTACCCAGCCCTCACTCAAGGCAGATATTTGAGTAATCAACAGGCCCTGGGAGCCTGATGGGGTCCAGAAACAGCCCACCATCAGATGCCTGGACTCAGACCCTCTCCTCCTTCCCCCAAGCTACCCTACCCACACTTGTCCAGCTGAGATAATGTGAAGAGATTCTGGGAAAAAGCTTCCACACAGAAGATGTTGTCCAAAAGAACCTACCAGAACAGAAGTCAGAGAGAACCCTTGGATTCTGAGCCATGGGGTACCCCCTCCCTCGTGTCTGATCTCTGAGCTTCAAAGAACTACTGGGCAGCTTGGCTGGGGTCAAGATGCCTGGCTCAGAGGTCACATAGTCTTAGGTTCTAATTCCAGGCCTGAGCCAAACTACCTCTGTCCCAAGGGCAAGTTACTCAATATCTATGAGCCTCAATTTCCTCCTCTGTAAGAGAAACATCATAATTCCTGTGGCCATGGGCTACTATGGGACAATTGTATGTAAAGACCAAATACAGCAGGCACTCGGTGACTGCACCCACCACCTCCAGCAGGGTGAGGAGGGCAGGCAGGGTGAGGATGCTGGATTTGGGACCCCATCACTCACCCACACTCTTCTGTCAGGTAGGAAGACAAAAGGGGGTAGCCCTGTGTCCTGAGCAGCACAGGCCCTACCATCACAGTTGGCAGTACTCACCAGAGGCCACAGCCACAATTCAGCAAACTCACCAACCTCCAAGTCAGCTGCTGCATGGACCCTGCGCTTCACCTACTCTGGAAACACAAGTGGGTGCCAAGCCCTTGACTTGCCCAGCCCTCTCACCTAAGACTCCCTAACTGAGCCATGCTAGCCAATGACCCCTTCTCCCAACCACCAGGCCTCATTAAAGTGCAGTAGAATAAAAACAGCTGGAGGCTGCTTATATATGGGGGGATGGGCAAGGGCAGGGGTGGGATGGGGAGGCAGAAGCCCTGCTCAAATGGAGTGGCTGGCCCAAGACAGCACAGCCACCATGCCATACAGGTAGATGAGGATGTCAGCCACCCACTTCAAGACCACCAGCTCCTCCATGATGGTCTGGGAACAGAGGCCCAGGGTGGAGGCCCATTACTTGGGACTCCCACACACATACATACAGTCTATCCTCAAGCACATCTTCACCCATCTCCAAGCTTCATTTT
>NW_006442109.1:35116817-35125702 GCF_000325575.1 Pteropus alecto | reverse complement strand
CAGGCTGTGGGATGTTGGCTCAAGAACACCTTCTGTTTTCCCTTCACTCTGTCTAGATTTGGGCAGGGGTCAAGACAAGACCAGGTCTTAGGAACTGGCTGAGACCAGAGGCTGGCGCTTAATACACCTTCAGCAGCAAAAGCCTCACAGATCAGGTTCTGAGATTCAGGCCCCAGTGGGGCTGCCCCTTCTGAATACAGGGAGCATCTCTTCCCCTGGAAGGTGATCACCCAGCACAGGCTCCTACCCAGCTAGCTGAGTAGCCCCTGGGACAGGTAGCCACAGCCAGCTCTGCCTCTCCATCCCACCCCTCCATGATGACTAAGATTTCTTTCTAGGCCTGGTCCCCAAAGTGGACAATTGGTAAAACATCATCTCATAGATGCTTGTCCCATTTCTCTGATCTCTACATTGGCGAGCCTGCCATCCCCAGGGTCTGGCAGGGCATGAGTAACTTGCCAAGTGGAGCAGCAATGTCACCATAGTGTGATCAAAGTAATTAACATTCTCCTCAAGCTTGCTGGCACTCTCCTGGTGGGCCAGAAGAAAAGATTCAGCTCAGCACCTCCTCCCCATTGTGCCCATCCTGTCTCACTGGCACAAGGCATGACAGGGGCTCTAGGGCCCAGATCCTGATACCATGCTGGGCTGTTCTCCATCACGACAGGGTGTTCCTGCACCCATTCCTGACTGTGAAAACCATAAAAGACCAATCCAGGCCCAATGTGTCCCTCCCCTAGCCTGGGCATGCTGGACACCTTCCAGCCTATCAGAGGGCAGCCAGTCTCTCTGAGGTGGAGCTACACATGTGCTACCTCCAGGAGGAGTTGAGTCACAACCAGCATCTATGTTGTATTCTCCCTTTAAGTAGTCTGAAATTGCTCTGAGCAACTCATCCTTGGGCTCCAGCAGTGATTTCTAACTTCTCTGGCCCCAGGATAGAGGTCAAAGGGAGAAGAGAGCAAGGGAAGGAGAGAAGAAAGAAATTAGTCTTGTGTTGGCCTTGGAGCCCAGCACCTGTTTAAGGGGCACCTTTTATTCCCCAGGTTCTGAAAATACAGTTCCCCTACAGCATAGGAAACAGGCGTTGCCAGGGAAGTGATCACAATGGAAGGGCAATGAGGGCTTCCCTGAGCAGCTGGCCCCTCCTATTGTTGCAGCATTCTCGAACAGAGAGACAAGACACCAAGGCTATAAGTAGGAAGCAGCATTTATTGATGCCAGCACCAGCTCAGTGAATTCTTATCCAAAGGCTGAGCCCTGATTGTAACATGATGGGCAGTTTTACACAATCTTGTACTTCTTCATTCCTACACAGCTATAGAATATAAGGAGAACATTGATTAGTTGCCAAACTATAAGGCTTAATTGTTTAAGTGAGCTTTCGGACTGCTGTGTCAGCTGGAGAGTCCTGAGGAAAGGTGGGGCCATGCAGTCAGGAACTAACTTGTTCAAGCCAGAAATGGTCAGACAGGGTCACCCTGCAACACTATCACCCTCAGGTGAAGGCCAAGGTCTGGAGCTCCACCTTCGAGGCCCCACAGTCACTAGCCTAGGCTCCTGCTCACTTCCTTCCCTCCAGCGAGCCAGCAGATAAGCTTAGCTCTGCAAGACTGCACTGTCCCACCCCTCTTGCCACTCCAGGTGGGACGCAAGGAGCAGAGAGTGGAAATGGCACCTACTTGAACCTTGCAGTCAGGATGCAGCCAGCATGTTGCAGGCCTATCAGGGCAATGTACGTCTGGAGAATTTCATTGGTTCCTTGTGCCCAGTAGTATGAAAGTCAAAGGCAGCCCCACTACTACATGTGTGACTGAATGGGCCATGCCACTGCCTGCTCACCTGCAGTATAGAAGCCACTGCAAGCAAAGCTGTGACATTTTATAGCTTCCACTGCCCTCGCAGTAAGATCCAAAATCCTCTCCAATCTGACTACTTGTCTCCCCTTCCGTCCATCCTTCACATACTACACTACCTGCCTCAGTCCCACCCAGCAGGATTGGCCACTACTCCCACAAAGATTTGTTTATTCTATTCCTATTCACTTGGCAGATAAGGTTCTGTCTGGGTCTGACATGTTTTAGTTCCCTGCCCTTGGCCCAAACTGCCCTCCCCTAGGCCTGGTCAAAATCCTTTCTACCCCCAAGAGCCAAATGCACTTGCTTCATGAGACTCCAGCCCCCTCAGGAGAGGTGCATCATTGTCCCTCACTCCCTGGTATTCTGGTTTCCTCCTGGGTCAGTTAGGCTATGCAGTCAAGACTACTAGCACCCCCAAAGGTTCTGGGATGGTGTCTGAGGTGTTTTTGGCCCCAACTCTCCTTTCTTTCCCTCCATAGCTGCCAGGAGGTGGGCTCGGCAGAAAGAGCCCTTGGGAGTGGGACCCTGAGTGAGCTGCTTGGCCTCTCAGCCTCCGCCTTCTTGTCTGCAGAACAATCTAGACAAGGTTGTGAGTAAGCTCAAATGACAAAACATACAGCCAGCCTGGGCCTAGTGCCAGGAGGCTCAGAGGTCCACAGCGGAGTTAGGTAGAGCTGACAGCAGGACATGCATACACCTCAAAGATGAGCAGGATGTGGGCGTCATGCAGCATGCACTTGTACAGGTAGTCCCTCATGTAGCCCTAGCCCCCAATGATCAGCGATGCCTCACTCACACTGCCAGGTGCACTCTAAATTGAACACCTGTCATGGACCCAGGAGCAAGATCAACATAGTGTCATTGGTGCCACTAATGGGAATGGTGTGGCTGGGGATGGAGTTGGAGGCTCGGTATGGAGAACTGGGCTTTGCGATGAGACCAACTCAGACAGGAGCCCTGACTGTCATGGTCTCACTAGGTGGCCTCAGGGAAGTCATTTTCCTTCCTTGTTCACAAAGACCAGCTATGGCTAAGGAGCATTTCTCAGTTTCTCTCTGGCTGCGCTGGGATTACCTGCACCATGGCAGCCTCAAGAGAGGAGTTGGAAAACTGGTTGGTCCGCAATGAGGTAGGCCATACTTTCTGTGGGTCCCAGATCTGGCTGTGATGCAGGCTCGCAGCTAGGAATAGGACCCTGGATTTAGAATATCACATTAGTAGAGCGCCTGCACCTAAAATATGTAAACATAATTCAGCTTATTGTATCATGCATGTGTGGCTGAATATCACTATTGTACTCTTATATGTGTGGAGCCCATGTGGTCCCCTGGGGAGCAGAAGGAAAGCAGAAGAAGAGTAGGAGCAGAAGCCTGTTCCTCGCAATAAAGTCAGTGACACCTAACCCACAAATTAACTGTGGCAAGCCTGCTCCCAGGCAACCCAGTTCCATCCTATGCTTTCCTTGGGTCACGAATTCAACAGCAAGCAACAGTATTCAGTTCATGCAGCCCACACAAAGCCCATATATCTAGAAGAAGCATTCAGTAGCAGGCCACAAACTTATGCCCACGAGCTTCAGAAATTCTTAAACAGAGCTTGGGTGTTTATAGGACCAAGGTCAGCAGCAACTGACCTTGCTACAGTCTGAAACTTATACAGGGAGCTACGGAGATAATGCTGGCATATAAACTGACACTGAAGTGACAGGGGGAAATTTACTCAATAGATCCAAGAGATTCCCGGGGTCCCTATACCACCCTATAAGCATATCACCCAGAGGCTCTTCCAGTTTTAGAGACTTACAGCAACTGACAGGCAGTGTCAGGCCTTGAGGAGCACTGGTCCCTCTGCTAAACTGCCCTAGGTCAGGGACGGGGGATAACCTAACCGCTGCCTACAGCGTTGTCTCTTCCACTTACCTATGGATCCAGCATAGGCAACAACAAGCTGCGGATCACTTTGTAGCTCCCACCTGATAGACCTGAGCAATCAAAGGCAGAGTTGACCTTGGCCTACTGGGGATCCTCTCCCAAGGGGCCACAAAGCCAATGTACCAGGAGGTTGGCACTAGACCACAACAGAGCAACTCCTGACTAGCCCCATATGCAGTGCACACAAAGGGTGGTCACAACAAGTACACAAGCCTGCTATGGCAAATCCCATTCAATAGGGTCAGCCCCCACACAGCAACTCTTACCCTGTGGGTGCAGCTAATTCCCACAGTTAGCCTGAGCATTAATCCCATCCACTGATGTACTAACACCAATAAAGGCTCAGCTAAAACAGAAGGCCACATACAACCCACACAAAGATCACGTCCAGAGCCCCCAGCATAGGAGATAAGGGAGAGTGTACCACTGGGCCACATAGGACACCTTCCATATGAGGCCATATGGCCAAGGGTGAGAGACAAAACAAATATTCCTGACGCATAGAAACGAACACAGAGAGGCTAATAAAATAAGAAAACAAAGAAACATGCCACAAATGAAACAATAGGAGAAAACTCCAGTAAATAAGCTAAATGAAATGGAGGCAAGCAACATACCAGAGACAGAGTTCAAAATAATGGTTATAAGGATGCTCAATGAACTAATGGGTAGAATGGATGAGCACAATAAGAACCTCAACAGAGAGATAGTAAGTATAAAAAAAAGGACATAGAAACCATAAAAAAGAACCAAACGGAAATGAAGAATATAATAACTGAAATGAAGAATACACTAGAAAGATTCACCTGTAATTGGATGAAGCAGAAGATCAAATAGATGAACTTGATGACAAGGTAGCAGAATACACAAAATCAGAACAACAAAAAGAAAAAGAATTTAAAAAATGAGAATAATTTTAGAGACCTCTGGGACAACATGAAGTGTAACAACATCCAGATCACAGGAGTACCCAAAGGAGAAGAGAGAGAGCAAGGAATTGAGATCTATTTGAAGAAATCATGACAGAAAACTTCCCTAACCTGGCAAAGGAATTAGACTTACAAGTTCAGAAAGCACAAAAAGTGCCAAAATAAAAGAGCAATTCAAACAGGCACACACCAAGACATATCATCATCAAAATGCTAAAGGTCAAAAACAAAGAGAGAATCTTAAAAGCAGCAAGAGGAAGGCAGTTAGTTACTTGCAAGGGTACCCCCATAAGAATGTCTGCTGATTTTTCAATGGAAACTTTGCAGGCCAGAAGAGATTGGCAAAAAATATTCAAAGTTATGAAAAACAAGAATCAACCATGAATACTCTACCCAGCAAATCTTTTGATTAAAATGGAAGGTTTGAAAAAGAGCTTCCCAGACAGGGAAAAGCTTAAGGAATTCATCACCAACAAACCTGTATTATAAGAAATGTTAAAGGGACTTCTGTAAAAAAGAAGGGGTAAAAAAGAAAAAAAACAAATACAAATAATAGAATGGCAGTAACTATGTACCTACCAGTAATTACTTTCCATGGAAATGGATTAAATGCTCCAATCAAAAGATGTAGGGTAGCCAAATGGATAAGAAAACAAGACCCAGGAATAATCTGTATACAAGAGACCCACTTCAGATCACATGAGACTCACAGACTGAAAGTAAAGGGATGGAGAAAGATATTTCATGCAAATGGAAATGAAAAAAAAAAAAAAGCTGGGGTAGCAATACTTACATCAGATAAAATAGACTCTAAAACAAAGGCTATAATAAGAGACAAAGAAGGGCATTACATAATGATAAAGGGATCAATAAATCAAGATGACATAACTCTAGTAAACATATACACACCTAGCATAGGAGCACTTACATACATAAAGCAATTATTGACTGACATAAAAGGAGAGATCAACAGTAATGCACTCATAGTAGGAGACTTTAACACCCCATTGGCACCAATGGACAGAAATCTTCCAGACAAAAAATCAGCAAGGAAACAATGGGCCTAAAAGACACATTAGACCTGATGGATTTAATAGATATTTTCAGAGCATTTTACCCCAAAGCTGCAAAATATACATTCTTCTCAAGTGCACATGGAACATTTTCCAGGATAGACTACATGCTAGGCCACAAAACAAGTATCGGTAAACTTAAGAAGACTGAAATCATATCAACCATCTTCTCCAATCACAATGGTATGAAATTAGAAATCAACTATAAGAAAAAAAAACTGGAAAACACACAAACATATGGAGGCTAAATAACATGCTACTAAACAATGGGTTATCAATGAGATCAAGGAAGAAATCAAAAGATACCTAGAGACAAATGAAAATGAAAAAATGACTCAAAAAAAAAAAAGATAATAAAGATCAGACCAGAAATAAATGAAATAGAGTCTAGAAACAATATGAAAGATTAGTGAAACCAAGAGTTGGTTCTTTGAAAGGAAAACAAAATAGATTAACCCTTAACCAGACATCAAGAAAAAATGAGAGGACCCAAATAAATAAAATCAGAAATGAAAGAGGAGAAGTAACTATGGGCTCCATGGAAATACAAAGGATCATAAGAAAATACTTCGAGCAATTATACATCAACAAATTGTACAATCTGGAAGAAATGGATACATTCCTAAAAACATACAATCTCCCAAGACTGAGTCAAGAAGAAACAGAAAATCTGAACCAACCAGTTACTACCAATGAAATCAAATCAGTAATCAAAAAACTCCCCAAAAACAAAAGTCTTGGACCAGACGACTTCATAGGCAAATGTTACCAAATATTCTAAGATAAATTAACACTTATCTTCTCAAACTATTCCAAAAATTTCAAGAAGGAGGGCTCTCTATTTCTTTTTATGAAGCCACCATTTCCCTGATTCCAAAACCAGACAAAGACATTACAAAAAAAAAAAAAAAGGAAACTATAATCCAATACCTCTTATGAACATTGATGCAAAAATCCTCAACAAAATATTAGCAAACCGAATTCAACAATATATTAAAAATATCTGATTCTGGGAAAACATGGTGGAGTGAGAGACATCCTCAGATCATTCCCCTTGAAACAACAATAAGCTGAACATCTAAAACTGAACAAAAAACACCCAAACTGCATACCAGCACATCTGAGCATGGGTTCTGCACATAAGAGCTACCACGGGTCAGAACCCCGGTGTCAGGCAGTAGACTGGGAGAAATAAAGAAGCTGCCTCTTGCAGCTGCCAGAGCTTCACGCAGGAAGATGGGAAGGGGTGAAGGTGCGGTGACTTCCCTGATCAGCCTGCCTGGAAGTGCCGGAACTTCTAGCAGCTGGCAACAGGGCCCAGTCATCAGGGCAGAAAGCAGAGAAGCGGGACTGGACAGCAGAGAAACAACAGTTGATTTCACCAGCCCCAGTTCCAAAACCAAGGCTGTGCTGCACCCCCAACCACAACCGAGGGGTCCCCTCCCCACATACCCTCCAAGACCCAATACTGCAGAGCCCCAGGGGAATCTGAGCGAATGCTGCCGAGACTGAGGCTACCTCTCGCAGCCTCTGGAGCTCCATGCAGGAGGAAGGGGACAGGAGAAGGAGCAGCGAGTTCGTGCTGCAAGTTCTCTGAACAGTCAAGCCTACGAGGACTGTGGGCTACCTGTGGCCAGCTGGCAGCAGGGCCCAGTCATCAGGGCAGAGAGCAGAGAAGCAGCTGGCAGAGAAACAACAGTTGATTCTTACCGCCCCCGCCCCCCATATCCTCCGAGACCAAACACCACAGAGTCCCGGGGGAATCTGAGCAAACTCTACCAAACCTGTTAGAGATCCAAGAGGCTTAGACACCACCTACTGGAAACCAAAAGAAAAGCTCCTTCTTTGCAGCAAGCTAAAGAGAGATCTTTATGTAATAAATCTTCTTTCTGGTAAAACAACAGAATACACTGTAAAAGTGGAAATTCTCCAGTTTCAGGGAGGTGGTATCTCCAGGCGCCAGCCCCCAGCGAGAACAGTAACTCAGTTACAGGGGGGTGATATCTCCAGGCGCCAGCCCCAGGAGAAGCATGACATTCCAAGGCGCAGATGATAAAACTGTCTACTAGGCCCTGTTTTATCTGAGGGTCCCCCCGGATACATTTATCTTTGTACAAAAGATTAACGGCTAACTTCTGCTTCTTGTAATCTGCTTATTCAAGGATGTAGTTGGAGGCTTTATAAGCTGCCTCCTCTGGAAGCTCGGGGCTAATCTCCTCTAACCCTGCATGGTACAGAGTCAGTCACCGGCCAGCAATAAAGGCTCATAATTACTCTGTAACATTTGGAGGCCCCAGCGAGATCTCTCCAGCGGAGGAGATGTCCTAAGACCCGCGACTCCGGCCGCCTTGGGCGAGGACCTGCCTGTCCAGGGGACGGCTGCTGAGAGACGTTCCTCAGCCCCGGACACCAGGCAGACTCGCCCAGGAGGGCAGGTGGACAAAAAGGTTTAATACTGTAACAATTGGGCACGAGCCATCTGGAGCAGCTTCACCGGTGAGTAAGACTGCTCTTGGATCTGTCTGTTAGTGGGCCCTAAAGAGAACTAGTGGAAGGCTGGACACAGCAATACTTTCCTAGTCCGGTCAAGGTCTGAGACATCAGAATTGACTCCGGGTATTCAGTTTTCTGGTGCACTAGTGTTTTGTGTTACCTGTAGTTTGTCTTGTCTGTCTGTATTGCGTCTGCCTGTCCAGATCAGCCGAATGTACTGTTACGCTCCTATTGCTTTAGCTTTCATAAGTTTACTTAGTTTGATTCTTTCCTTAGGTCTGGCCTCCATGCCCGCCCCCCCTCCCTGCCCCCGACTGGACGTTAGGTCAGAGGCTGATCCTAGCCCTGGCTTATTTGGCTTTTGTGGGGATTTTCTCTTTTCTTGCCTGTCTTTACTAACATGGGTCAGGTTTCCTCCTCAAATCGTCCTACCCCCCTGCAGTGCCTCCGTAACCAATTTAAGGATTTTAAGAGACGAGCCCAAGCCTACGGAGCTAATGTCACTCCCTTCAACCTCCAAAGGTTCTGCCAGTTGGAGTGGCCCACATTTGGAACAAGGTGACCACTAGAAGGGTCACTCAACCTGCAAGCCGCCTTTCA
>NW_006442109.1:35090276-35116157 GCF_000325575.1 Pteropus alecto | reverse complement strand
ACTCCTGTTTACCTCAGAGGAGCGGGAGCAGATCCTGAAGGAGGCTGCAAAAGCGGTATTAGAGCCCAACGGGCAGCCTTCCACCGATCCGGCCTGCGTCCAGCATGTTCTCTCGAACACCCGTCCGCCTTGGGACCCCAACACCAACCAAGGTAAGGAGGCTCTCCAACGGTATTGCCAGCTTCTGCTCCAGGGCCTCCGGTCTGCCGCCCGACGACCCATTAACTTATCTAAGGTAAGTGAGGTCATCCAAGCTAAGGATGAATCACCAGCGGTGTTCCTGGAACGACTTTTAAAGTCATACCAGTTATATACCCCTATTGACCCAGAGGACCCTAATAATAGGAGGGCTATAAATTTTGCCTTTGTCAGTCAGTCAGCCCCGGATATTAGAAAGAAACTGCAGAGGATGGAAGGGTTTGAAGGAAAGAACCTATCTGAACTGGTCGAGATAGCCCAATGAGTATTCAACAATAGAGATGAGGTAGATATAGCATAGACCAAGAAGATGACCAAGGTCCTGCTTGCAACCATGCAAGGAGCCAATCCAAAGGGACTGACAGGAAAAGGCAGAGGCCAAGGACAGGCACCTAGAGCGAACAATGGACCTAGGAGAGTCAGGCTAGAGAAGAACCAATGCGCATATTGCAAGGAAAAGGGACATTGGAAGAATGAGTGCCCTGAAAAAGGACGAGCCACCAAGAAGAAGGCTCCCCTCGTTGTCTTCAAGGACGCAGAATGAGGAGGTCAGGGCTCTTACATTATAAGCCCCCGGGAGCCCAGGGTAACTTTACAAGTCGGAGGCAAGCCTGTGAACTTCTTGGTAGACACAGGAGCTACCTATTCTGTCCTACAAAGCACCCAGGGCCCACTCTCAAAGGAAAAGACACTTATACAAGGGGCCACTGGACAAAGTAAATCTTACACTTGGACCCAAGCCAGGATAACAGATCTGGGAAAAGGAACAATTACTCATTCATTTCCAGTTATGCCAGAATGCCCGTATCCGCTGCTGGGTAGAGACTTGCTACAGAAGTTACAGGCCACAATTACCTTCAAGGAAGGGCATACTGAATTGACTGTCGGGTCAGGACCACCTGCCCATTGTCTGAGGAATACCTTTTGCTAGAAGCCCCTAATAAACTCGCCAGGAGCCTTACTTACAAACTCCCTATTAACTGAATTCCAACAAAAGATTGGAATTCAATCTTTTGAATTCCTGATGTCTGGGCAGAAACAAATCCCCCCAGCTGGCAGCACATCATCCTCCAATTATAGTGACTCTGTCCAGCTCAGCTACTCCAGCCCGGGTACATCAATACTCTGTCAGTAAGAAGGCCCAAGCAGGTATTGCTGTCCATATTCGAAGGTTGAGGGAGGCAGGAATCTTAGTTCCCTGCCACTCCCTCTAGAATACTCCCTTGCTCCCAGTACAGAAGCCCGGCACCAATGACTACCAACCTGTCCAGGATCTCAGGGAGGTCAATAAGCGAGTTGAGACCATTCACCCAATAGTCCCCGACCCTTACACTCTTCTCAGCCAGCTACCCCCAAGTCATCAAGTATATACTGTCCTAGATCTGAAGGATGCCTTCTTTACTCTGCCGCTGGCCAAGGCTAGCCAGCCCATCTTTGCTTTTGAATGGGAAGACCCAGACAGACTTTACTCAGGACAGTTGACTTGGACTCGACTGCCTCAGGGCTTCGAGAATTCCCCAACCCTGTTCGATGAAGCCCTAAGTAAGGACTTAGTCGAATTCCGCCAGAGGCACCCAGAGGTAGTACTTCTACAATATGTTGATGATCTTTTGCTAGCGGCTGAAACAGAATTAGAGTGTAAACAGGCTACTGAGGACCTACTCCAGGAGTTAGACAAGAATGGGTATCGGGTGTCTGCTAAGAAGGCTCAATTTTGTACTCCCCAAATGACATACCTAGGGTACAGTCTACAGAAAGGAAAAAGGGCCCTGTCCTCTAGTTGGGTTGAGGCTATTCTGAGGATACCCCAGCCACGCACCAAGCGACAGGTTCAAGAGTTCCTGGGAGCAGTAGGTTACTGCAGGCTTTGGATTCCGGGGTTCACAGAAATAGCTAAGCCCCTGTACACCAGTACCGGAGGGAAAAGAGAGGACCTAGCCTAGGGAAAGGAAGAAAGAACAGCATTTGAAGCCCGGAAGGAAGCCCTAACCACAGACCCTGCATTAGCCCTGCCTAACCTGGAAAAGCCATTCCAGCTCTTTGTTACTGAGGTGCGGGGAATTGTGGAAGGCATCCTGACACAGACCCTAGGACCCTGGAAGCGACCAGTTGCATACCTCTCCAAAAGATTGGACTACGTGGCAGCAGGATGGCCCAACTGGTTGAGGGCAATCGCTGCCACTGCAATCCTCACTAAGGAAGCCCTAAAATTGACACTAGGGCAGACCCTCCAGATCATCGCCCCACACGCAGTTGAGTCAGTGCTTCGCAGTCCACCGGACCGGTGGATTTCCAATGCTTGAATCACCCAGTATCAGGTCCTGCTTCTCAACCCACCCCACGTACAGTTCCTGAAAACTGCCACACTCAAACCAGCCACTCTACTGCCTGACAATGACCCTCGCCAACCCCTACATGACTGTCTTGAGGTCCTAGAGAATGTCACCTGCACCAGACCAGAACTGACAGATAGCCCTTGGCTGTACCCAGACGCTACCCTATTTACGGATGGGAGTAGCTTCGTCTCAGAAGGAATCGGGTATGCTGGCGCTGCAGTGGTTACCACTGAGACTGTCATTTGGGCACAAGCCCTAAGCCATGGAACTTCAGCTCAGCGGGCTGAACTAGTAGCAGTGACTCAAGCTCTGCGGTGGGGTAAAAACAAAACTGTTAATGTCTATATGGACAGCAGGTATACCTTTGCCACGGCACATGTACATGGGGTGTTAGATAAGGAAAGGGGGCTACTGACCTCAGGAGGAAAAGAAATCAAGAATAAGGAAGAAATACTAGCCCTGCTTGAGGCAATTTGGCTGCCAAAGAAAATGGCAATCATCCACTGCCCAGGGCACCAAAACTCGGGTTCAGAGGTAGCACGAGGCAACTCCTTCGCTGATCAGACAGCAAAGGAGGCTGCCTGAAAACCAGTGGGGCCGATTGACATTCTGCCGGCCCTACCTCCCAGAGTGCTAACAGACATCCCTACCTACACTCCAGAGGAAATTGAACTATGCAAAAAGCTGGGAGGAAAAGAGGAATCTACTAGGTGGGTTAGGATTACGGACGGCCGCATTACAGTATCTGAGGTCTTGGGCTGAGACCTTATAACCCAGGTTCACCAGAGCACTCACTTAGAAGGGACCAAGTTAATTGAACTGAAGAGACTATTACATCCCGGGACTGCAAAGAATGGCTAAGCAGGTATCAGCCCAGTGCCACATCTGCGCACGAGTGAATCCAGGGCCCTCCAAAGAAGTACAGCAAGGGACGAGGCTTCATGGACAGGCACCAGGGGAACACTGGGAGTTGGATTTCACTGAGGTCAGCCTGGGAACCTTCGGATTCAAGTACTTGCTTGTGTTCATTGACACTTTTTTGGGATGGATAGAAGCCTTCCCCACCAAGCAGGACACAGCTCAAGTAATAACAAAGAAATTAGTCTCAGAAATAGTGCCTCGATTTGGCCTGCCCATAACACTGGGGTCCGACACCGGCCCGGCGTTCATCGCCCAGACCAGCCAATCTCTAGCAAAGGTGTTAGGGATCAATTGGAAATTGCATTGCATTTATAGGCCGCAGAGTTCAGGGCAAGTAGAAAGAATGAATAAAACCTTGAAAGAAACCTTAACTAAGTTCAAGCTGGAAATTGGCGAAAACTGAGTGAGTCTCCTCCCCTTTGCCCTGTTAAGGGCACGGTGCACACCCTATTGTAAGGGCATCACGCCTTATGAAATAATGTTTGGAAGACCCCCTCCTCTCCTCCCCAAGTTAGGGGAAGAAAAGCTAACAGAAGTTCATAATTTTTCACTGCTTAAGTCTTTGCAGGCCTTCCATCTCGCATGGCAGGAGACCCACCAACTGGTCTCTGCCACTAGAGCAACTGCTCAGCATCCAGTCCAGCCAAACAACCACGCTCCAGGTGATTGGATCTGGGTGAAGAAGGTACAGCCTGCTTCTCTTGAGCCCCGCTGGGACGGACCTTTCCCTGTCATCCTCACAACACCCACCGCAGTCAAAGCAGCTGGGTGCCATCATTGGATTAACCATACTAGGATCAAGGCTGCGCATCTACCACAGACATCGGAACAATGGACCCCACGTCAGTCAGAGGACCCACTAAAGATAAAACTTACAAGGGTTCAGACTGGACCATCTTAATTGTCTCTATCTTCCTACATGTCACTCACTGTCACTCCAGCAATCCTCACCGGCCCCAGGTGTATAGATGGGAGTTAACTAGAACCAAGACGGGCATTCCTATTTCCACAGTGAATATCTCTAGCCAACCTATTTTCAATGTAGATCTATATGCTATGGCAGCCTGGCAAAGCTCACTATAAGGCAAGGGGCCAACTCTGGTCATCCCCATATGGGTGTGAAGACCTCACTATGGAAAAAGGTCTTCAAGGAACACAGCTTTATATGTGTCCTCAGGAAGGAAGCCCCACATGTGCTAAGCCAAATGAATATTATTGTGTCTCTTGGGGCTGCGAAACAATCGCACCATGGGAGAGTGAACTGGGTGGGAGAGATCACTACATATCCCTATTCAGTCTGTATGTACTAACCTAGGAAGCTATAACCCTGTAACCCTCACTGTAAAACAATGGAATGCACAGGCCTGGACTACAGGGAAAACATGGGGCCTTCAGTTATATGTATCGGGAGTTGATCCTGGTATACTCATCACTGTACAGCTACAGGTAAACTGCCGCTTCTCACCTCTACCAATAGGACCCAATCACCTACTAAACCCCTTGATCCCTTTGCCCCTGCCATCTCTACCTCAACCCACGCCCTCAAAGGGACTATCTCTGCCCCTTAACTCCTTAGAAAGTGCTGCCCCCACCAACCCCACTATTCGGAGCATCCTGAGGCCACCACAACTCCCCAACCCGGTGTTAAGTATGTTAGATGCAGTTTTTTGTTTTGTTAATCAGACTAACCCTAATATCACCAGTGATTGCTGGTTTTGCTTGAATCCAGCCCCATCATACTATGTAGGGCTCGGAGCTACTACTGCTTTTGGAAATTCTACTCAGCAGATTAGGAATATTTCAGTAAGCAATAGCAGCACTTTGTGCCCTTGATTTACAAGGCCAGGGCACTTGTATCCACTCTACTAGCTATCCCTTAAGCACTTCACCCTATGCCCAGAATTGTGACAGCATCACTCTCATAGATACTACTCCTCCGTTTTACTTAGTTGCCCCACAATGCACCTGGTTTGCCTGTAATATCGGTCTAATCCCCTGTATCAGCTCCAACTACTGGTCCCAGGGGACATATGGCTTCTGTGTACTAGTTCACATTATCCCTCAAGTGTATTTCTACTCCAGGGAAGGGGGCTGCAAACATTTTCAGTACATAGCAAATCACATTGCAAAGAGGGCGCCTATCCTAATACCTGCACTAGTAGGCCTGGGTGTGGCAGGATCAACGCTGTTGGAGCGCAGCCTTAGTAATGAGGGATTCTAACTACCAGACCCTGAGTCAACAAGTAAACAAAGACTTGCAAGACTAGAGACATCGACCTCCGTAAACTCCCTAGCAGAGGTAGTCTTACAGAATAGGAGAGGACTGGATCTCCTCTTCCTGAAACACGGAGGTCTCTGCATGGCTCTGGGTGAAACCTGTTGTTTCTATGCTAATCATTCAGGTATTATTAGAGATAGTTTAGCCCTGGTCAGATAGAGACTCCATGACAAAGAAGAACGTCAGCGGACAGGGTCTTGGTATGAGAACCTGTTCAACGGATTCCCTTGGTTAACTACACTGCTTACCTCCATCACAGGACCCCTAATGCTGGTACTTCTGGGGTTGCTATTTGGCCCCTGTGCAATTAACTGGATAACTGCCTATGTCAGAAAATGGGTCCAGGCAGTAAAACTCATGGTTCTCAGAACAAACTACCAACCACTCCAAGTCGGAGAATCAATGACTTGATTTCCCTTCGAAACCAGTGGGGAATGTAAAAGTAGAAATTCTCCAGTTTCAAGGAGGTGGTATCTCCAGGCGCCAGCCCCCAGCGAGAACAGTAACTCAGTTACAGGGGGGTGATATCTCCAGGCGCCAGCCCCAGGAGAAGCACGACATTCCAAGGCGCAGATGATAAAACTGTCTACTAGGCCCTGTTTTATCTGAGAGGCCCCCGGATACATTTATCTTTGTACAAAACGTTAACGGCTAACCTGTTTCTTGTAATCTGCTTATTCAAGGATGTAGTTGAAGGCTTTATAAGCTGCCTCCTCTGGAAGCTCAGAGCTGATCTCCTCTAACCCTGCATGGTAGAGAGTCAGTCACTGGCTGGCTAATAAAGGCTCATAATTACTCTCAATTGGCTCCGTGGGTCATAGAATCGTTCACGCCATAACAACACTTCCATTAATGCCCAGGTGAAAAAATAGCCCATTAAACACCATGAACAACCAAGGTGACAAGGCATCTCACAAAGAAAGAAAAAATCTCCAGAAAATGAGCTTAAGACATAGATATATGCGACTTAAGTGACAGAGAATTCATCATGGTACTTCTGAAAAAAAACTCATTGAGTTCCAACATGAGTCATATCAACAATTTCAGAAATTGTAAAAACAAATAAATGAGCAAAGCATGGAGATTAAAACCCTCAAAATGAACCAAAAAGAAATTCTGGAGATGAAGAACACACTGCAAGAGCTGAAAAATGAAATAGCGAACTTGGGAAATAGAGTAGACAAAATGGAGGAAAGGATCAGTGATATCCAAGACAGAAATCTAGAAATAAATCAGAAGGAATAAGAGAGAAACCAAAGAATGAAAAATCATGAAAGAGAAATTCAAGAACTAGCTGATACCATCAGAAGAGAATCCTAAAAGGCCTTTACTAAGACACATTGTATTAAAGTTATCAAAAATCAACGATAAAGACAGAATTCTCAGGACAGCTAGGGAGAAGAAAATAGTAACTTATAAAGGAAAAACCATTAGATTATCATCAAACTTCTCAGAGCAAACCTTATAAGCCAGAAAGGAATGGAATCAAATATTTAAACTATTCAGTGAAAGGAACTACCAGCCTAGAATAACATATCCAGCTAAGCTCTCCTTTAGATATGAAAGAGAAATTAAGACCTTTCCAGACATACAAAAATTGAGGGAATTCTCCACTACGAGGCCTGCACTACAGGAAATTCTGAAAGCGGTCCGCACACCTAAAATAAAATAACAACAAAAATAATTAGGAGTAAAGTGACTATCAGGCAAATAGAAGCAGAGAAGTACAACCCTTACTAAGAATAGGGCATTATAAGCTTAAATAATAAGAAGAGAATTGCTATAGCAAGGTAGTAATGAACGTTCAGCATTCATAGAAACAAACTTGAGATAACAATGACTGAAAAGGGGAGAATTCAAAGATCCAAATTTGCAAAGGGGAATGGAGATAAGGCACACGCAGAAGAAAATGGACGACTGTATATATATAATTATCTTTTTCAAATTTGTAATGGTAACCGTGCATTATAGAGTCAAAACTGAAGTATGTAACATAAAACAAGAAGAATCAGAGGCAAATCCCATAAACACCAACCAAAAGAAAGAAAATAAACACAAGGACAAGGAAGCAATGAATACACCAAGCTACCAGAAACAAAAGATAAAATGGCTATAAGAAGACCTCATATTTCGATAATCACCACAAATGTAAATGGACTGAACTCACCAATAAAAAGGCACAGAGTAGCAGATTGGATCAAAAAACAAAACCCAACCTTATGCTGCCTCCAGGAAGCACATCTGAGCTACAAAGACAAATATAGACTCCGAGTGAAAGGGTGGATATTTCAAGCAAATGCATTCAGAGAAAAGCGTGAGTAGCAGTACTAATATCAGACAAAATAGACTTCAAAATAAAAAAGGTAAAGAAACATATGAAGGGACACTTCATAATGATAAACGGAATCATGCACCACGACGACACAGCACTTATTAATATCTATGCTCCCAATCAGTCAGCCCCAAAATATATAAAGCAATTACTAACAGACTAAAGGGAGAAACAGACCAAAACACTGTCGTAGTAGGGGACCTAAATACTCCACTGTCAGATATGGACAGATCATCCAAACAGAAAATCAATAAGGAAATAACATCCCTAAATGACACATTAGACCAACTGGACATAATTGATAATATGGAGCCTTCCATCTCAAAACAACTGCTTATAAATTCTTCTCTACTGCACATGGAACATTCTCAAGAATCAATCACATACTGGGACACAGAAATAGTCTTAAAAAATATAAGAGGGTCAAAATCATATCAACCATATTCTCCGATCATAATGCTTTGAAACTAGAGATCAACTACAGGAAGAAATCTGGAAGAACAGCAAATACATGGAGATTAAACAACATGCTACTGAAGAATAACTGGGTCAGGGAAAAAATAAAAAGAGAGATCAAGAGACACATAGAAACAAATGATAATGATAGTACAACATATCAAAACTTTTGGGACATAGCAAAAGGGGAAAGGGGAAAGTTCATATCATTACAGGCCTATCTTCAAAAACAAGAATGCTTCATCTTTAAAAACTAGAAAAGGAAGAACAAATGAGGCCTAAAGTTAGCAAAAGAAAATAAATCATCAAAATTAGAGCAGAAATAAATGAAATTGAAGAAAAAATAGAATAAATAAAATGAAGAGCTGTTTCTTTGAGAAGGTTATTAAAATTGACAAACCCCTGGCTAGACTCACTAAAGAAAAAAGAGAAAAGACACAAACAAAATCAGGCATGAAAAGGGGAAATAACGACTGAAATCACAGAAATACAAAGGATCATGCAAGAATACTATGAAAAAGTATAGAACACCAAATTTAATAACCTAGAAGAAATGAACCAGTACTTAGAAAACTACGATCTTCCTAGACTGAATCAAGAAGATCTGGAAAATCTAAATAGACCAATCAGCAGTATGGAAATTGAAACAATCGTCAAAAACCTAACAAAAAGTAAAAGTCCAGGACCAGATGGTTTCTCTAGTGAATTCTACCAAACATTCACAGAATATTAATACCTATTCTCCTCAAACTCTTCCAAAAAATTGAAGAGGAGGCAATACTTCCAAACAGTTTTTGAGGCCAGTATTACTCTGATACCAAAACCTGTCAAAGATACCACAAAAAAAGAAAACTACAGACCAATATCTCTCATGAACATAGATGCAAAAATCTTAAATAAGATACTAGTGAACTGAATACAGCAACATATTAAAAACATTATATGCTACGATCAAGTGGGCTTCTTCCCAGGGGCCCAGGGATGGTTCAACATATGCAAATAAATTAATGTGATACACCATATAAACAAATTAAAAAATAAGAATCATATTATTATATCAATAGATGCAGAAAAAGCCTTCGACAAGATAGAGCATCTATTTATGATCAAAACACTTAACAAAATCGGTATAGAAGGAATGTACCTTAAGATTATAAAGGCCATCTATGACAAACCCTCAGCCAACTTATACTTAATGGTGAAAAACTAAAACTCTTCCCTCTATGATCAGGAACAAGGCAAGGCTGTCCACTATCGCCACTGTTATTCAATATAACATTGGAGGTCCTAGCGAGTGCAATCAGACAAAAGAAAGATATCCACATAGGTGTCCGCATAAGAAACTAAGAAGTCAAACTGTCACTATTTGCAGATGCCATGATTCTCTATATAGAAAACCCTAACGACTCCACAAGAACACTACTAGAAACAATAAGTAAATACAGTAAAGTCTCTGGATGCGAAATCAACGTTCAAAAATCCATAGTGTTCCTATATTTTAATAATGAAGTGTCAGAAAAAGAAGTGGAAAAAATAATTCCTTTTCCAACTGCAACAAAAATATAAAATACCTAAGAATAAATTTAATGAAACAAGTGAAGGACCTCTATAATGAAAACTACAAGACCCTATTAAAACAAAAAAAAGAAATGGAAAGATATTCCATGTTCTTGGATTAGAAGAATCAACATAGTTAAAATGACCATATTACCTAAAGCATTATACACATTTAATGCAATCCCCATCAAAATCCCATCAGCATTTTTTTAAAGAAATAGAACAGAAAATCATCAGATTTATATGGAAGGACAAAACACCCTGAATTGCCAAAGCCATTCTGCGAAAAAAGAATGAAGTTGGAGGCATCACTCTGCCCAACTTCAAATTATCTTACAAAGCAACAATAATAAAAAAGGCATGGTATTGACAAAAAACACAAACACACAGACCAGTGGAACAGAATCGAGAGGCCAGAAGTAAACCCATATTTATATGGACAAATATTTTTTGACAAAAAAGCCAAAAACATACAGTGGAGAAAGGAAAGCCTCTTCAATAAATGGTGCTGGGAAAACTGGAAAGCCACCTGCAAAAGAATGAAACTAGACTGTTGTCTATCACCACACACCAAAATTAACTCAAAATGAATTAGTTAAGGATCTGAACTAAACGCATGGACTTTGTACTTAAAGAGGATTTTATGAATTTAACCTCAAAGGCAAGAAAAATAAGTGAATGGGACTACATCAAACTAAAAAGCTCTGCACAGCAAAAGAAACCATCAACAAGGTAAAGAGACAACCATCTGAATGGGAAAATATATTTGCAAGCAACGCCTCCGATAAGGGCCTAATATCCAAAATATACGACTCAATAACAACAACAAAAAAAACAAATGATCCATTCAAAAAATGGGCGGAGGACCTGAACAGACACTTCTCCTTAGAGGATAAACAAATGGCCAACAAACATATGAAAAGATGCTCAACATCGCTAGCTCTTAGGGAAATGCAAATCAAAACCACAATGAGATACCATCTCACACCTGTTGGAATAGCTATAGGCTAGTGGTTACCAGAGGACTATAGACTAGTGGTTACTAGTGGGGTGAGGGAGGATGGGGGAGTTAGATGGGGTAAAGGGAGTCAAATATAGGGAAGTAAGGGGAAGGTGAAGTGGGCAAAGGGATCAATATATGGTAGCTGAAACAAACCGGACTTTGGGTGGTAAATATACAATAGAGTTTACAGATATCAAATGATAATGTACACTTGAAAATTATATAATCGTATTAACCAATATAATTGTATTACCCCAATAAACTTAATTTAAAAAATAGTAGGAGAAAAATAAATAAATAAAATGCTTAACTCTAAAAAAAAAAAAAACAATGAGATATTGCCTCACACTACACCTATTAGAATGGTTATCATCAAAGGGACAAGTAATATCAAGTGTTAGAGAAGTTGTGGGGAAAAAGAAACCCTCATGCACTGCTGATGGAAAACAGTATGAAGGTTCCTCAAAAAATTAAGAATAGACACTGTGGCTGGCAGCTATGATGCGGGAAGCTGGGGTCTCCGGAAGTTTCCACAATTCACAATAATTTTTAGGCAATATTAAGACAGTAATCATAAACACCAAAGATTTTGTAGTTTTTCTATGAGGAAAACCTGAACAATATGTAAGGTTAAAATATAAAAATGCTCAAGAATGAGGATGGAGAAAGTACGGTTAGAGTTAGAGAACCAAGATATGGAAAAAGAAACTGCAAAAATGCCAATCAACAAGGAGCAAAGAAAAAGAAGAAAAATTGTCAAATGGATATCACTAGAAATCTGGAGAAGTTTGTAAATTGGGAAATCAATTACATATAATGTTGTTACTTGTCTTATATAATTAATATTATTATATTAAATACAATAATATTAAAAGTGAAATTTAAAGTACTGAAGGAGCAGCTTCAAAAGACAGCAAGACAACCTCTTAATTATAAAATGGTAAATTCATTTGAAAGTGAAAGAATCAATGATAAAAGGGAAGGTTGTTGACAGTATAAAAACAAAGCTATTGTGCTAGCACATACATTATAATAAGATATTGGAATAAATCTTTCACATGGTCTCAGACACCTCTCCCAACTTAACCTGCAACTTAACTTTTCCTTTTTGAGGGGTGAAGTGTGCTTGCTGTTGGGGAAGGCCAACAATTCACTGAATCTCATCCTCATTCCTATTTACAGTCACACTTTAACTCTCATCCTCTCTGCATTGGATTATGCCTATCAGCATCCAAACATTCTGCAGTATCTTCCTTCTAACCAAAACCAAATACACAACAAACATTTTCCTTTGACTCACACATCTCCCTCTGTATGTACCCATAAGAGAAATTGCTAAATTTCCATTCTCTCTTGAATCCTCTCCATTCAATAATGGGCCCCCATTATTGTTCAGCAGCTGCTTCTATCTAGGTCACCAGTGACTTCCACATTCTTAAATGCAGTGGTCAATTCTCAGTTCTTATCTTAATCTATCAGCAAAATTTGATATAGTATCACTCTCCTCTCCTATGAATTTTCATTTGGCTTCCTCTGAAATACCATTGTCTCAGTTTCATTTTACTTGGCTAACTAACCCTTCTCAATCTTCTTTGTTGGTTTTCTGTATTCTTGACCCTTTAATATTGGAATACCACAGAGCTCAGTCCTTAGGCCTCTTCTTTTGTCTATCTATACTTACTCTTTAGGTAATTTCATTCACTTTCTTGGCTTTAAGGCCCATCTCTACTTGGATGATTCCCAGATTCGCATCTCTAACTCATACCTCTTCCCTGAACTTTGAACTCAAACTGCCTAATTATTACCTCGATTTGGATTGTCCAATAGGAACGACTAGCCTACCATGTTCAAAATTGAACTTTAATTTTTCTCCAACAAATTTCCTCCTTATATCGAAAAAGGGCAACTTAAATATTACCTTCCCTGACAACCTTTTATAAAATAGCAATAGCTCAGTTGCACTCTAGTTTCTTGAAGCCGTTTCATTCATCTACATAGCAATTATCACTCTTTAACATAATTTATTTGTTTGTTTTCAACCCACCTATAATGTAAACTTTGTGAAAGTGGAGATTTAGTTTTGTTCACTGATCTGTGCCCACCACCTAGAATTATGCCTGTAATTTATTAGGTACTCAAAAAATATTATTAAATGAATCATTTTTTAAAACTTCTGTAATTAGACTTCAGACTAGTATTAAAAAATACTTCAATATCTCTTATAATTTAAAATATTACACACACTTAGGAAGCAGTTTTCTCCCCAAAGAATTTAAACGATTATAACTAATATTGTAGATTATGTCATAGTTTCAGAGAATGTAGCCATAATCACTTCTGATTTAAGACTATATTACTAACTACTTCATGGTAGCATTCAAAGAATTAGAATGCTGCAAGTCTAAGAAATGGCTAATAACAGTATTAAATGTAAAACCCTGGCCATTGGTAAATTACCTTACTATTAAATCATACTATTACCTTATTTAATATTTATTTAGTATAATGGCAGACAAAATTTAAGGAATCTTAGCCAATTATACCTATCTAGAAATGTTTAAAAATATAAACAAATGCTAATATTCCTGAAGTTGCAAGTATGAAAGCTAAAAAGGACTTACTGGTTGAATTGATTATTGTCCATGATCTAAAAAAGGATTTATGGAGTAGCAATGAGGCAATATTTCTATTAAATCTTATTCTATGTGAGCCACTTCTTAAAGGTCATGAAATTTGAACAATATGGCATAAGTAGTAGACAAGACCTTGAAATAAAGGATCCATATTTTTATAGAGTAGGAAATACATGAAAAGGACTTTCCAGACAGGATAAATGATATTTTCCTTCACTGGAAAACAGATGAGTGACAACATGTGCAGCATTGTACGTACAGGCCAGGATTTAGGCCCTAAACATACTTAAACATTTCATTAAGATTTTAAGAAAGAATGTTCTTTGATTTGAAATGAAAAAAAATATCTTATGGTACATATCAAAGCACAATAATGTTATTTAAAAATTCAAGTTAGGCAGACCTAATTGAGTAGACTGTGGTAATGTTAAAGTCTGAGATTATCCTGCATTTTTAGATTTTATCACTCCAGATAATGCTGATTGGATAATTAGAGTCAACTTTTCTATATCTTATAATAGGGTCTTTATGAAGAAAAAAATGCATATTGGGGTAGGGGTTAAGAGCTTGTGTTTTGGGGGTTTGAATCTCAACTTTACCTGTTATTAACTATGTGACTTTTAGCAAATGACTTAATTCCTTTATATTTTCTTTTTCTCATTTGTAAAATGAAATAATACAGATATCAGTAATCTATACCTCAAAGTTACTGAATATAATTGAGAGGAGACAATAAATCATTTATTTTTGTTGTTAGCAAATAAAAAATGTTACCAAATGATCGAGCAATCTGTCTTCTGGTATGTACCCCCAATTTTTGATAACATTTATTCGTATAGATATATGTATCCCTATGTTTATTGCAGACATGGGAAGAACTGAAGTGTCTTTTTAAAAAAATGTTTTAAATTAAATTTATTGAGGTAACATTGGTTAATAAAAGTATACAGGTTTCAAGTGTATGATTCAATAATACATCATCTGTATATTGCACTGTGTGTTCACCACCCAAAGTCCAATCTATTTGACCCCCTTAACCCTTATCTACCTCCTCTCTTACCCTCTTTCACTCTGGTAACCACTAAATTGTTGTCTATGTCTATGAGTTTTTATTTGTTTGTCTTGTTTGTTGCTTTCAGTTTTATATTCCACATATGAGTGAAATCATATAGTTCTCAACTTTTTCTGTCTGACTTATTTCTCTTAGCATGATAATCCTGAGATCCATCCATGTTGTCACAAATGGCAATGTTACATCTTTTCTTAAGCTGAATAATATTCCATTGTATATATGTACCATATCTTCTTTATCCAATTGTCTATCAAGAGACATTTCAGTTGTTTTCATGTCTTGGCCACTGTGATTAGTGCTGCAATGAACATAGTGGTGCATATATGTTTACAGATAAATATCTTTAAATTTGGTGGTTAGATACCCAGAAGAGGGATTGCTGGGTCATATGGTAATTCTATTGTTAATTTTTGAGGAAACTCCATACTGTTTTCCATAGTGGCTATACCAATTTACATTCCACTAGCAGTGTATGAATGTTCCTTTTCCCCCACTGCCTCTCCAACATTTTTTGTTACTTGTCTTATTAATCATTGCCATTCTGACATGTGTGAGAATGTGGTTTTGATTTGCATTTTCCAATACATTTAATTTTTTAAAAATTTGCTACATTGGGGTACCAGAAGGAAAAGAGAGAGAGTAAAGGATCGAAAACCTATGTGAAGAAATAATGACTGAAAAATTCCCTAACCTGGTATAAGATGTGAATGTATCAACTTGCACAGAGAAGCATTTGGTATAATTATATAAAATCATGGCTGACAAATTATTTTGTCTTGCTGAGAGTTTCAGGTGCTAATCATTCAATTTAGTGGATGAATGGTGCTCTAGGTCATCCTGAAATTTGGAGGTGACCAGGCCTCTACTGGGGTGCTGCTGAACAAGATGCTCATCAGGGCCATGTGGCAAGGCTGCTGGCCAAGCCTGTAAATCCAACACTGCTAAAAATTATTATACTTGTTTATTCCATCCATCGTGATCATACTAAGAGCAGGTATGTCTCCATGTAATATAAAATCTGGGGCTTATGAGAAGGAACTAGCTGAAGATCCTAATGCCAGTACTTGGAGAGGCCTCAGTGGACAGTTTTCAACAGGCAGAATTTTGCCTCCAATGATGTCTGACCTGTGGTGCTACTCCTGAGATTACATTATCTGACATAGCAAAGGAATTTTACAGATGTAATAAGTTTACTAATCAGTTGACTTTTGGAGAGGTACAATCTGGGTCGGCCCAGTCTAAGCACATGGGCCCTTTAAAACAGCTTTCTCTGGCTGAAAGCAGATGGGCAAGTCTGAGATGTCAGGAGCTCAACTGAGCCAGGAAGAGAGCTGAGTTGTCAGGTTGTCAGCTCAAGGGACCCCAATAAGAGGCTTTGGCTGTTTTATGCACCCAAAGATGAGGAGTAGGTGTGAGGGGGCTGCTTCAGAGTAAAAACTACTGAGTACTGGGAGTAGGGAAAATGCCTTCAAGGTTTCCCCTCCACTCCCAGAAGGAAGCCTCACAGAGGCTCCTAGGGAAGTCTCCTGCCCAAGGTCTCAGGTAAAGAGGCCTAGAGATGGAGATGTAGGACTTAAATGCAAATAGGTAAGAAGCATGCCTGGCCAAGAAACCTGAGTCCTTGACCTCAACTTTCCTCAGAGACGGTAGTTAACCATCTGTTTCGCAAGCCTGGTTCTCCATAAGGCCTACCAGGAAAAGCCTTTGTAACCAATCAGGCCTGAATAGGCACATATAGGCTTTTAACGAGAAACTGGATTCCTCAAGAGAGATTCAGAGTGTGACAAGGACGGCATTGTTTCCATTTTGGAGAAAGAGGGAGCTCTATGGGATGGGTCTCAGACTTTCAGTGACAAGGAACTGGGTCCCACCAATGTCCTGCATGATCTCAGAAGTAGATTCTTCTCAGAACCATGGACAAGATCCCAGGCAGTTGAAGTCTTGATTTCTGTTCTGTTCATCCCTGAGCAGAGAACCCCGTTGAGGCTTCCCAGACTTCAGACCTGCAGACCTACGAGGCAGAAAATGGGCACTCACTAAAGACACTCAGTCTGTGGTTAGAGGATAGTGCTGATAGGAAATGCATATGGAGGTCAGTGGTGTAAATGTGGTTGTTACCTTCTTCAGCTTCTCCAGCAATCTGGCAGAGGAGGCAGTCACAGCTCCACAGGTTTCTGGGTCCATCCTAAAGCCGTGACCAAGTAGGGAATCCTGAGAGTACAGGGCCTGTCTTGGGTGGATGGCCCCCAAAGTTTCCCAAAGCCAGTCATTGCCCAGTGAGACAACAAAGGGGGAACCATATGACATGACTGCCAGGAGCTCTGGGACTGTAGTCAATTCTGCCAGGACCTCATCTCTAAGGTCAAGCCTTCCAGAGGTCATGAATACTCAGGTTCCTGAGGTGAAGCCTGTGGTGGCCTGCAATGGAGAGCCTTAGGCAGAGGACCCTCAGGCTTCATTCCCACCCTGTGGTGGTGGCTCATCTCAAGACGTTCTGGGCTACCATCTCCAAGATATACCTCTCATAGTTCATTCATTCCACCAAATGTTTTTTCCTTTCAATTTTTTATTGGGGTAAAATATATATAACATAAAATTTATCATCTTATCCATTTTTAACTGTGCAGTTCAGTGATATAAATATTCATAATATTGTGCCATCATCACCACCATCAATCTCCAGAACTCTTCATCCTGCAAAACTGAAACTGTCCACATTAACCACTAACACCCCATTTTCCTTTCTCAAACCCTGTCTTTGGCAATTCCCATTCCACTTTCTGTCTCTTTGGAATTAACTCCTCTATGTACCTCATAACAATGAATCAAGCAGGATTTGTCCTCTTGTGACTGGCCTATTTCACTTAGCATAACATCCTCAAGGTTCGCCCATGTCTCATAAATGGCTTTTTTAGCACCAACTATACAAGCCCTGGATGCTGGTGACAGAGAAGTGAGAGACTTTCACTTGGTCCTTGAAATAGCTAATTAACCATGTCCTCAGATTAAGTACTAAACCAAAAGTTACAACACAGAGGGAAAAGTGCATAGGGGGAAGTAAAGGCTACTTTCCAGCCTGGGGAAGTTAAGCAATGACTCTTGCAGGGATACATCTCTCACTATAATAGGACAGAAGTAGAAAAGAAGTGTTGTTATGCAGGGGTTAGAAGAAAGGTTCCAAAGAGATGGCTTATTAAGTGGGATCCAGCACATCTTTCATGAGAGTTGGTTGTGGGGGCAGAAGACTAGTGAAGTGAGAAAAAAGTTGAAATAAATGTGTTAAGGATGAGAGATCTGATTATGACTATGATGTAAGGCAAGGGGTGTCAAACTCCAGGCCAGGTGCTACATCCTGACTACTGCCTGTTGTCATTCAGCACACAGCTTAAGTGGAACTTTTTTACATTATTCAGTGGTTGAAAAAGTCTAAGAAGAACAATATCATGACACACAAGAATTATAAGAAATTCAATTGTCAGTGTCCTATGGAACAGAACCACCTCATTTTTTTAATATATTATCTACGCCTGCTTTTGCATAACTATGGCAGAATTGAATAGTTGTGATGGTGACCATAAGGCCTGCAAAGCCTAAAATACTTAATATCTCACTATTTATAGAAAGAATTTGACAACCTCTGATGTCAGCTCCAAGAAGCAGGGACGTTATCTATTTTGTACAATGAATACATCCAAACTTACAAGGAAGGCACTCACCAAATTTATTTGGATGGATGGATGGATGGATGGATGGATGGATGGATGGATGGATGGATGGATGATTTCCATGCTGCATTGGAGTTGACCAGTAGTTGCAGACCATACGTTTCTGGTAGCATGATATACAATCTTATGGGATTTGATCCAATAGGTCTCAGCCATTTACTATGAAGCAGGCTGAGAAGAGACAGCCAGTGGGGATTTCTTCAGGAAGAACTGGTAAAAGGGAAATAGGTATGGGTGTGAGGGTGTTGATGGTGGTGGTTAAGTGACAAGGCTATGAAGTCTATCATGCAGAGGGAAGACATAGAGACCAGAGGTGCTAGTGAACAAGGAAAAAGTGTGAGGAGCAGTAGACTGAGGCCATGACAGATCTCCACGTGGAGGCCTAAGTGAGAAAGATGGAGGGTGAGGTCATAGCACTGAATGCCAGATTGTATTACCTCAGAATATACAGCAGCTCCTGGTGAAAAATTCCTGACCTGGAATTTCTGAATTGCATTTTATGTCACTTTACATCCAAATCATCCTCCACATAACAAAGGGTTTTTCCAACCCTGGTTCCTCCTGTGTTAGCCTTCTCAAATTATAAGTAGAATTGTGTCCCCCTAAATTCATATATTGTAGCCCTAATACCCAAGATCTAAGAATGTGACTTTATTTGGAGACAGGGTCTTGAAGAGGTAAAATAAAATGACGTCATTGGGTGGCCCCGATTGATCTTATAAGAAGAGGACTTTAGGACACAGGCATGCGCAGAGGGAAGACCATGTGAAGACACGGGAAGAAGATGGTGATCTATAAGCCAAAGAGATGTCACCATTCCCCAAGGACCCAGCCAGGTCTCTGGTGGCAGGTTGATTGCATTAGATCACTTCTAGAATGAAGGGCACAGCAGTGTGATCTCGCCAGAGTAGACACTTGCTCTGGGTATGAATTTTTCTTTCCTGCTCATAACTCCATGAGAGTAGATTCTGTGAACTACAGGACACTGTTTCTCCATCATGGTATCTTTCTCAGAATTGCTGCTTCTTTAGGAAGTCACATGGCAATGGGTTAATGCTCATGAAATTCACTGGTATTATCATGTTTCCTGTCTCTACAAAGCAGCTTATCTGAGAGAATGCTGGAATGGAGACTTTGGTCTCTAAGACAAAAAAAGAAAAAATTTAAACTTTACTGAACTATGATTTTATTCAATAAAAACTGTATTAACAAACATTACAGACACTAATACAAATGTATGATAAGTAAACAGTCCTTGTCACAATAGTAAGATCAGGGAAAACATTGTGGTAGACTGAATAATGATTCTCAATATATTCAGGCACTAATCACTGGAACCTATGAGTGTTATCTCATATGAAAAAAAAAAAGGAGGAGTTTTGCAGATCTTATTAATTTAAGGGTCTTGAGATAGGTAGATGATGATGTATTATCCAAGTAAACCTAAATGAAATCACAAGGGTTTTTGTAGAAGGCAGAGGAAGATTTTCTAATAGACAGAGAGGAAAAGGCTATGTGACACAGAGGTAGAAAATGAAGTGACATGACCAGAAGCCAAGTAATGCTGGCAAATTCCAAGAGCTGGAAGATACAAGAAATGGATTATTCTTTTGAGTACCTGAAGGGACAAAAACCTAGATATCAGCCCAATGAAATTGATTTTGGACTTCCAGTATCCAGAAGAGAGGATAAATATGTATTGTTTTAATCCATTAAGTTTGTGTTAATTTGTTACAGCAATCACAAGAAACTGATAACACATCTGGAAAAATTAATACACAAGTCTATTTTAGATTCTTTTCCAACATTAAAATAAAACTAACTACATTTTCTTTTAAACTTCTCTTTGTGCATTCGGTTCACATAAATGTTAAAAAGGATAATAAATTTGTAAAGTCTAATAAAATTGTAAAAAATTGACCAGACCCAAGGGGAGAAATAAACCATTTGTAAAATATAATAAAGGACCACTGGTATTAATTTATATTATGTCCCGCTTTGGAATTCCAAATACCCTTTGCAATTTTACCTTAGAAAAACAACATGTAGCAAATAGGAAAACTGGCATTCTAAATACATTTTCTCCATGTGACACATTTTTTCTCTGTTAATGGAATGAGAATTTTTAAAAAAAGATAGCTTTTATTCCTTCCTTTACTACCAAAACATAGGCACAAAAACAAGAATAAAAAGGAATAAGTTAAGATAGATATAGAGGGGGACATAGAAGCCAAGAATGGCAGACAGAATTCTAAGATGAAAGCCATGACCCTCTTGAAGCTTCTCCCTCTGAGCATGGGTGGAACCTGGAAATATGATAAGCTATCTCTCCCACATGGCAACAGTGATTTTTGTACATGCAATTAATGTTATTTATCAGTTGCCTTTTGGGTCATCAAATAGATGATTAACTTATTGGGCTTGGGCTAATCCTATAAGACCTCAAATGTGGGTCTAGAAGTCAGGGGCAGAGAAGTCACATATCTGAAGCAGGAGAGATGTTCTGATGACCTTGAGGGAGCAAATGCCATGCTGTGGAGAGGGCCATGTGGCACAGAACAGACATACATTCACCCATTAAATGCTTGCTATCATCAACGGTGCAGCCAGAAGTTGTACCTTTTTATGTGTGAAGTTTTTTGATTACTAATCCAATTACTTTCATTGTTGTAGGTTTGTCAGATTTTACATTTCTTCTTGAGTCAGTATCTACAATTTACATCTTTCCAGAAATTTTAAAATCTAATTTATCTAATTGTTACCATGCAGTCGTTCATATTATTTCCTAATAACTGTTTTTCTAAAAGGTTAATAGTGATTTCCTTTCTTTCATTCCACATTTTAATATTTTGAGTTTTCTTTTATTTTCTTTGGTCAGCCTTGATAAAGATTTGTCAATTTTATTGATCTTTTCAAAGATGCAAATTTTGGTTTCATTAATTTTCTCCACTGTTAATCTTTCATCTTTATTATTTTCTTCCTTTGCCTATCTTTGAATTTTGTTTGCCATTCTTTATTGGTTTTCCAAGTGTGAAAGTTTAAGTTATTGACTTGGCATCTTATTTCTTAACATAGGCATTAGAGCTATAAAGCTCAGCACTACTTTTAGTTGTATCCCATAAGTTTTGGTATGTTGTGTTTTTGTTTTCATTTTTATTTTTGTTTTTTTATATAATGTATTTCTGATTTGTCTCATGATTTCTTCTCTGTCCCATTGGTTATTTTGGAATATATTGTTTAATTTCCATATATTTGTGAATTTCCCAATTTCTTTCTGTTGTTAAACTAATTTAATCACACTGATCAGAGAACATTCTTTGCATTATTTCAATCCTTTTAAATCTCTTGAGGCTTGTCTCATCAACCAACATAAGGGCTCTCCTGGAGAATGGTCCATGTAGTTTGAGAAGAAAGTATATTCTCCTATGTTTCTGGTGTGTTCTATGGATGTACATTAGGTTTAGTTGGTTTATATTGTTATTCAAGTCTTCTATGTCCATGTTGATTTTCTGCCTACTTGTTCTACTCATCATTGGAAGTTGAGTATTGAAATCTCCCATTATTATTATTGAGTTGGCTATTCCTTCTTTTATTCATATCAGTTTTTGCTTTAATTCTATTGAGACTGTTGTTTTGTACAAATACGTTCATCACTGTTATATATTCATTATGGATTGACTTTTTTGTAGCATTATTTGATATCCTTCTTTACATCTAGTAATATATTTTATTTAAAAGTCGTGTCTTGTCTGTCTTGTCAGTATAACCACTTCAGTTCTCTTTTATTGTTATTTGCATAGTATATCTTTTTTTACACTTTTACCTTCAACCTTCTTGTGTCTTTGAATCTGAAGTGTGTCTCTAGTTGGCAGCATTTAAAAAATTCAATCTAGGGGAGTTAAATAGGGTAAAAGAGGTCAAATATGTGGTGATAGAAAAAATTCTGAAAATTAGATTAAACATGGCGGCATGAGGGACATTCCCAGATCTCTCCCCTTGAAACAATAATAAGCTGAACACCTAAAAGTCAACAAAAAACACCCAAACTGCACATCAGCACGTCTGAGCATGGGATCTGCGCATAAGAGCTACTACAGGTCAGAACCCCAGGTGTCGGGCGGTGGACTGAGAGAAAGAAAGAAGCTGCCTCTCGCAGCCGGAGCTCCCTGTAGAGGAAAGGGGAGGGGAGAAGGTGCGGCGTGTTCCCTGAACAGCCCTGCCTGAGAAGGCTGTGAGCTCCACGTGACCAGAGGCAGTGCCCAATCTTCAGGGCTGAAGGCAGAGAAACAGGCAAAAATGCGAGGACGGCAGGGAAACAATAGTTGATTTTTATCAGCCACAGTTGCACAACTGAGGCTGAGCTGCAGCCTCCAACATCCAACCTAGAGGGCCCCTCCCCCATATGCTCCGAGATGGAACGCCATAGAGCCCCAGGGGAATATGAGCAAACACTACTGAAATTGTCACTTACACTGACAGGAACTGAGACAGGGTAGCAAGCATGATTAAACATCTATAAGGAAAAAAAAACACTTTATTAACGCTTTATATAAAGCAGAGATCCAAGAGGCTTAGATGCCACCTACTGGAAACCAAAAGAAAAACACCTTATTTGCAACAAGCCAGGGACCTATATACAATAAATCTTCATTATGAAAAAAAAAAAAAAGCAGAACACACTTCCATTAATACCTAGGCAGAGAAATAGTCCATTAAACACCATGAATAACCAAGGTTGTTCAGAGCTCAGAAAGAAAGAGAAAAATCTCCAGAAATTAAGCTTACAGACATAGAAATATGCGACTTAAATAACAGAATTCAGGAAGGTACTTCTGAAAAACTCAGTGAGATCCAAAATGAATCATATCAACAATTTCAGGAATTGAAAAAACAACTATATGAGCAGAACGAGTTCTTTAGCAAGGAGACTGAAACCCTCAAAAAGAACCAAATAGACCTTCTGGAGATAAAGAATACACTGCAAGAGTTGAAAAATGAAATAACAAGCTTGGAAAATAGAGTTTACCAAATGGAGGAAAGGATCAGTAATATCGAAGACAGAAATCTAGAAATAAATCAGAAGGAAGAAGAGAGAAACCGAAGAATGAAAAATCATGAAAGAGAAATACAAGAACTAACTGATACCATCAGGAGAGGAAACATAAGAATAATGAGAATTCTTGAAGGGGAGGAAAAGGATTAGAAAGCATTTCCAGACAAACAGTGGATGAGAATTTCCCAAATGTAAGGAATGAGCTGGAGCTTGGAATTCAAGAAGTCAACAGAACACACAATTATCTCAACCCAAAAAGGCCTTCACCAAAACACACTGTATTAAAATTCTCAAAAATCAATGACAAAGACAGAATTCTCAGGGCAGCCAGGGAAAAGAAGATGTAACTTATAAAGGAAAATTCATTAGATTATCGTCAGACTTCTCAACACAAACCTTAAAAGCCAGAAAGAAGTGGAATCAAATATTCGAACTATTAAATGAAAGAAATTACCAGCCAAGAATAATGTCTCCTTTAAATATGAAGGAGAATAAAGACCTTTCCAGACATACAAAAATTGAGGGAATTCTCCACTACGAGTCCTTCATTACAGGAAATATTGAAAGAAGTGAGCTCACCTAAAACGAAATGACAGAAAAATGCATAATTAGGAGTAAGGTGACTAGCAGGCTGATAAAAGCAGAGGACTGCAACCCTAACTCCAAACAGGGCTTTATAAGCTTAAAATAACAATAGATTTGCTATAGCAAGATAGTAATGAACATTCAGCACACATATGGACAAATTGAGACAACAATGACTAAAAAGGGGAGGATTCGAAGATAAAAATTTGCAAAAGAAAATGGAGATAAGACACGCACAAAAGAAAAAGTATGATTATATATATACCACGATCCTTTTTATGCTCATAATGATAACCACAGGCCAAAGAATTAAAACCAAAGTATATAACATAAAACAAGGACCAGAGAAAAAACCCACAAAAGCCAACCAAAATAAAGAAAACAGAAACACAAGGATGAGGAAGCAATGGTAACACCGAGCTACCAGAAAGCAAAAGATAAAATGGCTATAAGAAGAGTTCATATTTCAATAATCACCCTAAGTGTAAATGGACTGAACTCACCAATAAAAAGGCACAGAGCTGCAGATTGGAACAAAAACAAAACAAAACAAAACAACAACAACAAAAAAACCACAACCATTTGCTGCCCCCAGGAGATACAACTCAGTTCCAAAGACAAATACAGACTCAAAGTGAAAGGGTGGAAAATGATATTTCAAGCAAATGGCATTCAGAGAAAAGCAGGAGTAGCAGTAGTAATATTAGACAAAATAGAATTCAAAATAAAAAAGATAAAGAAATATATGGAGAGACACTTCATAATGATAAAGGGAATCATGCACCAAGAAGATGTAACATTTATTCATATCTATGCTCCCAATCAGAAGCCCCGAAATATGAAAAGCAATTACTAAAAGAACTAAAGGGAGAAACAGATCAAAACACTATCATAGTAGGGGATTTAAATACCACACTGTTGGATATGGACAGATCATCCAAATATAAAATCAATAAGGAAATAACATCCTTAAATGATACATTAAACCAACTGGACATAACTGACATTTACAAAGCCTTCAAACCCAAAATAGCTATTTATACATCCTTCTCTATTGCACATGGAACATTCTCAAGAATTGACCACATACTGGGACACAGAGATACCCTCAACAAATATAAGAGAGTCAAAATCATACTAACCATATTCTCTGATCATAATGCTTTGAAATTACAGATCAACTGTGAAAAGAAAGCAGAAAGAACCACAAATAAATGGAGATTAAACAACATACTCCTGAAGAATAACTGGGACAGAGAAGAAATAAAAAGGGAGATCAAGAGATACATAGAAAGGAATAATAATGATAGTACAACATATCAAAACTTTTGGGACACGGCAAAAGTGGTCATAAGAGGAAAGTTCATGTCATTACAGGCCTATCTCCAAAAACGAGAACAAGCCCAAATAAACAACCTTATGCTTCATCTTAAAAAACCAGAAAAGGAAGAACAAATGAAGCTTAAAGTTAGCAGAAGGAAAGAAATAATCAAAATTAGAACAGAAATAAATGAAATTGAAAAAAAAATAGAAAAAATAAATGCAACAAAGAGCTGGTTCTCTGAGGTTAATAAAATTTACAAATCTCTGGCTAGACTCACTAAAGAAAATAGAGGAAACAAATAAAATCAAGAATGAAACAGGGGAAATTACAACTGATATCACAGAAATAAAAGGGTCATGCAAGAATACTATGAAAAACACCAAATTTAATAACCAAGAAGAAATGGCA
>NW_006442109.1:35082100-35087947 GCF_000325575.1 Pteropus alecto | reverse complement strand
GGAAGATTCCTCAGCCATAAGAAGAGATGAAATATTGCCATTTGCGAGAACATGGATGGACCTCGAGATAATCATACTAAGTGAAATAAGCCAGGCATAAAAGGTTGAAAATCATATGATATCACATATGTGGAATATAAACCTAAAAGCAACAAATGAACAGGACAAACAGAGACTCATGGACATGGACAATGGACTAGTGGTTACCTGAAGGGAGGGGGAAAATAAATAAAATTAATAAAATGTTAAAAAAACATTATGTATATATCATATGAAAAAAATAAACTGGTTTTTAAAATATAAAAAATAAAAAAATAAAATTAAAAAAAGAATTAAAAAGAAGAAAGAAAAAAATCTAACTATGGGCAGCAAACACACAATGCAATATATATCTATGCCTTACTGTTGAATTGTACACCTGAAATTTATGGGATTTTGTTAACTAATGTTATCATAATAAAAATACATTATAAATAAAATGGGGAACTTCTAAAAACATAA
The DNA here is from genome assembly GCF_000325575.1 of Pteropus alecto. Taxonomy (NCBI): domain Eukaryota; kingdom Metazoa; phylum Chordata; class Mammalia; order Chiroptera; family Pteropodidae; genus Pteropus; species Pteropus alecto. The sequence goes on along the minus strand of NW_006442109.1, from coordinate 35,087,446 downwards.
ATTAAAATTAAAATTAAATCTAGTAATCTTTGGAAATTAATTCCACACCCCCCCCCCACACTTGTGTTTATGTTTGTTCCTTTGGACACTTTGTTGAGTGATTTGGCCAGACTAATTCTGTGAAGTCTATTTCACCTGCAGCATGTACCCTCTGATACTCCTCAGAATCTGTCTTCCTCTGGGTGCCTTTCTTCCATCAGAGCTCTCTTTGAAACTGGTTCCTACATTGTCCATGAGCCCCTTTCAGCATCACTTTCTCCTCATGAATACTCACATACCAGACCATATTCCACAACTGGACCCAACTTTTCCTTCAGATGCTATTTTCTTACATGACCCTACACTCTCTCAGAATCTCAAAAATTGATCTGCTTCTGATAGCATGGATAAAGAAGAACAGATTGTGAGAATGTCCTCCTTTAATTGTACTCATAGACTGGCAGAGGTGCCTTAGACTCGGGAGGACAGAAAACAGGACAAGAATCTATCATGGACCTAGGAGAAAGAGGCCAGCATAGAATGAGGAGACCAATGGCAGCATAGAATGAAATAAGGGATACAGGATTTGACACCACTCTCCCTGGGGAGATGGCCCCCTGTTTAGGACAGGCAATTAGCAATTTCTGTCCCTACTTCCATGACAAGTGCCTTAAAAACAGGAGGAGGCATTGGTTTTACTGCTTTCATCCACTGAAGAGAGAGAAGGGACATAAATACCCATGGCACAAAGCCACTATGCATAGCCCAGGGCCACCAGAAATCAGAGTTACCTCTGTAGGCAAAGGGAACATTGAAACCAGATGAACAAGCCAGACATTGCCCAGATCCTGGAGAAGATGGTGGAACTTAAGTGAGGAGTTAATGCAAGGAAAAGAAGTCCATTGAAGGAGTAACCTAAGGCTCAGGAGAGCCTAACATCACATCTTCCTATAATTTCAGGGCTCCCCAATTCCCTGAGCAAGGACACGGCTGAGGGCTGCATCCTGCCACCTTCACACAGACTCTGAGAGGCTGAATGTTCCACACAGGACAGTCACAAACAGGGTCAGAAACACCAAGGAAATTGCAGTTCCATGATGAGTGACTATGTTTGAGTCAATCCACTCCCATGCTGCTCAGGACATTGTCCCCAACCAGGACCAATAGCCTGGACCAAGAATGGATGGTCCATCAAACCACCTTACACCTGTTTCAGGCTCTGTCTCAGGGACCAGGGTCGATGGGGTGGGTTGGGGAGTAGGAGTTCCCTTCAATCAGTCAGAAAGTCTTCCTCCATCCCCTACTATAAGCAAAATTTCTCTCAAAGAGTTTCCATACAACTTTTGAAAATTAATTGACTCTCATGTTACACATCCTCTGAAGAGGATCATCTTTGTTTCTCATAAATAGTGGCACTGATTCTTCTCTACTATTTACAATTTCCTCACAAACAAGAGTGTGTTTCTCTCTCTGCTGAATTTAGGGGAAATTTAGAATATCCCCAGAACTGCCACTTAGAGTTCAGCTTCAGCTTTTACTGAGAGCAGCTTTGACTTCTCAGAACTGACAAGACTTGCAGAAAGAGATTCATAGTGATGTTGCACACCCACTATCATCCAGCTTCCTTCATTTGTCTCTATGAATCCTGCCTTTTAAAAACAAATACAAAATCCCCTAAAGAATTCAGGGACATAAAAAGTGAGAAAATCCACTAAAGAGAATGCCTCAGGACCTGGAGTTATTGATCCTCTCACTTCTGTATCATTATATCGTACTGTATGTAAACAGCTGAGGCTGGAATGCTTGAATCTATACAGGTTACATATGGTCACAATTGTTCCCACTCATCTCCAGAACAGAGAGAGACAAGAAACTTTGCATATCTCCAATATGGAGCTATATTTTGGGAATCTTGGATTTCTAAGTTCAGAAAAGTGAAGAGCAATATCCATGTCCCTGAATATTTTGGTGAAGAATAGCTTCCATGCATCCCTCAAGACCCCTTTCATTCCCAATGGAGACTGGAGAGATAAGCAACTCCCCATTTCTTAGCTTAGCTTTAATGAAAATAAACAGTCAACTATCAACTTCCTTTTCCTCTCCCAGTATGACAGGCATCAGAGCAGCAGGGAGCACAAGCCAACTTTGTGTTTTAGCAGGTGGGAACAGGAGGTCAAAGGGCAGGCAGAGCAAGAATAAGGTCTTAGCACAACTGCGAATGGAAGAACATGTTATCAGGTGTGGCAAAGAAAAAAGAATCTCAACATATCTTCAAGTAGCACTTTCAGCTCATTCTCTAGCTTCTAGAAAAGAGATGAATTCCAAACTAGAGACTTGAAAATTAGCCTAAGACCTGGGTCACCTTGCCCACCTTCTACACACTACAAGACAGCTTAGCTCTGGAAGTATTCAGGAATAACATAACTTAACAGAAATGGTGACTCTGGATGGTAGAAAATCTGGTGACTGTACAGTATACATTGAGCTGGGTCAGCTTTAGGAGGGCTGATGTTTGAAAATATTGCTGAGATGGATCACTGAATGAGTGTGGCAAGGTCAAGGAACAGAGTGATGGCTGCTGAGGGATATTACAAGTCTGTGGGGTTCATCTTTCTTGGGGCAAATCTTACACTCCATAAGAATTCTCCCTCCTGAGTAGGGACCTTGGGAAGGGGAAGTCCCTCTCCATATAGACTATATGGGACCTGACGTGATGACAGGGCATAAGGATCACACAGCTTGTAAGAAAGGGATGGCTCATGGGGCCACACAGCACCTGTGAGTCAGATAGGAAAAAATTTGAAGGTTGAATAAGTGGGAAAGGAGGAAGACCAATGAAGAGAGGAAAGGATGACCTAGATAGTATAAAGGATTATTTCCATTGTCACTAATAATAAAACCCAACTCACCAAATACATATACATGCTTATGACCAGACACAAGCTCTCTGTGACTGAAAAGGCTTCTGTGGATCATTGGTGCCATCTGGGTCAAAGTGTGTAACCAGTGTCTGCAGGAAGGTTGTCTCAGCTGGTACCTTCTGTCTTGGTTAAGTGGTCTTGTTACCCTACTTCCAGCCCTTCTTTATGACTGCATAGGATAAGTCATATAGGATAATCTTGTCCCCAATGTAAGCAGTGGGCTCATGAGGAATGAGGCACCCCCAGTGAATTTTGTGTGCTTGATAGAGTCCTGGGAGATCTCCTTCAGGGACATACACAGCTAAGGCACCACAAGTGGGTCCTGCAAACTGTGATGAAGATGCCTGAAAGATTAATGTCTGCTCTTCATTACATACTCATGTATATTACATATATACCTACATATTACAAATCTAATAACACTGCATATGAAACTTTTTATTGAATTCTCCCAACTTGAAGTTCAGAGAGGCTGACTCACACAGTAGGTGGACAATTCAGGACTGGAGAGCTTAGAGGTGGTGGCCCTGAGGCTTCCACCTTTCTTTCTTGACTTCTCCATTCTGTCATGACTTAGATTACTCATTCATCAGGAAAGTGGTGGTGGCTTGGAGGTTCTGAGTGACTGTCTATGGGTCATATAAGCTGCATTGGCTCCCAGTCTGTGGTTCTCTCCAGAGATACACAATAGGTGAGGCATCAGGATTGCATACACAGGGGACTACTGAGTGGTCCGTCCAAAATGATGTGGGGCCCACAACAGGAAAAAATGCTTACCCTAAATTGGGTTCTAGATCCTTTTCTTAAATTTTGCTCATATAGGTAAACAAGGTGGGCCCTTAGAGCAAGAGAGCCATTAAATGAATGTATGATACTGAGAGGAGAACCTATTTCTCAAGAAAAATTTCCAGTGCTCTGCTCCTTCCCTCAAGGTCCTCAGGACTGCCCAACTCCAGAGAGCATTGTGCATATTGTATAGAGCTATGCCTGGCCAGATGCCCCACTTGGGCTCCCTGGTGGAATTAACAAATTTTGGGGGTCTTAGGTGGGCATAGACTTTAGGAAAATGCTTGTAGGAAACATGGATGAATCATTTTTATTCTATAATACTGGAATGAAGAAGGTCCTTCTAAAGCATAAAACAAAACCCAGAAGCCATAAAAGAAATAATTGATGAACTTGACCACATAAATTTTAAACAAAATTTACCTTTGTATATACCACAAAAAAGTCCAGAGACAACAAATGTGTGGGGACATTTGAACAAATATATGCATGATGATAAGATTATTGATTTCAGCATTACTTATCATAATAACAAAAAATTGGGGGGAAATAATAGTTATGCATTAAGAGGAACTGGGTTAAATAAATCCCATACAAAGCAAGGTATATCCATACAATGTACTACTATGAATCTGTGGGGGTTTTAAGGAGGTAAATATTGATGATGAGCTGTTAAATGGAAAAAAGCAAGTTGTAGAACTTCCTTTGGTGTTTAAAAAAAGTAAACATTTATCTTTAAAAAATTATATGGATAGGCAGAGGAATTAGAATTGCTACAGCAATTTCAAATAATAAAAGTAAAGCCACCTCTGTTTTGATGCTTATTTATAGAGCTGATAGAGACCATGTGATGTCGACAGACAGACACATTTATCAATGGAACAGAACAGAAACCCAAACAAATATGTGCAAGCACAGCTGACTTTTGACAATGTGCAAAAGCAATTTATAGGATGTCCTCTCCATCAAATGGACATCTACAGGCAAAACATGCAAGAAAGTAAGCAAGCAAACAAACGAATCAACAAACTATCCTTGATCTAAATACCTATACATAACCAGTTCACAGCTCATACAATAATGAACTTGAAATAAATCAAGCACTCTTATGTAAAACATGAAATTAAAATATACCTTAGGAAAAGGGCAAGGGTTGTAGTAAAATTCTCAGAGAAAAATTTGGGTTCTAGGGCCAGGTAGAGATTTTAGACTTGACACCAGAAGTGTAGTCCATAGAAAGAAATAGAGAAATTGAAATTCAGCAAAATTAAAAACTTAGCTTAGTGAAAGACCCTTAAGAAAGGATGAACAGACAGAGTACAGACAGGGAGAAAATATTTGCCAGCCACATATATGATCAAGGTCTAGTATCTGCAATGTATAAAGAACCCTCAAAATTCTAGGATGACTTTATTAGAATGGTCTCCCTTACTGGCCTGCCAGAGAAGTTTCCAGGCTCCCGGTTTCCCCCAGAAACTTAGAAAACTTTGCAGGGTCCATAGAATGACCTTCTGTGTGCATCAAAGGCATGGGGATCCAACATTTAAAAGACACTGTCCAAATGGAGTTAGGCAACTGACTTAATGGGGTTGCCCTTCACTTCATGAGGCACACCAAAAGCAACTTCCTATCAGCAGAGAGAAAACAGCAGGGACAAAAA
>NW_006442109.1:35049661-35082071 GCF_000325575.1 Pteropus alecto | reverse complement strand
GACAGTGTCAACCATGCAACTAGAGATGGCCTTCCTGGGGGAAATGGTATGTGAGCTGATGTTGGAGAAGTGGAACTTCAGAAGTGGAAGAGGAGGGGCAGGGCAAGTACAAGACCAATGCCTTCCTTCTTGTTCTTGCGATCTTTCTCCTCCTTACTCACCACAGTCACGGGAACTGAATCCCTGAATACAAACATTTACTTTCCTGGAGAACTCAATGCCTAGTCCTGCCTGTCTCTCCAGATTGCTCCTCCTCTCCCTGGCCATGCGCATCTTTTGGAAGCTTATTCCCACCCTGACATCTCTCACACCCCAGCCCTAAACTGAGCACTGACTGTTGGTTAGAATTCTACAGCAACCAGTCCTGTATTTTGACTCAAGAAGTTGATACTTATACTGGGACATCAAAACAATGGGATCCAAAGGAATGTAGCCCAGCCTGCGACCTGAGAAAGAAAATCTATATAGAATTTAAGGACTAAATGAAACTTTGTTTACAAAACCTTATTCTAGAAGAATGTGAGGGAATGAATTATATCTGGGCTACTGAAGCAGGAAGGAGGCAGAGAAGCAAATGGATCTCCAAGGACCATGGAGAGAGGTTCAAGGCAAGTAGAATTTCGAGAAGGCAGGAACAATGGATGGAAGATAGAATGTTTATGTATGTGTGACAGTGCGTGGCTTGACTCAGCAGGATCCTAGGGGTTCAATGTCAGCTCATCGTGAGGCCCTGAACAACATGGCAGTGGTAGTAGAAAGCCACTGAAGATGTGAGAGCGGGGCAGGGGGCATTATAAAAAGTGATTTTTGGAAGGGAAAAAAATGGTGTAAATGATAGGGGTTTTGATCATCCCTCTTGAAACCAAATCAAAGTTGCAACAGAAACATGGAGCAAACAGCAAGTTAAGTTGCCTGGGATCTAGATGAATCAGTCCTATAACTGGAGAGAGAAATAAGAAATCACCCTGCAACGAGAGGAGGTGGGATGGGGAAAGGACGCAAGGCTGCCTGGTCCTGAGTGGCCTAGTTATATAGAGGCTGCAGCAGCAGCAGCCTGCAGCTGCAGACATCTCTTAAAGGGGCCATGTCCACGAGTGGACTTTCGTGGTGACGGACCTGCTCAATCTGAGCACCAGCACCTTGGTTGGCTGTGCAGGGGACACCAGGGACTTACGGTGGGACACTGATTTGTCCGAGTGAAGGCCGGAGGCTAAGATCTCTCTGGGACAGAAGTGTCGAGTAGTATCCATTGTTTCTCTGTTGAGCCTTCCCCACTCCCAGTGAGCTGAAGCAGCACTGCCAGCCAAGATGTCATCAAACTGGATAACAGAGGTCACTCCACCAAGAGGAGTCCCTGAAACTGCCCCTCTCCTAACTTGTGGCCTCACCCAAGCCAATTCCAAATGTAACCTCGGCGAGTCACGTGCTCCTTGCTGAGCAGACCAAGACTCACACTAGTGGCAGCTGACATCAGTTTCTGCTGTGGTTTCTTGAGGCAACTATAAGCACAGAACCTGTGGATTGTTTGCTGAATCAACAGGTGGCCCCGGAGGGGCACAGGCTGGGACTAAACTTGACTTGCAACTGAACCCTTCTTAGGATTGTGCCACTGAACACCTACTATATCTATAGATATATCTATAGATATATCTATATCTATAGAGGAGGTGTGTGTGTGTGTGTGTGTGTGTGTGTGCGCGCGCGCGCACCTGGAAGAAACCTAACACTAGATATAGATATAGATATATAGATATAGATATAGATGATATAGATATATATATAGAGAGAGGATATCTTAAAAGCAGCAAGAGAAAAACACTTATAAGAGAAGCACCCAGCAAGGGAGCACCCATAAGACTAGCAGCTGATTTCTCAAAAAAAAATCATGCAGGACAGAAGGGCTTGACATAAAATATTTGATATGATGAAAACCCAGGATCTGCAACCAAGAATACTTTATCCAGCAAAGCTATCATTTAGAGTCAAAGGACAGATGAAGAGCTTCCCAGACAAAAATAAGCTGAAGGAATTTATCAACACCAAGCCAATATTACAGGAAATGTTGGAGGTTCTCCTTTAAGAAGAAAAAACATGTATCAAAAACAGGAATAAAGAATGGTAATAACCATATTCTTATTAACAAGTACCTCAAATGGAAAAGAATTAAGTGCTCCAACCAAAAGATAGGGTGGCTGAATGGATAAGAGAACAAGACCCCTACATATGCTGCCTCCAATAGACTCATTTTAGGTTAAAAGACTAAAAGGAAGGAGATGGAAAAAGATATTGCCTTGATGGACCTAGAGAGTATTGTGCTAAATGAAAGAGGTTGGATAGAGAAAGGTCTCACATGATTTCATGTACACATGGAATCTAAAGAACAAAATAAACAACAACTAAAGCAATAATAAACTCATAGATACAGAGAATATTTTGAGGGCCACTAGATGGGAGGAGGGTTGGGGGAATGGAAAAAAGGGAAAGGGATTAAGAAGTACAAATGGATAGTTGCAGAATAGACATGGAGATGTAAAGTGTAGCATAGGGAAATGATTAATAATGTAATAAATATTAAGGGGAGGAGAGGTACTACAAAACTGCTTTGTGAGTTATGTGGATCTCTGATCACTAGAATGTACAACTGAAACTAATATATTATTGTATGACAATTATAATTGAAAAAAACTCTTTGAATTGTACGATGCAAATACAAGCAACTGTCTATTATATTTCAATAAAACCTGAAAAAAAGTGATGTTTAGCAATTCCATGGGAAACGGTTGATTTCTTCTCACTGTCATATGAGTAATGAGTAGCCCTTACCTCAACCCCAATGAAATAGACTACTCATTGATCAGAGATATGAATGTTGACACTGAAACTATATAAGACTAGAAAAAAAATTTGGATAATTCCATTGTAACCTGTGTGAAGGTTTTTATAACTATGCTTCAAAAATACTGATGCAGTAAATAAAAAGAATGATATTTTAATGCATTAGTACTAAGGAAAAAAAAACTCTTGCATGGGCAAAAAGCACCATAAACTAAGTCAATGTACAAATAAAATTGAGAGAATATTTGCAACGTGGAACCCAAATAGAAGGTTAATCTACCTAATATAAAAGAGTTCTTACAATTGACAGAAAAAGAGAGAAGTGAATAAAATGGCCTTTATGATACACTAATGATGTTTAATTTCATTCATAATATGATAAATGCAAAATAAAATTATACTAAAATCTTATTTCTTTCTTACCTCTTAGATTGGCAAAAAAAATCTCAGAGCTTAACAACACCCTCTGCTGGTGAAGGTGTGGGATGACAGTTGCTCTTACGCATCTCTGGTGGGAACGCAAAGCAGTGCAGCAGCCATGTGGGGAAATTTGACAGCATCTAACAAAACTACATAAAAATTTACCTTTTGATCCAGTAATTGCGCTTCTAAGAATTTAACCTAAAACTACACCTCAAACAATAAAAATAGATATGCATAAGATTGTTTATGGCAGCATTGTTTGTAACAGCAAAATATTGAACCAATCTAAATGTCCATGCTGAGAAGACTTGTCAAATAAAATATCTAAAAAACTGAAAAATACATATGGACATAAAAAATAATGAAAGCCATGTATTTCACTGATATGGAATGATTTTGAAGTCTGTACTGTTAAATAAAAAAAGCAAGGTATAAAGTGTTCCATATATTTTAAAGAGAAATAAGAATGTAAATATATAGATATATGAATATGTGTTTGTTCATTTTTTTCAAAAAGAACTCCAGGAAGAATAACCAAGAAATCAATGAAAACATTTTGTTATAAGGGTTAGGTTAATGGTATAGATAGGATAGCGATTGGAAGGTGATTTCTTTGGGTCCGTTTTTAAAATATATTTTTGATTTTTTGACATTTAAAAAGTAACATTTAAAATATAAACATTTTATCGATTTGAAAAAACTAAATATAGAATTATGTAAAAACAAACTCTAAAAATTGAATACAAACTGAAGTACATGAACCTGTATATCAAATTGATAACACAACTAAACACATTAAAAATAAATAATTCAAGTGACTTTCAAGAACAATAATTTGCATATACATTCTTACACAATGGGATATGTTCTATGGACAAAAAGATTTACAAAATAATCTTAAACTTTACATGATAGGTTTGCTTTACATGATAGTAAAATGGGCATAGGAATTCTGAAACTATATTTGTGTTACAGGACTGAGCAAATGCATACATTTCCTGATATTGGTAACCAGGTCTGTTCCCATGGGAGAAACGGAATGAAATCTTGGCATGGGGGAAATAGAGAAGAACCTGCTTATGTTTGATTTAAATAAGAGGATTAATATAAACCTATGATTTAAAAAATTACACACACATATATATTTTTTAACTTGTGCATTAAAAACGCTTAAAAGCAGTAATATTGCAGGAGCAGTGAGCATACCCTTCCCACTAAAAGATACCAAGGTGCCTGAGGGAAATCACAGATCTGGGGCAAGCAAAGTCCTAGATGAGCCTGGAACATATTGTCAGAAATTAAGAAAGTGCTCAAAGAATGTTGGAGGACAAGGAGACAGCTTGAAAGGGGTGTGCTGCACAAATCTGGGACAATTTGAGCATCAAAAATAATGACATTTATGGACTAAAATTCCTTGAACAAAAGAAAGCTTCTAAAGCAGCTTTTCCATCTCTTATAAAAGGGTCTTTGTAACACTTTGTAACACTTACTTTTCCATCTCTTATAAAAGAGTCTTTGTAATACTTACTTGTATCATTGACCAGTCATGTTATTTTCCTTTCGTGAAGGGCAAAATTGCCTTCACCTTCAATTTGGTGACTGTAAGAAAAGCTGGGAAAACTTCAATCACTGAATAGTTTCCACCAGGTAGGGCCTAGGTAAGGCCACCACTACCTGATCATCAGTACTTCATACTGCCTGGGACTCTCATAGATTCACATTTGTTGTGGCCAGAACCGACCAATATTTGACTCAAAGGGTTATGATCCTCAAAATTTATTCTCCTCAGAACGAGCCATTTGGGAAAGGGCATTATTTTCCATTTTAAGCATTTTGAGCATTTCCAATGCTCAATCAAAATCCAGTATTGGGCCTCGTTTGTGTTGTCTGTCCTTCAAACATCTTCTATCCTATGGTGAAAACATAACCAAGCCCTGCAATCAGCCAAGCCCAGCTTTGGGGTCAGTGGGAGGTGGAGATGGCTGTCAACTTTTGGTTGCGCATGCGTGGTTGCTTCGTTGCCAGGATACAGAATCCTGCCTAGTAGGCTCTCCCTTGTCATTGGAGGTGGTGCCCAGAGCCCGCTTCAAGGATTGGCCGGAGTGGTCCAGCTCAGTCCAACCCGCCGCGGCCTCTTTGGCCGCATTCTGCCCAGGGATCTGCAGAGTGGTGTTTGGGTTTGGTTATCCTAGTTCCTGGGAGAGGTCCAGCATTGCAGATTTAGCTGGAGGCGCAGAAAACCCGTCCTCAGTGTGAGTTTTTGAAAAATGGGTGCCTAGGAAGGGAGGTCCCATTATGGGGACCCCCTAAGTGGAATGAGGAGTGGAGGGTCAGGAACGAGTCTCTGAAATGGCCCCTGCAGCAGCAGATTCAAGGCTGGGACCTCAGGGAGGGCTGGGTGGGGTAGTCCGTGCAGGGACTGTCTCCGCGCTGTCGAATTTCCTCCCTGGGCTCAGGGTGAAAGTGAGGGTATTGACGGCTCCCCTCACTTAGAGAGTATGTGGCAGGACCACGTGAGTTAAGGGGTCGGTGCCAGCGTGTATCCACTCTTTGCTGTCTAGGGCGCCTGCGTGGGAGGACAGGAGGGGTTAAGGCAAGAGGTGGTGGGGGAGTGACTGGGGAATGTGAGGTCCTTGGAAATGTGCCTGCAGAAGAAACAGGAGCTACAGAAAGCATTTTATTTTACTCTTTCACCCCTTCTCGTTGGCAATCATCAGCTTGCCAATCTACCATTCTGGATCATTTTTGTTTTGTTTATTCATTTGCTTTGATTTTGATTCCACATGTAAGTGAAATCATATGGTATTTTGTCTTTCTCTGACTTATTTCACTTAGTATGATATATATCGCATTATACATATAATCTCATATCTATTAATGGACACCTAGGTTGCTTCTGTATGTTGGCCATTATAACTAGTGTTGCAGTGAACCTCAGGGTGTATATATCTTTTAGAATAGTGTTGTTTTTTTATTTGGATAAATACCCAGAAGTGGAATTGATGGATCACATAGCAGCTCTATTAATTTTTTTGAGGAATCTACACACTGTTTTCCATAGTAGCTACACCAGTTTGCAATTCCAACAACAGTGTACGAAGGTTCCCTTCTCTCCACATCCTTGCCAGCACTTGTTGTTTGTTGATTTTTTCATAATAGCCATTCTGACAGGTGTGAAGTGATACCTCATCAGGGTTTTGACTTGCATTTGCCTGATTAATTAGTGATGTTGAGCATCTTTTCATATATCTGTTGGCCATCTGTATGTCCTCTTTGGAGAAATGTCTATTCAGCTCCTCTGCCCACTTTTTAATTGGAATTTTTTTTTTTTTTTTTTTAGTGTTAAGTAGTATGAGTTATTTATATATCTTGGATAGTAACCACTTATCAGATGTATTAGTGATGAATACCTTCTCCTATTTAGTAGATTGTCTTTTCATTTTGTAGTTTCCTTCCTATGCAAAAAACTTTTAGTTTGATGTAGTCTCATTTTTTAATTTTTTCTTTTTTCACCTTTGCCCAAGTAGACATATCTAAAAAGATATTGCTAAGATCAATGTCAGAGTTTACTCTGACTTAAAGTCTTTAATCCATTTAGAGTTTATTTTTGTATATGATGTAAGAAAGTGGTTCAATTTCAATTTTTTTTGCATGTATCCATCCAGTTTCTCCAACACTGCTTATTGAAGAGACTGTATTTATCCCATTGTATATCCTTGTTTTCTTTTTTGTCGATTAATTGACCATATAAGCGAGGATTTAGTTCTGGGCTTTCAGAACTATTCATTGATCAATATATCTGTTCTTATGCCAGCACCATACTATTTTGATTATTGTAGCTTTGTAGTATAGTTTGAAATCAGGAAGCATGATACCTCCCACTTTGTTCTTTCTCTGTATTTCTTTGGTTCCAAATAAATCTTAGGATGAGTTGTTCTAGTCCTGAGAAGATGCCATTGGGATTTTAATGGAGATTGAATTGGATATTTATAGTGCTATAGGTAGTAAGGACATTTAAACAATATTAACCTTTCTAATCCATAAGCATGGTATCTTTCTATTCATTTGTATCCTCATCAATTCCTTTCTTCAGTGTCTTATAATTTTCAGAGTAGAGATCTTCCACCTCTTTGTGTTTTTTGATGCAATTGTTTTCTTAATGTCTCCTGATCATTTGTTACTTGTGTATAGAAGAACAACAATTTTGTATCCTGCAATTTTACTGAATTAATTTATTCTAATAGTTTTTTGGTGGAGTCTTTAGGGTTTTCTGTGTATCACGTCATCATGTTATCTGTAAATAGTGTGAGTTGGTGTCAGTTGCATCTTATCTTTCATTTATCATATTTTTTCTTGATGAGTTTGGCTAATGATTTGTCAATATTATTTATCTTTTCAGAAAACCAGCTCTTAGTTTCATTGATCTTTCCTATTGCTTTTTAGATTCTATTTTGTTTATTTCAACTTATAATTATTTCCATCCTTCTTTTTACTTTGGGTTTTATTTGTTCTTTTTCTAGTTTCTTTAGTGTAAAGTTAGATAGTTTATTTGGGTTGTTTTTTTTTTTTTTTTGAGGTAGGACTGTTTAGCTATCACCTTCCTTCTTAAAACTGCTTTTTCCGCATTTCATTCATTTTGAAATGTTGTGTTTTCATTTTTCATTTGTCTCACGGTAAGTCTTGATATCCTCTTTGATCTCTTGATTGTTTAGTGGCATATTATTTAGTGTCCATATATTTTTTTTCCCAGTTTTCTTGAATTTCTAGCTCCATACCATTGTGGTCAGAAAAAAATGTGTGATATGTTCAATCTTCTTTAATGTTATTGAAACTTGTTTTGTGGCCTAATATGTGATCTCTCCTGGGGAATATTTCATGTGCATTTGAAAATGGTGTGTATTCAGATTTTGGGAGAAATGCTCTAGTAATGTCTATTAAATTAATCTGGCCTAATGTGACATTTAAGGCCATTATTTCCTTATTAATTTTCTGTCTAGCTGATCATCCATTGATGTAAATGTATAAAAATCTCCTACTGTTATAGTTACTGTAGATTTCTCCCTTTATGTCCATTAATAATTGTTTAGGTGCTCTTATGTTGAGTGTGTAGATATTTATAATTGTTTTATCTTCTTCTTATATTAACTCTTTTATCGTTATGTAATGTCCTTCTTTGTCTTTCTTACTTTGTTTTAAAGTCTATTTTGTCTGATATGAGTAAAAAAGCTATGAGCTTTTTTTTCATTTCTATTTTCATGGAATATCTTTTTTCATCCCTTCACTTTCAGCCTTTATGTTTTCTGATTTAAAGTGAGTCTCTTGTAAGCAGCACATAGGTAGATCATGTTTTTTAATCCATTCAGCCATGCTATGTATTTTTATTTCAGCGTTTAATCCATTTACATTTAATTATTAATAAGTATGTACTTACTGCCATTTGTTCATTGTTTTTTCATAGTTCTCCTCTGTTACATCTTTCTTTTCTTGACCTCTGTGGTTCGGTTTTATTTGGGTTCTTTTTTCTTTATTCTTTGTGTATATTTAGTAGGCTTTTGGGTTGGGTTGTGGTTTATATAAGATATATATATATTTATATATACACATATATATATATATACACACACACACACACACACTTCTATATCCATAGCAGTCTATTTTGAACTGATAAGTCTTTAAGTTTGAATATATCTTAAAAGGACTACATTTTTACTACCCCTTCCATGCTTTATATTATTAATGTCATTTAGATATTTAGATATCTTTGTTTTGTATATTTCCTAACTACTTATTGTAGTTTGAATCAAATTTGATACTTTTGTCCTTTGACCTTTGTAGTTTTTAAATTTTTCGATTTACATTTCGATAAACATTCGGCTTTACCTGTAAGTTTTTTTCCTTTCTCATATTTTCTTATTTCTGGTTATGGCCTTTTTCTGCTAGAGAAGACCCTTAAATATTTCTTGTAAAGCTGGTTTAACAGTGACAAACTCCTTAGATTTTCCTTGTCTGAGAAATTCTTTATCTCTCCTTCAATTCTGAATAACTTTGTTGGCTAAGTTATTCCAGGTTGCAAGTTCCTTCCTTTCAGCACTTTAAAGATGTCCTGCCACACCCTTCTGCCCTGTAAAATTGCTTCTGAGAAATCAGTTGCTAACCTTTTGGGATTTACTTTACATCTAACTAATCAGTTGCTAACCTTATGGGGTTTACTTTACATCTAACATGTTATTTTCATATTGCTGCCTGAAATTGTCTCTTTAACTTTTGCCATTTTAATTAAGATATGTCTTGGTTTGGGTCTCTTTGGGTTCATCTATTGGTTGGTTGCCACTATGTCTGCCAGGACGCTGTTCTGTTCATCTCTATTAGCTAATCTGCTATTGATTCCTTCTATTATATATTTTAATTTCAGTTACTGTATTCTTCAGGTCTGCTTCGTTCTTTATTATATTTTCTAACTCGTCCTTGAAGTTCTGCCCAAGTTTTTCTATTCCACTTTTAAGTATGGTAGACATCCTTATAGCCATTTTTTTAAATTCTTTTTACAATTTAACAGTAAGACATACATATATATTGCATTGTGTGTTCACCACCCATAGTTAGATTTCCGTCATCACATATTTGACCCCTTTTACCCCTTCTACCTCTCCCCTCCCTCCACCCCCCTCACCCAACCCCTCTGGTAACCACTAGTCTATTGTCCATGTTCATGAGTCTCTGTTTGTCCTGCTCATTTGTTTTTAGGTTTATATCTCACACATAAGTGATATCATGGGATTTTCAACTTTTTCTATCTGGCTTATTTCACTTTGCATGATTATCTCCAGGTCCATCTATGTTGTCACAAATGGCAGTATTTCATCTCTTCTTTTGGCTGAGTAATATTCCATTGTATATATGTACCACAGCTTTTTAAGCCAATAATCTGTCATAGGACACTTCGGTTGCTTCCATGTCCTGGCCACCGTGAATAATGCTGCTATGAACATTGATGTGCATATCGGATATGGGTTTTCAAGTCTTTGGGGTAAATACCCAGTAAGGGATAGCTGGATCATATGGTAAATCAATTCTTAGTTTTTTTTTTAGGAAACTCCATATTGTTTTCCATAGTGGCTGTACCAATGTACATTCTGCCAGCAGTGTGAAAAGTTTCCTTTTTCTTCACATCCTCTCCAATGCTTGTTATTACTTGACCTGTTGATAATAGCTATTCTAACAGATGTGAGATGGTATCTCACTATAGTTATGATTTGCATTTCTTTAATAGCTAGCAATGTTGAGCATCTTTTCAAATGCTTGTTTGGTCATTTGTATGTCTTCTTGGCAGAAGTGTCTGAACAGGTCCTCTGCCCATTTTTTAATTGAATCGTTTGTCTTTTTTGTTGTTATCGAGTTTTATGAGTTCTTTGAATGTTTTGAATATTGGGCCCTTATCGAAGGTGTTGCTTGCAAATATCTTCTCCCATTCAAATAGTTGTCTCTTTACCTCGTTGATGGTTTCTTTTGCTGCAAAGAAGCTTTTTAGTTTGATGTAGTCCCATTCATTTATTTTTGCTTTTACTTCTCTTGCCTTTCAGGTCGAATTCATAAAATCCTCTTTAGTCCAAGACCCTTGAGTTTAGTTCCTATATTTTCTTCTATGCATTTTATTGTTTCAGATATTATATTCGAGTACTTAATTCATTTTGTGTTAATTTTGGTGTGTGGTACTAGAAAACAGCCTAGTTTCATTCCTTTCCAAATAGCTATCCAGTTTTCCCAGCACCATTTATTGAAGAGGATTTTCTTTCTCCACTGTATGTTTTTGGTTCTTTTGTCAAAAATTATTTGCCCATATATACATGGGTTTACTTCTGGACTCTCGATTCTGTTCCACTGGTCCGTGTGTCTGTTTTCTGCCAATACCATGCCATTTTGATTATTGTTGCTTTGTAGTACAGTTTGAAGTCGGGCAGAGAGATGCCTCCAGCCTCATTCTTTATCACAGGATGGCTTTGGTGATTAGGGATCTTTTGTGTTTCCATATGAATCTGATGATTTTTTGTTCTATTTCTTTAAAAAATGCTGATGGGATTTTGATGGGGATTGCATTAAATCTATATAATGCTTTCAGTAATGAGGTCATTTTAACTGTGTTGATTCTTCCAATCCAAGAACACAGAATGTCTTCCCATTTCTTTGTATCTTCTATTTATTTTATAGGGTTTTATAGTTTTCATTATATAAGTTCTTCACGTTTTGTTAGATTTATTCCTAGGTATTTTATTCTTTTGTTGCAATTGCAAAAGAAATTATTATTTCCACTTCTTTTTCTGACACTGCATTATTAGAGTATAGAAACACTATGTATTTTTGAACATTGATTTGTACAGTAAAGCAAATACTTTACTGTATTTGCTTATTGTTTCTAGTAGCATTCTTATGGAGTCTTGAGTTTTCTATATAGAGAATCGTGTCATCTGCAAATAGTGATACTTTGACTAGTTCGTTTCTTATTTAGATGCCTTTTACAACTTTTCTTGCCTGATTGCACTCACTAAGACCTCAATGTTATATTGAGGAACAGTGGCGATAGTGGACAGCCTTGTTTTGTTCTTGATCTTAGAGGGAAGGTTTTTAGTTTTTCACCATTAAGTATACTGACTATATGGCCTTTATTATGTTAAGGTACTTTCTTTCTATACCAATTTTGTTAAGTGTTTTGATCATAAATGGATGCTGTATCTTGTCAAAGACTTTTTCTGCATCTATTGATATTTTCATGTGATTCTTATTTTTTAACTTGTTTATGTGGTGTATCACATTAATCGATTTGCATATGTTGAACCATCCCTGTGCCTCTGGGATGAAGCCCATTTGGTTGTAGCATATAATCTTTTTAATATGTTGCTGTATGTGGTTCGCTGGTATCTTATTGAGGATTTCTGCATCTGTGTTCATGAGAGATATTGGTCTCATTTTCTATGTTATTTTTACCAGGTTTTGGTATCAGGATAATTACTATTAGCCTCATAAAATGTGTCGGGAAGTATTGCCTCCTCTTTGATTTTTGGAAGAGTTTGTGGAGAATAGGTACTAAATCTTCTTTGTTTGGTAGAATTCACTGGTGAGGCCATCTGGTCCTGGACTTTTACTTTTTGGTAGGTTTTTGATGATTGTTTCAATTTCCATACTGCTGATTGGTCTATTTAGATTTTCCAGTTCTTCTTGACTCAGTCTAGGAAGACTGTATTTTCCTAAGTACTGGTCCATTTCTTCTATGTTATTGAATTTGATGTTATATACTTTTTCATAGTATTCTTGCATGATCCATTGTATTTCGGTGATTTTAGTCTTAATTTCCCCTCTTTCATCCCTGATTTTGTTTATTTCTGTCTTTTCTGTTTTTTCTTTAGTGAGTCTAGCCAGGGGTTTGTCAATTTTATTAACCTTCACAAAGAACCAGCTTTGTTGCATTTATTTTTTTTCTATTGTTTTTTGTTTGTTTGTTTGTAATTTCATTTCTTTCTACTCTAATTATTTTTTAATTCCCCCACACACACTTCCACCCCTACCTATGGATGTTGCCATTTCCCTTAAAAACTGGATCTCTGAAAATGAGGTGTCTCCTCCCACATGCTTGCAGCCCACACATGGGGCCTGGAGCACCCTGGGGACATGATGCACCTGAGACCTGTTGCACCTTGGGCCTAGCGCATCCAGGGCCTGGTGCACTCGGGTATGGGCTGTGGTTCCACTGGGGCTCAAACCCAGGACCTCCTGCATGTAAAGCTGACGTGCTAACTACTACTCTATGGAACCACCCTTTATATAATTTTGATTATTTCTTTCCTTCAGCTGAATTTAGGCTTCATTTGTTCTTCCTTTCCTAACTTTTTAAGATGAAGTGTTAGGTTATTTGGGCTCGTTCTTGTTTTTCAAGATAGGCCTGTAATGATATGAACTTTCCTCTTATGGCCGCTATTGCCATGTCCCAAAAATTTTGATATTTTGTACTATCATTATCATTCATTTCTATTATCTCTTCATCTCTTTATTTCTTTTCTGACACAGTTATTCTTCAGTAGCATGTTGTTTAATCTCCATGTATTTGTGGATCTTCTTGCTTTCTTTTTGCAGTTGATCTCTAGTTTCAAAGCATTATAATCAGAGAATATGGTTAGTATGATCTGTGTGTCTCAGTATGTGGTCAATCCTTGAGAATGTTCCATATGCACTAGAGAAAAATGTATAAGCAGCTGTTTTGGGAGTTTTGGGATGGAAGGCTCTGTAAATGTCAATTATGTCTAGTTAGACTAATGTATCATTTAAGGATGTTATTTCCTTATTGATTTTCCATTTAGATGATCTGTCCATATCCGACAGTGGGGCATTTAGGTCCCCTAACTTGTGACAGTGTTTTGGTCTGTTTCTTTCTTTAGTTCTGTTAGTAATTGATTTAAGTATTTTGGGGCTCCCTGATTAGGATTATAGATATTATTAAGTGTTATGTCTTCTTATTGCATGATTACTTTTATCATTATGAAGTATCCCTCAGTGTCTTTCTTTACATTGTTTATTTCGAAGTCTATTTTATCTAATATTAGTACTGCTACTCCCGCTTTTCTCTGAATGCCATTTGCTTTAAATATCCTTCTCCATCCTTTCATTTTGAGTCTACATTTGTCTTTGGAGCTGAGCTGTGTCTCCTGGAAGCAGCATATGATTGGGTTTTGTTTTTTGATCCATTCTGCAACTCTGTGCCTTTTTATTGGTGAGTTCAGTCCATTTACATTTAGGATATTGAAATACGAACTCTTCTTATAGCCATTTTATCTTTTGCTTTCTGGTAGCTCGGTGTTTCCATTGCTTCCTCGTCCTTGTGTTTCTGTTTTCTTTATTTTGGTTGGCTTTTGTGGGTTTTCCCTCTGGTTCTTCTTCTTTTATGTTGTATAATTCAGTTCTGAAACTTTGGCGTGCATCTACCATTACAAATATGTAAATGATAGTTATATATACACAGTCATCCATTTTCTTCTGCGTGTGCCTTATCTCCATTCCACTAGCGAGTTAGGATCTTTGAATCCTCCCCTTTTCAGTCATTGTTTTCTCAATTTGTCCCTAGGTATGCTGAACATTCATTACTATCTTGCTATAGCAAATCTCTTATTATTTAAGCTTATAATCCTCTGCTTCTATTTGTCTGATAGTCATTTTGCTCTTATTTATGATTTTTTTTTTCATTTTGTTTTAGGTGAGCTGAACCCTTTCAGTATTTCCTGTAGTGCAGGCCTCACAGTGGAGAATTCCCTCAATTTTTCTTTGTCTGGAAAGGTCTTAATTTCTCCTTCATATTTAAAGGAGAGCTTAGCTGGAGACATTATCCTTGGCTGGTAATTCCTTTCACTTAACAGCCTGAGTATTTGATTCCACTCCTTTCTGGCTTATAAAGTCTGGGCTGAGAAGTCCAATGATAATCTAATGGATTTTCCTTTATAAGTTACCGTCCTTTTCTCCCTGGCTGCCCTGAGAATTTTGTCTTTGTCATTGATTTTTGATGATTTTAATACAATATGTCTTGGTGAAGGCCTTTTTGAGTTGAGATAATTGGGTGTTCTTTTGTCTTTTTGAATTCCAAGCTCCAGCTCATTTTTTAGCGTTGGGAAATTCTCATCAACTATTTGTCTGAAAATGCTTTCTAGTCCGTGCTCCTTTTCCTTGCCTTCTATAATGCCTATTATTCTCATGTTTCCTCTCCTGATGGTGTCGGCTATTTCTTTTATTTCTCTTTCATTATTTTTCATTCTGTTTCTCTCTTCTTCCTTATTTCTGTCTTCGATATCATTGATCTTTCCTCCATTTGGTCGGCCCTATTTCCCAAGCTTGCTATTTCATTTTTAAACTCTTGCAGTGTTTTCTTTATCTCCTGAAGGTCTATTCTGTTCTTTTTGAGGGTTTCAATCTCCTTGCTAAAGAACTCATTCTGCTCATATAGTTGTTTTTTCAGTTCCTGAAATTGTTGATATGATTCATTTCAGATCTCAATGAGTTTTTTCAGAAGTACCATCCTGAATTCTCTGTCACTTAAGTCGCATATTTCCACATCTGTAAGCTTATTTTCTGGAGATTTTTCTTTCTTTCTGAGATGCCTTGTCACCTTGGTTGTTCATGGTGTTTAATGGACTATTTCTCTGCCTCGGTATTAATGGAAGTGTTGTCTGCTGTTTTCCCAGATTATAGAAAGGTCTTCCTTTAGCCTGCTGCAAAGAAGGCGCTTTTCTTTTGGTTTCCAGTAGGTGGCGTCTAAGCCTCTTGGATACCTGCTTTACATAAAGCCTTAATAATGCCTTTATTTTTTTTTTAACCTTAAAAGATATTTAATCATGCTCACTACTATCAGTCTCAGTCTCTGTCAGTGTTAGCCACAGTTTCGGTAGCATTTATTCAGATTTCCATGGGGCTCCTCAGTGTTCGGTCTCAGAGGATATGGCTGGAGGGTCCTTCTGGATTGGGGGTTGGGCACTGCAGCTCAGCCTTGGTTTTGCAACCATGGATATAAAAATCAACTGTTGTTTCTCTGCTGTCCTGCTTCTCTGCTTTCTGCCCTGATAACTGGGCCCTGCTGCTGGCCGCATGGAACTCACAGCACTCCCAGGAAAGGCTGTTCCGGGAACTCACCACACCTTCTCCTCTCCCTCTCCTCCTACGGGGAGCTCCGGCAGCTGCAAGAGGCCGCTTGTTTGTTTCTCCCAGTCCACCTCCTGACACCGAGGGTTCTGACCTGTGGTAGCTCTTATGTGCAGATCCCATGCTAGGCATGCTGCTGTGCAGTTTAGGTGTTTTTTGTTGAGTTTTAGATGTTCAGCTTATTGTTGTTTCAAGGGGAGAGATCTGGGGACAACTCTCACTCCGCCATGTTTCTCTAAACCCAGGTATTTTATTTTTTGATGCAATTGTTTACCTAAGGTCTCTGATAGTTTATTATTTGTGTATACAACCAATTTTTGAATATTAATTTTGTATCTTTTTACTTTAATGAATTCATATTAGTTCTAATAGTTTTGGGGTGGAATTTTTAGGGTTCTCTTTATATAGTGTCTTGTCATCTGCAAATAATGACAGTTTTATACCTTGCTTTCCAATTTGGATGGTGTTGTTTGTTTTTTGTGGGGTTTTTTTTTGTTTTTGTTTTTGTTTTTTTTGTCTGATTGCTGAGGCTAGGACTCCCAATCCTGTGTTGGATAAATGTGGTGAAAGTGGACGTCTTTATCCTGTTCCTAATCTTTAGGATAATGCTTTTAGCTTTTCCCCATTATGATGTTACCTGAGGGTTTGTCATATGTGTACTTTTTTGTGTTCAGGTGTGTTCCCTCTATTCCAACTTTACTGAGAATTTCTATCATAAATGAATGACAAATTCTGTCAATCATTTTTCTGCATCTATTGATATAATCATATGATTTATATTTTTTATTTTATGTGGTGTAATATATTAATTGATTTGAAGATATTAAACCAATCTTGAATTCCAGGAATAAATCCCACTTGGTCATGGTGTATTATCTTTTTAATTAATTTTTAGTTCCATACCATTGTGGTTGGATAAGATGCTTAATATGATTTTAATCTTCTTAAATTTATTGAGACTTGTTTTGTATTGCTGAACTCAGTTTGCTAATATTTTTTGAGGATTTTTGCATCTATGCTCATCAGGGATATTGATCTATAATTTTTTTTTTTTTTTTGGTAATGTCTTTCGTGATGAAATCAGGGTAAAGGTGGCTTAATAATGTAAGCTGGGAGCCTTCCCTTCTTTTGAATTTTTTGAAATATTTTTAGAGGAATAGGTGTTCATTATTTTTTGACTGTTTTGTAAAATTCACCTGTAAAGCCTTCTGGTCCAGGACTTTTGTTTTTTAGGATCTGATTATTGACCAGTTCAGATTTTCTGTTCCTCACTCAGTTTAGGAGATTGTGTGTTTCTATTATTTATCTTTTTCTTCTAAATCTTCCATTTGTTGGCATACAATTGCTCAGAGTATTTTTTATAATCCTTTCTATTTTGGTGGTGTCAGTTGTCAATTCTTTCGATTTCTTTGAGCCCTCTTTTTTCATGATGAGTCTGATTCAAGGTTTATAAATTTTATTTATCTTTTCAAAGAAACAACTCTTGGTTTCATTGATCTTTTGTATTTTTTAGACTTTCTTTTATTTCCGCTCTTAACTTTATTATTTGCTTCCTTCTACTCACTTTGGACTTTGTTTCCTATTTTATGTCCTAGTTCCTTTAAGTGTAAGGTTAGTTTGAAATTTTTATTCTTTCTTGAGGTTGGCATGTATTACTATGAATTTTCCTCTTAGGACTGCTTTTGCCATGTCCCATAGATTTTGAGTCATTGTACTTTATTTGTGTCAATGATTCTTGATTTCTTACTTGATCTCATTGTTAACCCATTCATTTGTTTGATAGAATGTTATTTAGCCTTTTAATTTTTTTTTTAGTTCCATACCATTGTGGTTGGATAAGATGCTTAATATGATTTTAATCTTGTTAAATTTATTGAGACTTGTTTGTAGCCTAACATGTCATGTAGCCTAGAAAAATTTCCATCTGCACTTGAGAAGAACATATATTGTTGCTTCAGGGTGAAATGCTCTAAAAATACCAATTAAATTAGTCTGGTCTAGTATGACATTTAAGGCCACTGTTTCCTTTGGTTGGATAAGATGCTTAATATGATTTTAATCTTGTTAAATTTATTGAGACTTGTTTGTAGCCTAACATGTCATGTAGCCTAGAAAAATTTCCATCTGCACTTGAGAAGAACATATATTGTTGCTTCAGGGTGAAATGCTCTAAAAATACCAATTAAATTAGTCTGGTCTAGTATGACATTTAAGGCCACTGTTTCCTTGTTGATTTTCTGTCTGGAAGATCTGTTCATTTATGTCAATGGGGTATTCCCCTACCATGACTGTATTACTGTCAATCTCTACCTTTAGTCAGTTAATATTTGCTTTATACACTTCAGTGTTCTTATGTTGGGTGCACAAATGTTTTTGGGGGTTATATCCTCTTGTTGGATTGATGCTTTTACCATTATGTAATTTTCAGTCTCTTATGATAGCCTTGTTTTAAAGTTTTTGTTTCTGATGTAAGCATGGCTACCCCAGTTTTCTTTCATTTCCATTTGCATGAAATGTCTTTTTTCAACCCTTTAACTTTTTCCTGTCTGCGAAACTCTTTATCTCACCTTCAATTTTAATTGATAGCTTTGCTAGGTAAAGTTATCTTGGTTGTAGGTCCTTCCTTTTCATCACTTTGAACAATTCATGCCAGTTTTTTCTGGGCTGCAGAGTATTTGAGAAATCAGCTGACTCTTATGAGAGCTCCCTTTTAAGTAACTAGCTACCTTTCTCTTGCTGCTTTTAGGATTCTCTCCTTGTCTTTAACCTTTTGCATTTTAGAGTTAGGCTTATAGTTAGGTTTAGGTTTGGGATTAGGGTTATGGTTTTGGGTTTAGTTTAGGATGAAGCTTAGTATTAGGTTTAGGGTGGAGGTTAGCTATAGGATTTAACTTATGTTTAGGGTTAGTGTTAGCATTAGGATAAAAACTGAGTTTAGGATTAGTTTTAGGCTTAGGGTTGGTGTTAGGGTTAAGGTCATATTTATGATTAGGGTTAGGGTTAAGATTGGATTAAGTATAGATTTTTGAGATAGTGTTGTGGTTGGCTTAAGTGTTAGGCTGAGGTTAGGTATAGAGTTAGGTTTAAGGTTAGGATTAGGGTTGATAATGGATTACCATTAGAGTTACAGTGAGGTAAAGTATAGGGTTAGGTTTAGAGTTAGGGTTAGAATTGAGAATAAAATTGCAATCAGGGTTAGGTTAGAATCAAGGTCGGGTTAGGGTTAGACTTAGGGTTAGGTTTTGGTTTAGGGTTAGGTTTTTATGTATAGTGTTAAGTTTAGGGTTTGTCTGAGGTTAAGTATAATGTTAGCCTTAGGGTTGGCATTGGGTATAGGATAGAGTTCAAGTTAGAGATAAGCATAGGTACAAGTGTATGGACAGGTTTGTGGTTGTGGTTACGTTAAGGGTTAGGGTTAGGGTGATTTAGGTTCGATTTAAAATTATGGTTAGGGTTAGGCTTAAAATTATGTTTAAGTTTAGGTTTGAGTTTATGTGTACAGTTAGACTTAGGTTTAGGATTAAGGTGTGTGTTCAGTCTAGGCATAGGGTTAGGGGTTATATTTAGTATTAAGACAGAATTAGGATTAGAATCAGGGTTGAATTTAAGTATACATTTAGAGTTTAGGTTTGGGTTGAAGTTAGGTATAGGTTTAACTTTGAGTAGGGCTAGGTTTAGCAAACATAGGCATAGGTTTAGGCTTAGGGTTTAGTTCAGGGTTAGGTTTAAAGTTAGGTACAGTATGCTCCAGGTCAGGGTTACATTTAGAGTTAAGGTTTTGGTTTTGTGTAAGCTTAGGATTACTTTAGTGTTAGGATAAGTTTAGGATTAGATTTAAACTTAAGGTTTAAGTTGAAGTTGGCACACTCGGGTTATAGTTAGGATTAGGTTTAGGGTATTAGGTTTAGGATATAGTTAGGGTTAGTGTCAGGTTAGGATTAGGGTGAGGTTTCTTATTAAAGATAGGTATAGTATTAGGGTCAGTGTCAGGTTTAATATTAGGCATAGGTTCAGACTTAGATTAGGATTGAGTTTAGGTATGATTTTGGTGTAGAGTTATGGTTAGGGTTATGATTAGGGTTGAGGTTAGCTGTAGGTTTAGGCTTAGGGTTGGTGTTAGGGTTAAGATTGAGATTATGATTTGAGTTAGGGTTAGAAATAATATAGGTTTAGTCTTAGGTTTAGTGTTAAAGTTATGGTTAGTTGTCAAGTTATGGTTAGGGTTAAATTTAAGTATAGACTTTGGCTTATGGTTAGTGTTAAGGTTAGAATTGAGCTTAGGAATGTGTAATGCTTTGGGAAAGGGTTAAGGTTCAGTTTAGGGTTGAGGATATAGATAGGGGTAGTGTTAGGTTTAGTGTTAGGTTTATTTTTTATTAAATTTATTGAGGTGATATTGGTTGACAAATTTATAAGGGTTCATACAATTCAGTGATACTTACGTATATTGCATTGTATGTTCCCCACCCAAAGTTAAATTTCCTCCATTACCATATATTTGGGTCAAGATTATGGTTAAGATTAATGTTAGAGTTGAATTTACATATAAGGTTAGGCTCAGGGTTAGGGGAAGGATTCAGGTTGAGGTTAGGATAAGGGTTTGGGTAAGGGTTGAGCTTAGGTGTAGGGCTAGGTTTAGGGTTAGGTATAGGGTTATGGTTAGGCTTAGATTTATGGTTAGGGTTGATGTTAAGATTAACAACAGAGTTAGGTTTATGGTTGAGGTTTAGTGTAGGTTTAGGGTTAGAGTTACAGTTAGGGTTTGGGTTAGGGTTGAGTCTAGGTATAGGGTTAACATTAGGATTAGGGTTAGATTTATGGCTGAAGTTAGATATCAGGTTAGGCTTCATGTTTTATCTATGCTTAGGATTAGCCTTGAGTTTAGGTGTAATGTTAGGCTTAAGGTTAGTGTTGGGTTAGGTCTGAGGTAATGTATCAGGTTAGATTATGGTTTGGGTCAGGATTAGGATTAGGTTTTTGTACTATGGTCAGGGTTAGAATTAGGATTGAGGTTAGGTGAGTTAAGCATAAGGTTAGGGTTAGGGTTCAGTTTAGGATTAGAGTTATGGTTTGGTTTGTGGTACATATAGGGTTAGCTTTAGGATTAAAATTTAATTAGGGCAATGGTTAGGGTTAAGGTAACATATAGGGTTAACCTTCAGATTATTGTTAGAAATGGGGTTAATATTTAGTTTAGAATTGGTGTTAGGGTTAGTGTTAGGATTGGGTTAGGGTTGAGATTAGGTATAAATTTAGGCTTAGGTTTCATTTAGGGTTATGGTCAGGTTAGACGTTAGGTATAAATTTAAGCTGTGCTGAGTTAGAGTCAAGTTTAGGGTTGAGGTTAGATTCACAATTATGTTTAGGATTAGATTTGATTAGGTATAAATTAGGCCTAAGCTTAGTGTTAGGGTTAATGTTAAGGTTATGTAATGAGTTAGGCACCAGGGTTGGGTTTAGGATTATGGTTAGGATTAGGGTTAGATTTAGTGTTAGGTTTGAGGTTAGGTATAGGATTAGGATTATACATTAGGTTTAGGTTAGGGTTTAAGTTTGAATTTAGGTTAAACATTAGAGTTAGGGTTAGATTTGAGGTAAGTTGTAGGGTTAGGTTTAGGGTTAATGTTAGGGTTAGGGTTAGAACTAAGGTTAAGATAAGAGTTAGGGTTAGGCCTAGGTTTCAGGTTAGGTATATGATTAAAGTTAGGATTAGGGTTAGAGTAGGTTGGAGTTTAGATATAGGACAAGTTTAGGCTTAGGGTTAGGTTTAGAGTAGAGGTTAGGCATAGAGTTAGCTCTACGGTTAAGGTTGAGGTTAAGGTTAGAATTAAGGTTATGGTTAGGGTTGACTTTAGGTATAGATTTAGGGTTAAGCTCAAGTGTATGCACAGGATTAGAGTTATGGTTAGAATTAGGTTTGAGGTTATCATTTTAACTGAGTTTAGTGCTAGGTTTAGGGTTAGAGTTAACATGGTAAATGTTAATCTTAGGTTTGAGGTTAGGTATAGGGTTAAGGTTAGGGTTAAGGGTTATGGCTAAGGTCTGGTTAGAGGTAAGGTTAGGCAAAAAGTTAGGGTTAGAGTTAGTTTTCTATAGGATTTGGGTTAGCATTAATGTGAATATTAGGGTTGAGGTTCAGAATATGCTTAGGGTTAGGGTTGACAGTAGGTAGACTTTTAAGTCTAGGGTGAGGGTTAGGGTTGGGGTTAGTTTTGTGGTTATAATTAGTGTTAGCATTAAGTTTAGGGTTTAGATTAGGTATATTGTTAGCCTTAATGTCAGGGTTGGAGTCACTGTTGAGTTGAGGGTTAAGATTAGAATTAGAGTTAGGGTTGAGTTTAGGTGTACAGTTAGGCTTAGGGGTAGGCTTGAGGTTAGAATTATAATTAGTGTCACAGTTTAGATATTGTGGTTAGGTACAATTAGTGTTGAGTTTAGGTATTGTGTTATAGAAAATTTGGGATGAAATTAGGTATAAGATAAATATTAGGGTTAGTCTTAAATTAAGATTAGGGCTGATGTTAGAATTAGGGTAGTGTTAAGGTTTAAGTTAGGTATACATTTAGCATTGGGGTTAGGATTAGGGTTGAGTTTTAGTATAGGGTTAGATTTAGCATTTTCATTAGGTTTAGGGTTGAGGTTAGGGATAGGAATAGGCTTAGTGTTAGTGATGAGGTTTTGACAATGTTTAGGATTAGATTAGGGTTGAGGTTAAGATTACAGTAAGTGTTACGTTTAGGAGTAGGTATGAGGGTTCAGGTTAGGTTAGTGCTGAGGTTAGGATTAGTTTAGGGTTAGGCTTAGTGTAGAGGTTAGGTTTAGGAATTACCATTAGGGTAAGCATTGAAGTCAGGCCAAGTTTAGGGTTAGGATTAGGTTTAAGTTCTGTATGGTTAGGTATAGAGTAAGGTTAGGATTAGAGTGATTTAGCGTTAAGGGTAGGTATAGTTTTAGACTTAGTGTTAAGAATAGGTGAGGTTAAATGTTAGGTAAACATTCAGGCTTAATTAGGGTTGAGTTTAGATAGTTTTCAGCATAGGCTTAGGATTAGAGTTATGATTAGAGTTGAGATAAAGTATAGGTTTAGGCTTAGTATTAAGGTTAAGTTTGAGTTATGATTAGTATTAGGGTTAGGGTTATGTTTGAGGTTAGTATAGGCTTAATCTCAAGGTTCTGGCTAGGTGTCAGGTTAGGTTTAGGGTCAGGGTTAGGTTAAGTTTTAAGTTAGGTATTAACCTTGGCTTAGTGTTTTTGTTAGAATTAGTGTTTGGGTTAGTGTTAAGTGTTAGAATTAG
The DNA here is from genome assembly GCF_000325575.1 of Pteropus alecto. Classification (NCBI taxonomy): domain Eukaryota; kingdom Metazoa; phylum Chordata; class Mammalia; order Chiroptera; family Pteropodidae; genus Pteropus; species Pteropus alecto. Next base: position 35,058,846 of record NW_006442109.1, on the reverse strand, counting down.
TGTTTGGGTTAGTGTTAGTGTTAAGAATGGTTTAGGCTCTGGGATAGGGTTATAGTTATTTTAGGGCTGAGGTTATGGATAGGGTTGATGTTAGCTTTACTGTTAGGTTTAAAGTTGAGGTTCATATTATTATTGTTAGTGTTATATTTGAAGTTAGATATAAAGTTAGGCTTAGTGTTAGGGTTCATGTTGAAGTTAAAATTAGAGTTAGGGTTAGGTTTGAGGTTAAGTGTGGGTTTAGATTTAGGGGTAGATATAGAGTTATGATAGTATTAAGGGTAAGATTACATTTAGGGTTAGAGTGAGGGGTAAGAATGAGGTTAAATTTAGGGTAAGGTTTAAGGTTAGTGTTGAGGTTAGAATTAGGGTTAGAATTAAATTTAATGTTGAGGTAAAAGTTGTGGTTAGGATTAGGCTTAGGGTTAGTATCAGGGTTAGGGTTGTTTAGGATTGGGTTTAGGGTTACTATTAGGGTTGAGGTTAGAGGGTTAGGCCCAAGTTTAGGATTAGTTTTAGAGTTCGTGTTGAGATTAGGTATAGGGTCGGGGTTAGTGTCGAGGTTAAAATTAGATTTTGGATTAGGATTAGGGTGTAGGTTAGATATAGGGTCAGGGTTAGTGCTAGGGTTGATTTGAGGTATAGGTTTAAAGTTAGGGTTATAGTAGAGTGTAGGTTGAGGTTAGTTATAGTGTTAAGCTAGGATTATGTTAGAGTTGAGGATATTAGCGACAGAATTTGGTTTATGATTGAAGTTCTGTATGGTTTTAGGGCAGTGTTAGGGTTGAGTTTAGGTAGAGTTAGGGTTAATGTTAGAATTAGAGTTATGGTTGAGATTAGGTATCAAGCTAGGGTTATAGTTTTGGTTGGTGTTAGGGTTAGTGTTGAGGTTAATTATAGGGTTAGGCTTAGAGTTAGCTTTGAGTTAGGGTTGAGTTTAGGTGTAGAAATAGGCTTAGGAGTAGGGGTATGGGCAAGGTTGTTTGGGATTCTGTTAGGGGTTATTTTTAGGATTAGATTTAGGGTTAGTGTTAGAGTTAGGTTGAGATTAGTATTGTTTATGGTTAGAATTAAGGTAGAGTTTAAGTATACACTTAGGCTTAGGGTTAGGGTTAGGTTTAGGGTTGAGTGTCAGTAAATAGATAGGTAATGGGTTAGGGTTAGAGTTAGTATGAATATTAGCATTAGGGTTAGTTAGGGTTAGGATAGGGTTTAGGTATAGTGTTATGCTTAAGGTTAGGGTTGTGGTTAAGTAAAGGTAAGCCTTAGGGTTAAGTTTAGGTTTAAGGTTAGGTTTAAGTTTAGGATTAGAGTTATGGTTGAGATTTGTTATAGGCTTATTAAGATTACTGTTAGGGTTGGGGTTAGAGTTAGGGTTGAGGATAGGTTTAGGATTAGGATTAGGTTTATAGTTGATGTTACATAGAGGATTTAGGGTTAGTTTAACTAAGGTGAAGTTAAGAATAGGATTAAAAGTAAGGGTTATACATGAGTGGAATCTCCAAATTTGGAAATAGTGGGATTTATTGATATAGCTGATATTTCAACTCCCCCAGTTCTGTCCAGACATTTGGTCCTTCCTATAGCACGTAACGAAGAAGGTGATGAGGTGGGTACTGGCATAACTGACAAAAATGAAGATGAAAATTCAGCCAATCGGACTGCAGGCAAAATACCCAACTTTTGTGTCCTGCTCCATGGCAGCCTAAAAGTGGAAGGAATGGCATCGATAGTCCAGTTAGGTACTGAATGACGAAATGCTCTACTCTCAAGGTGACAGCAAGAAGAAATCAAACCTCATAATATCTTTGAGCCTGGCCCAGAACCTCTCCAATGGCTAGGGAAAATGGCACGGTTGGGTCCTATTTCAGATGCTAAAGAAAACCGTTATGGCAAAGATGATAGTAAGAGCCCATTCCCCCTGCAGCCCCAACAAAAGACACAAGTATGCCCAGAATGTGACTGTTTGGATCAAACCCAGTGGCCTGCAGACAGATGCACAGAAGATCTTAAGATATACAAGGAAACTAACCGAAAAAAAACAAAACAAAACATAGATATTCTATAAGGAGGTGAACCATTTACGAAAGGCTGCCTTGGCCTTTGGTTTTCTGGACCTGCTCAAAGGGGTGGCTGACATGCTAAAAAGGGAGTGCACACTGCTTCCCGACACAGCCCACCCCAGTACTACATTCCAGCTGACCCACACTGCCCAGCAGCTCAAGCTGGCCAGTATGCCTCTGAGTATGCCAGCTATGGCCACAACATCACACCTTTGCAGACAGACTTTCCTGGGAGCAGCACTGAAAGAATGTGAAGACTTCCCTGAGGCTGCCTCAGAAGCACCTTTTGCTGGTTTGAATGACTCTGCTACAGTCTGAGAAGGGTTCTAAAGGGTGGTTGGCTGCTTAGGCTCTGACTTTAGCTTTCTGGAGCTCAGTCTCTTTAAACCCAAGACACATGTTGCTCCTGCGATGGGTACATCTCCTGAGAAGCTTGAAGGACTGATGAGCACAGAGCTCTCCCCCTTCCTCAGGAAACCTACCTAGCGAGGGTCCACTGGCTTCCTGAAAGGTGTCTTCTATCAAACATAAGAACGTTTCAAGCTTCTGTCCTTGGAATAAGCAACCCAGACTGTCTGGACTTTCTAAGTACAAGCCCTACACCACTAAGTTTCAGAACTTTCTTAGAACTTGGGTAAAACTTGGTGGTAACCTGTAGGTGCTTTGGGTATGTCTTGAGATACAAACTTTTAAATAGCAACCACAAATGTATAAAATTATTCCTCACTCTTCAAGGTTTTTTTTTGTTTTTGTTTTTGTATGAAAATATTTCTTCTTGATGTTTTGTATAGGGTTGAGAATAGGCTCAGGCATAGGTTTTAGGTGTTAAGGTTGAAGTAATATTAGGGTTACAGTTGGGATGAGGGTTGAGTTACATAGAGGGTTAGGCTTAGGGTTAGGGTTAAGTATAGAATTAGGGTTGTTTAGGATTAAGATTAGGGCTTGAATTAAAATTGAGTTTAGGTATAGGTGTAGGCTTAGGTTTATTGTTAGTGTTAGAATAAGTTTGGGGTCTGATTAGGGTTAATGTTAGGGTTAGGATTAGGGTTTAGTTTAGGGTGAGGTTTAGTGTTAGGTTTAGGTACAATGTCAGGTTAAGTACAGTGTTAGTTTGGGTAAGGATTAGGTCTAGGGATGGTCTTGAGGTTAGGGGTAAGAATAGGGTTAGGTCTAGGATACGTTTAGGCTTAAAGTTAGGGTTGAGGTTAGAATCAGCATTAAAGTTAGGTTTGTGGTTAGGTATAGGGTTAGGCTCATGGTTAGGGTTAGGATTAGGTTTTGGATTCAGTTTAGGATTACGGTTACAATTAAGGTTGAGGTTAGTCAGAGTTAGACTTCTGGTCAGGTTATGGTTAGGTATAGGGTTAAGTTTAAAGGCAGAGAGAATTTGGGTTAGATTTAGGTTTATGGTTAGTGTGGGGTTGAAATAGGTTAGGGTTAACAATTGAGTTAGAGTTAGCAAAAGGTTAGCTCTGACTGGGATTAGCCTTAGAGTGAGGATTAAATTTGAGTTTAGGGTTAGTAATTGTGTTAGATTTCATATTAGTTAGGTTTAGGTTTGGGGTAGGTTGGGGTTATGATTGGGGTTAGAATTAGGGTTATGGTTTGGGTTAGGTTAGAGTTAGGGTTAGGGTTAGGATTGAGGTAAAGTATAATGTTAGGTTTAGGGTTAAGATTAGAATTACGGTTAGGGTTGAGTATAGAATTGGGGTTAAGATTAGGTTTACGGATGAGGTGAGGTTAGGGTTAGATAAAGGGTTAGGGTTCAGTTTGGGGTTAGCGCTGAGTTTATGTATAGTTTATGTGTTAAGTTTAGGGTTTGTTTGAGGTTAAGTATAGTGTTAGACTTAGCGTTAAAGTTACAGTTGATTTTAGGGTTAGGGTCAGGGTTAGGGTTGAGGTTCTGCACGTTTAGTCTTGATAGTGTTTGGGTTGTTAGGTATAAGGGTTAGGCTTAAGATTAGTGTTAAGGTTAAGATTAGAGTTAGGTGTAGTGTTGGGCTTAGGTTGGGGGTTAGGGTTAGGTTTGAGAGTTGATTTGGGTTAAGGTTAGGATTAAGGTTAAGTTAAAGGACTAATTTTAGTTTTGAGGTTTGGTATAGGGTTAGACTTAGGGTTAAGATTAGGTTAAAGAATGGGGTTAGGATTAGGATCAGGGTTAGAGTTAGAGTAGGTTCAGTGTTAAGGCTAGGGTTGAGGTTAGGTTTAGTGCTACATTTAGTATTAGGTTGGAGGCAAGGTTTAGGGTTATGCTTATGGTTAGAGGTTTATTTGAGTGTAGGTATAGAGTAATGTTATATTTAGGGGTTGGAATCATACTAGAATTAGTTGTAGCACTGAATTTAAGTATAGGGTTAGGTTTAGGCTTAAGGTTAGGATTAAAGTGGGTAGTGTTAGGTTTAAGGTTAGTGTTATGGTTAGATATAGTTTTAAGCACAGGGTCAGGGTCAGATGTTGGTTAGGGCTGTGATTAGGATTAGGATGTTAGGGCAAGGGTTGATGTTAGATGCAGGTTTAGGGTTAGGGTTAGTGTTGAGGTTAGTATTAATGTTAGGGTTAGGATGAGGGTTGAGTCTATATATAGGGTTAGTTTTAGGTATAGGGATTAGGATTCAGATTAGGTTTAGAATGGGGTTAACATTAGAATAAAGGTTAGGTTAGGGTAGGTTCAGGATTAAGGTTAGTGTTGAGATTTAGGATTAGTGTTAGGTTCAGTTTTGGGTTTGAGATTAGGTATAACGTTAGGCTTAAGATTAGGGATAGAGTTAGGGTTAAATTTGAGGGTATGTATAGGGTAGTGTAATGTTTAGGGTAGGGTGGGTATTAGGATTAGGGTTATTTTAACATTGACTTAGGTATAAGGTTAAATTTAGGCTTAGGGTTAGGGCTGAAGTAAATACAGTGTTAGGTTTAGGGTTAATGTTATGGTTGATATAGTTTTAGGCACAGGGTTAGGGTTAAGACTTGGTTTTGTGATTAGGATTAAAGTTAGTGTTAGGATTAAGGTTAGGTGTAGGTTTAGGGTTAGGATTATGGTTGGGGCTATGTATAGTTTTAAGGTTAGGGTTAGTATCAGGTTAGGTTTAAGGTTAGGATTTTGTTTAAACTGGGGTGTACAATACATGGAGACCCATTCTGTCAACCTAATATGTAAGCACAAAAGTTTATTATTCACTGGATCAGAGCACTCATGCCTATTACTGGACTATGATAAAATTAAGTGACTGAGTGCTACAACCATGAGGAACTTAGGCAATAGTTCTGTTGGTTAAGGTGTAACATAAGTATTTGTCCTAAATGTCACAGTTTGGGTTGCTATAACAAAATACCATAAACCAGATAGCTTATAAACAACAAATGTTTTTTTTTTTTTTCTTACAGTTCTAGAAGTTGAGTACTCCCAAGATAAAGGTGCCAGCAGATTTGGTATTTTGTGAGGAACTGTGATGGTTAATCAACTGCTGTCTTTTTGCTGTGTTCTAACATGGCAGAAGGTACATGGGACTTCTCTGAGGTCTCTTCTTAAAGGGCACTATGGTGATGCCAAAATATGGCAGAGTGAGAGATGTCTCCAGATCTCTTCCCTTGAAACAACAATAAACTGAACACCTAAAACACAACGAAAAACACCCAAACTGCACAGCAGCACGTCTGAGCGTGGGACCTGCTCATAAGAGTTAACACAGATCAAAATTCCAAGTGCTGGGCAGTGGACTGGGAGAAACAAAGAAGCTGCCTCTCACAGCCAACGGAGCTTCAAGTAGGAAGAGTAGGAGGGAAGAAGAAGCAACTTCCTTAAACTGCCCTGCCTGGGAGTGCTGTGAGCTCCACCCAGCCAGTGGCCTTGCCCAGTCATGAGGGCAGAAGGAAGTGGGGACGGCAGAGAAACAATTGATTTTTATCAGCCATGGTTGCAAAACTGAGACTGAGTCGCAACTCACATCCCCTAACCCAGAGGTCCCTCCTCCTACCCCCACCTCCCTGCGCCTTGAGACAGAACATCGTGGAGCCCCAGGAGAATATGAGCAAACAGTGCCGAAACTGTCGCTAACACTGACAGGAACTGAGACTGAGGGTGGTGAGCATGATTAAACATCTGTAAGAAAAGAAAACATTATTAAGACTTTATATAAAGCAGAGATACAAGAGGCTTAGACGCCACCTACTGGAAACCAAAAGAAAAGTGCCTTCTTTGCATCAGGCTAAAGAGAGACCTTTATATAATAAATCTTCTTTCTGGAAAGAAAGCAGAATAAACTTCCGTTAATGCCCAGGCAGAGAAAAAGGCCATTAAAAACCATGAAAAACCAAGGTGACAAGGCATCTCAGAAAGAAAGAGAAAAATCTCCAGAAAATAAGCTTACAGACATAGAAATATGCAACTTAAATGACAGAGGATTCAGGATGGTACTTCTGAAAAAACTCAATGAGATCTGAAACAAATCATATCAACAATTTCGAGAATTGAAAAAAAAACTAGATGAGCAGAATGAGTTCTTTAGCAAGGAGACTGAAACTTTCAGAAAGAACACAATAGACTTTCTGGAGATAAAGAACGCACTGCAAGAGTTGAAAAATAAAATAACAGGCTTAGGAAAATAGAGTCGACCAAATGGAAGAAAGGATCAGTGATATCGAAGACAGAAATCTAGAAATAAATCAGAAGAAGAGAGAAACCAAAGAATGAAAAATCATGAAAGAGAAATTCAAGAACTAGCTGACACCATCAGGAGAGGAAACATAAGAATAATGGGCATTATTGAAGACAAGGAAAAGGAGCAGAGACTAGAAAGCATTCTCAGATAAATAGTTGACAAGAATTTCCCAAATCTAAGGAATAAGCTAGAGCTTGGAATTCAAGAAGTCAACAGAACACTCACTTAACTCAAAAGGCCTTCACCAAGACACATTATATTAAAATTGTCAAAAATTAATGACAAAGAAAGAATTCTCACGGCAGCCAGAGAAAAGATGGTAACCTATCAAGGAAATCTCATTTGACTATCATGAATTTGTCAACAGAAACCTACAAGCTAGGAGAGAATGGAATCGAATATTCAAATGAATGAAAAAGAGAAATTACCAGCCAAGAATAGTATCTCCATCAAAGTTATCCTTTAGATATGAAGGCAAAAAAAAAAAATTTCTTCAGACATATAGAGCTGAGGAAATTTTCCACCACAAGATCTGCATTACAGGAAATAATAAAGGGTATTTTTCTACTTGAAACAAAAGGACAAAAGATACAAAAATACTAGTAAGATGACTAAGAAACAGAAGCTGAAAACTGCACCCCCTGTTCAGAATAGAGTATTATACATTTAAATATAACATAAAGGTTAAAGAAAGTAAAAACATTTTTAAAAAGGAAGACAATAACTACTGCTCTTTGGAAATGAACTTAAAGCATAAAAGGGGATACTTGGTGATCACAAAAACAAAATAGGAGTGGGTACATGTCTGAATCTGTACAGGTGAATGGAGATAAGATACAATTAGAAGAAAAGGAACTACTAACACATGAAAATTTCTTTTTCATAAACCTAATAACCATTAAAAAAAAGTCTAGAATTGAGACGCATGACATAAAAAAAGAGAAAATAAGAGAAAAAAAATGATAAAACTAAACTAAAATGATAGAAACACATGGGAAGAGAAACAAGAGATATAGAGTTACCAGAAAACAAAAGATAAAATGGCTAAAGGAAATTTTCATATATCGATAATCGCCCTAAATATAAATGGACTGAACTCAGCAATAAAAAGGTACAGAGTAGTGGGTTGGATCTAAAAACAAAAGCCAACTAAATTCTATATTCAGGAGACACATCTCAGCTGCAAGGGTGAACAGAGATTCAAAGTGAAGGAGTGGAAAATGATACTCCAAGCAAATGGCATCCACAAAAAGTGGATATAGTCCTACTTCTATCTGATTATACAGATTTTGAGATATAAAAGGTAACAACAGACAAGGATTGACATTTTATAATGATAAAGGAAACAATACATAAAAAAGACATAACACTCATTAATATATATGCACCTAATCTGAGAGTATCAAAATATATAACAACTACTAAAAAAACTAAAGGGAGAAACTGACTAAAATTATATTAAGGGACCTACATATCCCATTGAGAGCTATGAGTAAACCATCCAAAGAGAAAATCAATAAGGAAATATAGGTGTTAAGTGACACATTAAACTATAAGAATATAATTGATATTTACAAAGCTTTTCATCCCAGAACTCCAGATTATACAGTCTTTTCTAGTGCACATAAAAAATTCTCAAGAATAAACCATACGTTGTGGAATAAACCAAAACTAGCCTCAACAAAATTTAAAAGGCTGAAGTCATAACAAACATATTCTCCAACCACAATGCTGTGAAATTGGAAATCAACTGCAAAAAAAGGGGGGGGGACAAATATTTGGAGATTAAACAACATGCTACTAAACAACTGTATCAGAAGAAATAAAACTCAAAAAATACAGACAATTGAGAATGACATTACAACATATAAAAATTTGGCGGATCAGCAAAAGTGGTAATGAGGGGAAGTTATATCATTACAGGCCTACCTCAACAAACAAGAAAAGTCTCAAATAAACAATCTAACATTTCACTTTAAAGAACTAGAAAAAGAAAAGGTGAAGCCCAAAGTCAGTAAAAAAGGAAATAATAAAAATTTGAGAATTAAAGAAATAGAAAACAAAAACACAATAGAAAAAATGAATGCAACAAATAACTGGTGTTTGAATAGATTAATGAAGTTGACAAACCTCTGGCTAGATTCACTAAGGAAAGAGAAGAGACTTAAATAAAATCAGAAATAAAAGAGAAGTTACAACAAACATACACAAAAAAATACGAAGGACTATATAAAAATACCAAAGGCTCTTTGAAGAAGTAGCCCTGACCCCAATGACTTGAGAAAATGCTGACTTACTATTTTCTGCTCCAGATTCTGAGCTTGTTAAATACAGGATATATCAGTACCTGACACAGGGTCTTACACAACTTTCAGATTCAAGAATTGCTTGTAAAATGAATAAATGAAATGACTCATGAGGAAACTAAAACATATATGGTTAGAACACATTAGTTCTGCCCTTTTTCATG
>NW_006442109.1:35047640-35049618 GCF_000325575.1 Pteropus alecto | reverse complement strand
TGATATTGAGAACTTTTTAAATGGTTGCGTACCTCATTTTCTGAACCCTAAGCTTTGAAATGCATAAAAGTTTTAAAGTCTCCCCACCACCACCCCCTGCAAAGCCAGGTTCTGTAATAATAATGCACTAAGTAGTATTAGTCAGGAAAATGAATTTGTGCCTGAAGTCGCTTGGCTTATGCCAGGAACTGATGAAGGCTTCCAGAAGAATTAAGTTCAGTCGTCATTTTATGTTTCACATGACATGTTTTCTTTGCAGCAAGTTCTATCAACTAATGAGTTGTGTGTGTGTTTTATGTATATGTGTTCCAACTTTGCATTAGTTGAAAATGACATGCCATGGAATGTGGGTCCTCAAATTGGATCAGGTAGATTTCCCTACCCCAGAGAGTTGGTAAGAGAACTGGAGACTGTGAAGTGTGCTGCCACTCTTTTTTAGGTGAGAGTTCTAAAACATAAAAATCAAAGCAACATGTGGGTGAGTTATGTAGCACAGCGGTGAGCACAGCAACACCAGCTAAAAGTCAAAGCACCCCCAGGGGAGAAAGGGCATACATAGCCAGAGAAGGAAATTGGGTGGGCTACTTTATAAATAGTTTTATACTTTAATGATGTGACTTTACATTTTCTCCATTATAAAAATAATACATACTACAAAAACAACTAAGTAATAAAAAATTGGGAGAAAAAGGAAAATCTCATAATTTCACTAAAGACAATATAAGTCACTAAAGCCATTTTGGTATATTTCCTTGCAACCTTTTTTCCTTTTTAAAAACCATAGCTATAATCATACTCGCTCTATAATTTCATTCTTTTTTCTATTTTGTTAAAACATTAATTCTGATATTATATATTTTTATTACATTTATTGTGGTGACATTAATAAAATTATATAGGTCTCAAGCATACAATTCAATAATACATATGTATATTGCATTGTGTTCACCACCCAAAGTCAAATCTCCTTCAGCCACGATACAGTTGACCCTTTTTGCTCCTTACATACCTCTCCCCTTTTCCCCCTCTTCTCTCTGGTAAACACTAAACTGTCGTCCATGTCTATGAGTCTGTTTGTCTTGTTCATTTGTTGCTTTCACTTTTATATCCCAAATATAAAATCATAAACACCTTCCCCCTCCCTCCCTCTGCTATAAAGATAATTCCTATTATAACTCCTCACAAAATAGTTTTGCCTGTCTTTTCTTTTAGCCTTATGTAAATGGAATCATATGTACTTCTTTGTGCTTGCCTTCATTCACTTAACACTGTGATTAAGTTTAGAAGATTTATCTGTGTGTAGCAATACTCTATTCTTTTTCATTGCTGTATGGAACTCCATGATATGAATATAATACAAGTTATTTATTCATGCTACCGCCAAAGTCTGAAGCCGTTTTTAGTGATTAAAAATAATGTTCTTTTGAAAATTCTGGTGCATGCTTTTTGGTTCACATTATATACATTTTTGATGCATATTTATGTAAGAGTGAAACTGTTAGGTTATATAGCATATCTAACTTTAGTAGCTGTTGCTAAATAGTTTTCAAGAATAGTTGTTCTGATTTATATTTCCACAGTGTATGAAAATTCTAATTTCTTCAAATCCTCATCAACACCTGATTTGTCAGTTTAATTTTTTTTGACTGTGTAGATATATAATGGTAGGTATTTTGTTATAATTTTAAATAGCATTTAACTAATGTCTAATGAGGTTAATAACTTTTGTATGTTTACTGAGTATTTAGATATCATCTTTTATGAAGTGGCTATTCAATTCTTTCACTTATTTTCTCTCTATCTCTATCTATCTATCTATCTATCTATCTATCTATCTACCTATCTATTGCAAATCCCCTCAAATATTATTGTTTTCTACTATCAATGATCATTTATATTCATACACGTATTCAATTTTTACTGCTATTTCTTTCTTCTTGGTTGTCCATTTCCCTTCTGAAATTACTTTTTCTTGACC
>NW_006442109.1:35025770-35047621 GCF_000325575.1 Pteropus alecto | reverse complement strand
CACTTTCTCCATACACACACACACACACACACACACATATATGCATTTCTGTGTGTGTATATGTTCATTAAAGACTACATGCAATAACCTAAAAAAATGCACAAGTTCTTAGAAATATAAAACCACCTGACTGAATCAAGAATTGGAAAATATAAACAGATCAATCAACAGTAAGGAAATTGAAACAATTGTCAAAAATCTCCAAAAAAGTAAAAGTCCAGGACCAAATGACTTCAATAGTGAATTCTACCAAACATTCAAAGATGATTTAATAACTATCCTTCTCAAATTCTTCCAAAAAATTGAAGAGGCAATAATTCATCTCTAATTTTATGAGACCAACATTACACTGATACTAAAACTTGGAAAGGATAATGTAAAAAAAGAAAGTTACAGACTAATATCTCTGATGAATACAGATGTAAAGATTCTCAACAAAATACTAGCAAATCGAATACAAAAATACTTTTAAAAGATAATCCATCATGATTAAGTAGAGTTCATTCCAGAGACAAAAAGATGATTCAACATATGCAAGTCAATGTGATACACCATATTAAAAAAGATAAAAGGAAAGAAATCATATAATCATATCAATAGATGTGGAAAAAGCATTTAACGAAATACCACACCCACTTATGATTAAAACATTGAACAAAATGGGTAAAAAAGGAAAATACCTTAACCTGATAAAGGGTATATATGACAAACCCTCAGCTAATATTGTACTCAATGGAGAAAAACTGAAAGTTCGTCCTCTAAGATCAGGATTAACACAACGATACCCAGTGTCACAACTGTTATTCAACAAACTAGTGGAAATTCTAGTCAGAGCAATCAGGCAAAAGAAAAGAATAAAAGAATAAAAATTATCCAAACTGGCATCTGGGCAAGAAAGCAGAGTAGGTAAACGCTGTGTTTGCCTCCTCTCACAACCACATCAAAATCACAACTAAACTACAGAATAGCCATCATTGGGAGTTTCCTGATGTCTAGCTGAACAAAGGTCCTAGAACTGGGGACACACAGAGGAGGCCACCTTGAGACTGGTAGGAGGGGCAGATACAAAACAGGCTGGTCCCACACCCATGGGGAAATTAGGAGAAATATTTAGGCTGTAGAGGTCCCCCCAAAAGATCAAGAAGTCCAGGTCCCACACCTGGCTCCCCAGCCCAGAGTTCTACTGCTGGGAAGAGAAGTCCACACAACTTCTGGATGTGAAAACCAGCAGAGATTGTGGCAGAGTAAGACAGAAGGCTGAGGGAGTCACAGACTTTCCTCTTAAGGGGCCAACATGCAGACTTACTCTGTGACAGACTCACTTGCTCTGAGCATCGGATCTAAGGCAGCAGCTCAAAAGGTGCCAGGGACATAAAGAAACTGAGTTGTCTTGCTACATGGTGAGGGCCATAGGAGCAGCTTTCTCCCAGGCAGAAGTGCTACCAGAGGGCATTGTTCCTTGTTGAGCCTTCCCCTGCCCAGCTTACAGACCTACGCCAGTGCCATATTTAAGTTTCTGTCAATGTAACTAATACTGGCCACCCTGCCCTGGTGATTCCCTAAGACCCAGCCCCTCCCAATGAGTGGGACTACTCAAGCCTCTTCCAGTAGATTTTCCACACAAACAGTTTGTTTGGGCTCATGCTATGGTCTTTCCTAAAATCTCTCAAAGGTTCACGAAACCTAAACAAGTAGCAGCTGGCCTCTGTGTGCCCCATACCTCTAGCTGAGTAGCCCCAAGCCCAGCACCAGCAGCAGCCAGCCTCAGTTTGCGGCTTGACTCTTGAGGCACTTCCAAGCCCAATGTGTGATGGTCATCTGCGAATTGCTTGGTAGCTCATGCCAGGTGGCCCACGACTGGGCACAGGCTGAAGCTGAACTTTGCCTGTGGCAGGGACCCTCCCAGGAGGCCCCAGACTACACTCTCAGTGGCTGGATATAGTCAGAGCTAGAGTATCACCTGGGGTTACATCTGAGAATGACACAAGCGAAAGGCAGACAGGGCAGGCACTAGAGCCCTGCTAAAGTAAAGTGAGCTCTGTAGGGTCAGCCGAGGCAAACCAGCTCATCCACTGATCATGGCCAGTCATCTCAACAATCAGCTCAAGGGCCAATCCCTCCCACTGATGAACAAACAACAATCAATACTCAACTACAAAAGGAGGGCACATACAATCCATACATGGGACATACCTGGAGCACCCAGCTCAGATGACCAGGGAAGACTGTGCCACTGGGACCCACAACACACCTTGTACATAAGGCCACTCTACTAAGACCAGGAGACAGAGCAGCCCTACCTAGTACAAAGAAACAAACACAAGTCGGCAGCCAAACTGGAAAGACAAACTGGGAAAACAAACTAGGAAGACAAATAAACATCCCAAATAACAGAACAAAACTCCAGAAAAAGAAATAAACAAAACAGACAAGCAATCCACAAGATGCAGAGTTCAAAAACACTGATTATAAGGATGCTCGATGAACTTAGGTGAAGAGTAAATGAACTCACTGAGAACATTAACAAAGAGATAGAAAACATAAAAATGGAAATAAGAAACACAGAAAGTCAGAAGAATACAATAACTGAAATGGAGACTATCTTAGAAGAAATTAACAGTAGATTAAATAAAGCAAAGAATCAAATCAGTAATTTACACAGTAGCAGAAAACACCTAGTCACAACAGCAACAGGAAAAAAATTCAAAAAAGGATACTTTAAAGAGCCTCTGGGACAACATCAAGTGTTAACATTATTCACATCATAGGGATACCAGAAGGGGAAAAGACAAGGAATTGAAAACCTATTTCAAAAATAATGACTGAAAAATTCCCTAACCTGGTGAAGAAAATAGACATACAAATCCAAGAAGTGCAGAGTCTCAAAACAGACGAACCCAAAGAGGCCCACAGCAAGACACATCATAATTAAAATGCCAAAGGTTAAAGACAAAGAGAGAATCTTCAAAGCACAAGAGAAAAGCAGTTACTTACAAGAGAGCTCCCATAAGACTATCAGCTGATTTCTCAACAGAAACTTTGCAGGCCAGAAGAGATTGCAGGAAATACAGTGATGAAAAGCAAAGACCTACAACCAAGAGGACTCTACATGGCAAAGCTATCATATAGCTTCCCAAACAAGAAAAAGCTAAAGGAGTTCATTATCACCAAGCCAGTATTACAGGAAATGTTAGCAGGACTTCTTTAAGAAAAAGAAACAAGAAAAAAATGTCAAAAATATAGATAATAAAATGATAATAGGTACATATCTAGCAACAATTACTTTAAATGGAAATGGATTAAATGCTCTAATCAAAGGATAGGGTGGCTGAAAAGATAAGAAAACAAGACCCTTGCATAGGCTGCCTATAAGAGACTGACTTCAGATTGAAAGACACACACAGACTGAAAGTAAAGGGGTAGAAAAAAAGATGTTTCATGAAAATGGGGAAAAAAGCTGGGGTAGTAATACTTACAATAGACAAAATAGACTGTAAAACAAAAATTATAATAAAAGACAAAGGACCCAGTTATTCCAATTATGGGTATTAATCTAAGAAACCCAAAACACTACTTTGAAGGGACATATGAATCCATATGTTCATTGTGGTATTAATTACAGTAGCCAAGATAGGAAGACTTCCAGGGTACCTAGCAGTGGATAAATGGGTAAAGAAAAGGTGATGTATAATATACATACACACATATATATATGTGTTATATATATAATGTATATCCACACACACAAAATGGACTATTACTCAGTGATAAAAAGAATTAAATCTTACCACGTGCAACAACAGGGATGAACCTAGAGAGTACTATGCTGAGTGGAGTCAGACAGAGAAAGACAAATATCATTGGTAAAATCTAGAGAACAAGATAAACAAACAAACAACAGAAGCAAGCTCATATACAAAAACCATTTTGATGGTTATCAGATTGGAAGGTGGGGGAAGAGATTAAGAGGTACAAATTGGTAGTTATAAAATAATCATGGGGGATGTATAGTTTAGGGAATATAGTCAGGAGTATTGTAATTGTAATAACCACATATGGTGTCAAGTGAGTACTGGATTTATCAGGGTGATCACTTCATAAGTTATACAAATGTCTAATCACTGTATTGTACACCTGAAACTAATATAATATTGCACATTAACTAACTAAAAAAAATACGAAAATTAAAATTAACATATAAAAGCATTTAAACTCAAAATGTGTCAACAAGCAATACAATAATATAATTCAATTATACTACTGGTAATTAAACAAATAGGAAAAAAATGTCCATATTGGAAATGAAAAAGTACAAGTCACTTTTTGCTAGACAATTCTTCACATAGAAAACCATAAAACAAAAATATTAAAAACAAAAACTACAGAAATATTGCAGAATACAATGTACGAAATCCAACACATTCCTATTTGATAATAATAAACTTTCATATAAGAAATAAAAAATTCCACTTGCAATTGCAACAAAAATTTAAAAAACACTTAAGAATAAACTTAACGAAGGATGTGAAGAACCTATACACTGAAAACTAAAAGACATTATTAAAAGAAATTGAAGAAGACACAAAATAAAAAGATATTCCACATTCATGGATTGGAAGAATCAACAACAGTAAAAAGTCATATTACCCAAAGCAGTGTACAGATTAAATGCAATCCTCATCAAAATCCCAATGGCATTTTTTAAATAAATAGAAAAAAAAACATCACATTTGTATGGAATCACCAAAGATCCCTAATAGACAAAGCACTCCTGAGAAAACAAAGAACAAAACCAGAGGCATCACACTCCACTGAGTTCAACTTATACTACAAAGCAACAATAATCAAAACAGCATGGTATGAGCAGAAAAACAGACACACTGACCAAAGGAACAGATTTGAATATCCAAAAATAAACCCCCATAGATATGGGCAAATAACTTTTGACAAAGGAGCCAAAAACATACAATAAATTCAGTGGAAAAGAATGAAAGAGATGGGGATTCTGACTTCAAGGCAAATTATTAAACTATGAGGACATAGACACAAAAACAAAAGAACAACTTTCTTCTTTTTGCTTTTATTATTTTTTATTTAATTAAAAGTTACTGGGGGTGACATTGATCAATAAAATCCAATTAAGTTTCAACTATACAATTCAACAGTATGTTGTATGATTATTGCATTGTGTTCACCACCCATAATTAGATTTCTTTCCATCACCACATATTTGACACCTTTACCCCAATCTACCCCTTCCCTTTGGTAACCACTAGTCCACTGACCATGTCTGAGTTTCTTTTGCTTTTAAATTTATATCACATATATGAATGATATCATGTGGTTTTCAACTTTTTCTGTCTTATTTTGCTCAGCATGATTATCTCAAGATCCAGCCATGTTGTTACAAATGGCAGTATTATTCCACCATATATATATGCCACATCTTCTTTATTCAATCATCTATTGAAGGACACTTAGGATTCTTCCATGTCCTGACCACTGTGAATGCTTCTACTATGAAGATCAGTGTGCATATATCTTGTCACATAGATGTTTTCAAGTTTTTTGGATAAATATCCAGTAGAGAGATTGCTGGATCATATGGTATTTCAATTCATATTTTCTGAGGAACCTACATACCTTTTTCCACAGAGATTGTACCAATTTGCAATCCCACCAGCAGTGTATGAGAATTCCTTTTTCTCCGCATCCCCTCCAACACTTATTACTTGTCCTGTTGATAACAGCTATTCTAACAGGTGTGAGATGGTATTTCATTATGGTTTTGATTTGCATTTCCCTAATAGCTAGTGAACTAAGCATTCTTTCATATGTCTGTTGGCCATTTGTATGTCTTCTTAAGAAAAGTGTCTCCTCAGGTCCTCTGCCCACTTTTTTAATTGGATTGTTTTTTAGTTGTTATTGAGTTGCATGAGTTCTTTGTTTATTTTAGATATTAGGCCCTGATTACAGGAATTGTTTGCAAATATATTCTCCCATTCAGTTCTCTCTTAGCTTTGTTGATGGTTTCTTTTGCTTTTTAGTTTGACATGGTCTCATTCATTTATTTTTGTTTTTATTTCCTTTGCCTTTGGGGTTAAATTCATAAAATCCTCTTTAAGTCCACAGTCCATTAGTTTAGTATCCATGTTTTCTTTCATGTAATTTATTGTTTCAGATCTTATATTCATGTCCTCAATCCATTTTGAGTTAATTTTGGTGTGTGGTGATAAACAATAGTCTAGTTTCATTCTTTTGCAGGTGGCTTTTCAGTTTTCCCAGCACCATTTATTGAAGAGGCTTTCCCTTCTCCATTGTATGTTTTTGGCTCCTTGTCAAAAATTATTTGTCCATATAAATGAAGGTTTACTTCTGGACACTCAATTCTGTTCCACAGTGTGTCTGTTTTTCTGCCAAAAATATGCTGTTTTCATTATTGTAGCTTTGTAGTATAATTTGAAGTCAGGCAGAGTGATGCCTCCAGCCTTGTTCTTTTATCTCATGATTGCTTTGGCTTTTGGGGGTCTTATGTGCTTCCATACAAATTTGATGATTTTTTTCTCCTATTTTTTTAATTCCGATGGGATTTTGATGGAGATTCCATTAAATTTGTATAATGCTTTAGGTAATAAGGTCATTTTAACTATGTAGATTCTTCAAATCCAAGAACATGAAATATCTTTCTATTTCTGTGTCTTGTTCAATTTCTTTATTATAGTCTTATAGTTTTCGTTTTATAGGTCCTTCATATTTTTCCTTAGATTTATTCCTATTTTATTCTTTTTGCTGCAATTGCAAAAGAAATTGTTTTCACTTCTTTTTCTGATGCTTCATTATTAGAGTAATAGGAATGCTATGGACTTTTGAACATTGATTTTGTATCTTGAAACTTTACTGTGTTTATTATTTCTAGTAGTGGAGTTAAGGGTTTTCTAAATAAAGAATCCTGTCATCTGCAAATAGTGACAGTTTGAATTCTTCATTTCCTATTTGGATATCTTTTATTTCTTTCCTTCACCTGATTGCACTCACTAGGACTTCCAATATTATATTGAATAATACTGTTGACAGTGGACAGACTTGTTCCTGATCTTAGAGAAAAGGTTTTGCTTTTTATCACTAAATATAATGTTAGCCGAGTGTCATAAAAGGCCTTCATTATGTTGAGGCACTTTGCTTCAATACCTATTTTATTAAGTGATTTAGTCATAAATGGATGTTGTACCTCGTCAAAGGCTTTTTCTGCATATGATATGATTATTCTTTACTTTATGTAATATAACACATTAATCAATTTGCATATGTTAAACCATCCCTGTGCCCCTGAGATGAAGTGAGCTTCACCTCAGTGTATAATCTTTTTAACATGTTGTTGTATTTGCTTCGCTAGTATCTTACTTAAAATTTTTGCATCTGTGTTGAGAGATATTGGTCTGTAGTTTTTTTCTATGTTATCTTTACCAGATTTTAGTATCAGGGTAATGCTGGCCTCATAAAATGAGCTGGGAAGTACTGCTTCCACTATGATTTTTTAAAAGAGTTTGAAAAGAATAGGTATTAAATCTTTGAATGTTTGGTAGAATTAACTGGTGAAGCCATTTGGTGTGGGACTTCTGCTTTTTGGGAGGTTTTTGAAGATTGTTTCAATTTCCATGCTGCTGACTGGCCTCTTTAAATTTTCCCATTCTTCATAATTCATTCTAAGAAGGATGAATATTTCTAAGAACTTTTCCATTTCTCCTATGTTATTGAAATTGGTGTCATAATTTCTCTTAGTATTCTATGATCCTTTGCATTTTTGCAGTACCTGTCGTAATTTCTCCTTTTTCAACCTGATTTTAATTGTATCCTTGCTCTTTTTTTCTTTAGTGAGTCTAGCCAGGGGGTTGTCAATGTCATTAATCTCAAAGAACCAGCTCTTTGTTGCATTAATTTTTCTATTTTCTTTTGGTTTTCAATTTTATTTAATTCTGTTCTAATTTTGATTATGTCCTTTCTTGCACTAACTTTAAGCTTCATTTGTTCTTTTTCTAGTGTTTTAAGTGGGTAAGTTATTTGGGCTCATTCTTGATTTTTGCGATAGGCCTGTAATGATATAAACTTTCCTTTCATTACCGCTTTTGGTTTGTATTAAACCAAAAGTTTTGATACATTATACTTTCATTCTCACTTGTTTCTATGTATCTCTTGATCTTTTTATTTCTTCTATGACCCAGGTTTTCTTCAGTAGCATGTTGTTTAACTTCCATGTTATTTGTGGTTTTTCCCACTTTCTTTTTACAATTAATCTCCAGCTTCAAAGCATTATAATGAGAGAATATGATTGGTATGATTTCAATCATCTTGTATTTGTTGAGGCTAGTTTTGTATCCCATAATGTGATCTACCCTTCAGAATGTTCCATGTGCACTAGAGAAGAATGTATAAGCAGCTGTTTAGGGATGAACGGCTCTATAAATGTCAATTCTGTCCAACTGGTCTAACGTATCCTTTAAGGATGTTACTTCTTTATTGGTTCTCTGTTTAGATGATCTATCCATATCTGATAGTGGCATATACAGGTACTCTACTATGATAGTGTTTGGGTCAGTTTCTCCCTTCAGTTCTGTTAGTAATTGTTTTATATATTTTAGGGCTTGCCTAATTGGAAGCATAAATATTAATGTTATGTCTTCTTGATGGATGGTTCCCTTTATCATTATGAAGTGTTTGCAAGTATCCTTTTTTTTTTTTTTTTTTTTTTTTTTGTCTTGAAGTCTATTTCACCCAATATAAGTACAGCTACACCTGCTTCTCTCTGGATGCCATTTGCTTGGACTATAATTTTCCACCCTTTCACTTTGAGCCTATATCCTTGTAGATGAAATGTGTCTCATGAAGGCAGCATATACTTGGGTTTTGTTTTATGATCCAATCTGCAACTCTTTTTATTGGTGACTTCAGTCCATTTACATTTAGTGTGATTACTGAAATATGAGGTTTTCCTATAGCTATTTCATCTTTAGTTTTCTGTTAGCTTGGTGTTTCCATTGTTTACTTGTCCTTGCATTTCTGTTATTTTAATTTGGTGGGGCTTTGTGGATTTTCCCTCTGATCCTTCTTGTTTTATGTTAGGTATCTCAGTTTTGGATCTTTGGCATGTGGTTACCATTAAGAATATGTAAAGGATATTTTATTCTGCATGTGCTTTATCTCCATTCTCCTTTGCAAATTTAGATCTTTAATTCTTCTCCTTTTACCTAATGTATGCTGGATATTCATTACTATCTTGTAATAGCAATTCTTATTGTTTAAGCTTAAAATAACCTGTTCTTGATAAGAGTTGTAATACTCTGATTCTGTTTGCCTGCTAGTCGCCTTACTCAGTTATGTACTGTTTTGCCATTTTCAAGGGGGCTGACTCCATTCATTATTTCCTGTAATGCGGGCCTTGTGGTGGAGAATCCCCTAGCTCTGTATGAATGGAAAGCTCTTTATTTCTCCTTCAGATCTAAAGAAGAGCTTTGCTGGATACATTATTCTTGGCTGGTTAATTCTTTCCACTTAATAGTTTTAATATTTTGTTCCACTCCTTTCTTGCTTGTAAGGTTTGTGCTGAGAGGTCCAAAAGTAGTCTAATCAATTTTCCTTTATAGGTCTTTTTTTCCCTGGATACCTTGAAAACTCTTGGTCATTAATTTTTGACAATTTTAATATAATGTGCCTTGCAGAAGGCCTTTTTAGGTTGAGAAAATTGAATTCAAAGCTCCAGCTCATTCCTTAGATTTAGGAAATTCTCATCAATTTGTCTGAATATGCACTCTGTTCCCTTCTCCTTCTGGTATACCCATTATTCTTATGTTGCTTTTCCTGATGGTGTCAGATAGTTCTATAGCTCTTGTTTTTTTGTTTTTTCCATTCTCAAGACTCTCTTCTGATTCATTTCTAGACTTCTGTCTTCGATGACACTGACTCTTTCCGCCATCTGGTCAGCTCTGTTTCCCAAGCCTGGCATTTCATTCTTCATCTTTTTTAATGTGTTCTCTAGCTCCAGAAGTTCTATTTGGTTCTTTTTCAATGTTTCAATCTCCTCACTAAAATATTCATTTTATTGGTCAATATTGATTCTCATTCTTCAAAATTGTCAATCAGATTTGTCCTGCATCTCATTGAGTTTTTCCAGGAATATTATCCTGAATTCTCTGTTATTTAAATTGCATGTGTCTATGTCTTAAAGCTTGTTTTCTGGAGAATTTTCTCTTTCATTTTGAGCTGCCTTCTCCCTTGTTACCTTGGTTATTCATGGTGTTTGATGAACTATTTTTCTGCCTGGGCATTAATCAAAGTGTACTCTGCTTCACCCCCTCCCCCTACCCCCCCCCCAAAAAAAAAGATTTATCATACAGACATCTCTCTTTAGCTTAAGAAGGGTTTTTTCTTTGATTTTCAGTAGGTAGCATCCAAGACTCTTGGATCTCTGAGGCAAATAATGCTTCAATCCACTATGGGTTGTCCTCAGTCCCAGCACATATTTATAACACCAGCCATGGTTTTTGTTTATTTGTTTGTTTTTCAGTACCAGTTGCACAAATTTCCCTGGGGCTCCACCATGCTAGGTATGGGAGGATCTGGAGTCAGGGGAAGGCATGCTCTGAGTTAGTGGGTGGGGGTTGCTGCTAGGCTCCATGTCTCAGCCGCCTGCTTTACAACAGCAGCTGCTACGACCCAACTGTTAACCCCTGCACTTAGTTCTTGCTTTGATTTCTGCCCTGACCCCTGGGCTCCACTGTGTGGAATTTCCTGACCCCTCAGGCAGAGCTGTTCGGAATAGGCTGCAAACTCTCCCCTCTCCCTCCTCCTGCAGGGAGTTCCAGCTGCATGTGGTAGCTTCTTTGCTCCTCCCAATCTACTCCCAGACTCTCATGATTCGACCTTTGGAAGCCCTTGCAAGCAGATGACTCACTCAGACTTGCTTGTGTGAAGGCTGGGTGTTATTTGTTGAGTTTTAGATATTCAGCTTATTGATATTTCAAGGGGAGAGATCTGGGGACATCCCTCACACCATCATGCTTCTCTCTCTTCCCCTTTCTTTTTCAATCTCATTAATGCATTCTTCCAATTCTCTGAAAATGTATTACATTTCATATTTTTAAAATTCTTACAGTGGCAAAAATTTAAGTTATTCTGACATGCCTTTGAATAACCAAAAAATATAGTTAGCGGGTGAGTTTTAAGTTTGGTAGTTATATAGGAAAATATCCTTAGAGAATCATGCATATTGCCATATGTAGACAGGGTCTGTTTACTTAATACACTTTATTTTTTAGAGTAGTTTTAGGGTTACAAAAAAGTTAAGATGGTACAGAGTTCCTATATACCTTTTCACCTCAACTTCCCCCCACCCCGCCATTTCCATTATCTTGTATTACATGAGACATTTCTTAAAACTGATGAGCCAATATTAATACATTATTACTAAAGTTTGTAATTTAGTGTTTACCTTTGTGTTTTAGTCTATGAGTCCTAACAAATAATGGCATGTATCCACCACTAGAGTATCTTACAGGATAACTCTCAAACTCCTCTGTAATCCACCTATTCATCCCTGCTGCCCTACCCTCCATAAGCCACAGCAACCACTGATCTTTTTACTGTGTCCATGATTTTACCTTTATCAGAATGCATTATCAATGGAATTATACAGTATAAAGGCTTTTCACGTTGGCTGCTTTCATTTAACAATATGCATCTAAGCTTCTTCCACGCCTTTTGTTGTTTCATAGCTCAATTCTTTTTTTTTATCACCCATCTAAGCATCATTTCCTGTAACCCTGCTACAACTGCTTACTAGTATCAAGATTTTGTCATTGATTCTTTAAAATTTTCTACATAGACAATCATGTTATCTGTGAACACACTTTTCTCTCTTCCTTCTACATCTGTGCACCTGTTATTTCCTTTACTTGCCTTGCTTGCATTAGCTAGACTTCCAAAGAAGTGGTGAGAGACCTGTCTTGCTACCTATCTTACTTGGAAAGCATTTGTATCTTATCATTAAGCATAATAATGTTACCTGAAGATTTTTTTGTATATGTTCATCACCAAGGAAGTCCCCCTGCATTCCTAGTTTTTTATCATGAATGAGTGCTAAAATTTTGTGAAATGCTTTTCCGTATCTATTAACATGATCATATGATATTTCTTCTTTAGCCTGTTGATGTGAAGTGTTACATTAATTATCAAATGTTGAACCAGTCTTGCATGCCTGGAATAAATCTCATTTGGTTATGATGTATAATTCTTTTATACCTTTTGGATTCAATTAGCTAATATTTTGTTGGTGACTTCTACATCTATGTTCATAAGAAATATTAGTCTGTAGCTTTTTGTAATATCTTTGCCTGCATTAGGGTAATGCTGGCCTCACAGAATGAATTAGGATGTATTCCCTATGCTTTTACTTTCTGGAGCAGACTGTAGCAAATTGGTATCATTTCATCCTTAAACATTTGGTAGAATTCACCAGTGAACCCATCTGGGCCCGATACTTTCTGATTTGGAAGAATAAGTATTGACTCGACTTCTTTATCAGCTACATGTCTATTCCGACTGGTCCTTCTACTACTTTTGACAGATTGTGTCTTTCAAAGGATTGGTCCATTTCCTCTAGGTTATAAAATTTGTAGGCATAAGTGAGTGGTCCATCATATCCCTTTGCAATCCTTTTTATGTCCATGGGATTAGTAGTTAAGACACCTCTTTTGTTTCTGATATTAACAACTGTCTTCTCTTTTTATTAGTTAACCTAGTTAGAGGTTTATCAATTTTATTGATTTTGAAAGACCCACCTTTTACTTTTATTGATTTTCTCAATTGGTTTCATTTTCAATTTCACTGATTTCCACTTTAACCCTTACTGGTTTTTGTCGTTGTTTTGCTTACTTTAGATTTAATTTGCTCTTCTTTCTCTGGTTTCCTAAAATGGAAGCTTAGACTATATAATCAAAGATCACTAAACAGTATAATCTTAGATTACTTGTGTAATCTAATTATTCAAGTAAACCATGTAATTAACTATACCAACTTTACACTGTCAATAAAAGCCCCTCTCTACCACTACTCTGCTCTTGCTCCAGGCTCACTCCTCCTCATATAGTCATAGTCTCTAAGGGTCCAGACATCCCTCTGGACACATCAGACCCTGAATTTACAGCCCAACTTACACCCCTGAGTATCATCTCGTTGTCTATGGCTTCTTTCCTGGGCACTGTCATGAAGGTCAGCTGCTTACAGGGAGTTTGGACAAAATTTAGGCTAAGAGCTAGAGTATTCACATATGTACACTCAAGACATCCCATGGCTTGGGATGAACCATGGATGAGAAGAGAAAGGAGGCAATGGGACTAGGGCCTAGAACTCCCCATACAGAGTTTATTATTTTTCATTTATAACTTTTAAGTGATTGATATTAGCTTTGTGGTCCTCATTTCAAACTATTGCTCCAGGCCCTACACACATAGGGGAATAGTCCTGAAATAACTACTACTAAATCAAGATTATTTCCTATTCACAATTACATTGTTCCATTATGCATATGAAACAGTTTATGTAATGTACCACTTATATAGACATAAATCCTGTGATCTTAGGGGATGCTTGACATATGCATTTAATGCTTTTGCCCTGATTATTCAACTTATTTCTGCTTTTAGAAAGCTTCATATTCAAATGGTTGTCAAGATTAGAGTTGCAGAAAAGGTATGACTATTAACACAAGGGAACTACTTGTGGTGAAATCTTGATTCCTCTGTAAACCTGATGAGATGCAAATTCCAAATTCCTTTATGATTTCGTAACCTGATTATGCTAATGATTATTCAAATCTATAAGGGATAAAATTTCACAGAACTATACCCAGAGTATATGTAAAAACTGCTGAAATCTGAATATGATCAGTATCTGACATAGCAGTAGGCTATCATCAATTTCTTATACTTGAATATATACAACTAGGTAATATATAATCATTAGAGGAAGCTTGGTGAAGGGCACATGAGAATTCCATGTATTATTAATGCAGCTTCTTGTGATTCTATTTCTTCATTTTGCAATTTATTTTTTGTTTTGTTTTAAAGCTTTACATTGCACAATATACATCTATAAATTATAATTTGTTATGTTTCCTAAAGATTATGGCATCAGAACCAAAACACAACTTTAAATAATACATTACTTCTAAAGAAAATTTTTGAACTTTGCTTTAATATAAAATCTGACACAAGCTATTTTGTATTTTTGCTAAGAAATTTTACAAAATCAAAAATTCTGTACAGTTTTACACCAGTATTAGTTACTTGACATTCAATGGAATATTAGTTCTTAACAAAACTATCTGATATTTGTTGCAGATTATGAGTTTGATCCATATCGTTACTTTGGAATAAAATAAGGCCAGTTTGTGGATGGTTACTGAACATTCAGGATGTCAAAAAAGTTTTCTCCAGAGTGTGAATTCTTTGAAGTCTGGTAGGTACTGAACTGTGACTCAACATTTCTAATATTCACTTTAATCATAAGATTTTTCTCCAGTGTGTGTTCTCTGATGTACAATGAGGTTTGACTTCTGAGAGAAGGTTCTTCCACATGTGTTACATTCATAAGGCTTCTCCCCTGTGTGTGCTCGCTGATGTTTAGCAAGGTCTGATTTACGGTAAAAAATTTTCCCACATTCATTACATTGACAAGATTTATCTCCTGTGTGAACCCTGTGATGGACTGTGAGGGATGATTTATGACTGAAAGATTTCCCACATTCATTACATTCATAGGGTTTCTCCCCTGTGTGCTTTCTCTGATGTAAAATAAGTCCTGACTTCACACAGAAAGATTTTCCACATTCATTACATTTATAAGGCTTCTCTTCTGTATGAGTTCTCTGATGTACAATTAGAGCTGATTTATGACAAAAAGCCTTTCCACATTCATTACATTTATGTGGTTTCACCCCTATGTGAATTCTGTGGTGCTGGGTGAGCTGTGACTTCTGGCAGAAGGTTTTACCACATTCATTGCATTCATAGGGTTTTTCTCCTGTATGTGTTCTATGATGTTTAGTTAGGCATGATTTATTATAGAAGATTTTCCCACATTCCTGACATTCATAGGGCTTCTCCCCTGTATGTGCTCTATAATGTTGAGAGAGAGTGGACTTATGGCTGAAGAATTTACCACACTGAGGACATGCAAAAGGTTTCTCCCCTGTGTGAGTTCTCTGATGTACTGTGAGGTCAGACTTTAAGCAGAAGGTTTTCCCACATTTGTAACACTCATAAGGTTTCAACCCTGAATGAATTATCTGATGCCTGGTGAGTACAGATTTGTAGTAGAAAGTTTTGCCACATGCATCACATTCATAGGGTTTATCCCCTATATGAGTTCTTTGATGTTGTGTAAGATGTGACTTCTGACAGAAAGATTTCCCACACTCAGGACATTCAAAGGGTTTCTCGCCTGTATGAGTTCTCCGGTGTACTCTCAGGTGTGAATTCATGCAGAAGGACTTCCCACATTCAAAACATTCATAGGGTTTCAGCCCTGTGTGTGTTCTCTGATGTTTAGTGAGGTCTGACTTCTGGTAAAAAGTTTTCCCACATGCATTACATTGATAAGGTTTCTCCCCTGTATGTGTCCTCTGGTGTAATGTGAGAGCTGACTTGTGACTGAAAGCTTTCCCACACTCATTGCATTCATAGGGTTTCTCTCCTGTGTGTGATCTCTGATGCTTAGTGAGATCAGACTTCTCCCAAAACATTTTTCCACAGTCATTACATTGAAAGCATTTCTTTCCTGTGTGTATCCTCTGATGGCGAGTGAGGTGTGATTTCTCCCAGAAAGTTTTCCCACATTCATTACATTCAAAGTGTTTCTCTCCTTTAAGAGATTTCTGAAGTTGTGAGAGGCATATTTTCCTCCTGAAATTACTCCCATTTTCATTACATTCATAGTGCTTCACAGATGCCCCATAATGCTTCAAAAGATTAGAATTCACAGATAAGGATTTCCCACAAACACAAAATTCATAGTGATTTTCCTTTGAGGGTGTTCTTTGATTGAACAAGAAGAATGAGTTGTCACAGGATGTTCTCCCAAATTCATTATAGTCACAATCATTCCCTTCTGTTCTCTCACTCTTTTCAAGGAAGGTTTCTTGATCCATGTTGTATTCAAAATGTTGCTCTAAAGTTTGAATCTTCTCATGTTGAAGAGGGTCCTCATTATGACTATAAGTTTTCCCACTTTCAAAAAATTCATTTTTCTCTCTAGTATGAGTTGTCTCATGTATAGTATTGAGTAGCAATTTTCCACAGGCATTAAATTTATCAGTCTTTTTCCCTAAATAGTTTTTCTTATTGATAATCAATTCTGAAATATAGTTGAAACTCATTCTACATGAGTCACACTGGCAGAGTATTTTTCTGGGAGGAAAAAAATTTGTCTCCAAGTTAAATGGTATTCCTATTACATTACCTTGTTCTTTACTCCGCATTTTATTATTCATGAATACAACCTCCCACACATGTGGAGACTGGTATTCTTGGCTCCTCTCCTTCACATAATCAGTTTTCCAGACTTCTAGAAATAAGAAAAATTAATGTTACCATATAAACACATTTCTTATGGAATGAACCCTATATAAAAATGCCCTATGGTATAGTTGACTTTGATGTCTTTTCCAGCCTCCAGGGAGTAAAATAACTGCAAGAACATATTTCTTCTATTTCTTGAGTTTCAGGTGAAGAAGAAAAAAAAACAAGAAACAAAAAGCATAGTGGAAAAAGGGAGAGGAAACTGGCTATTAGAACATACATATTTGCTTTCCAATGTCTGAAGAATAAAAGCAATGGCTTAAATCTGAATCTCCCCATGTATTTTCTAAAAAAAATCCTAAGAATCAATATAAGGAGAGCAATAAAATTACCTATAGTAATCCATGACTTTAGCATAATTAGGAGATACAGAATACTACTAACCACAAATCACCATTATGTAAGGAAATACTCAAATGTAGAAGACACTGATATAGAGCCCACATCTATGAGAAAAGTTGTAGACTGTGGCAACTACACGTAAAACAAGAGACAGAGATGGTTAACTACAAATAAAATTGCTCCCAGAATGAGAAAGTTCCACTGTGAGTGGGAAAATACTGATATGATATTTCAGTTCTGATGAATGAGTTCATCTATCAGGAAAACCAAATAAAAAGGCAGGGGGGGGCGCGGCGGGGAGATTACTTGTAGTAGACAGACATTAAGGAGGCAAAGGAGGATCAAAGTGATGAATAAAACTATATAAACAAACAAAATGATCTTAGAAAATAGGATTTAAATTATAAGGACTCTGCTATGGACTAAATTGTGTCCCCTACAAATTCATATGTTGAAGCTCTAATCTCCAATGTGATGGTATCTGAAGACAGGGCGTTCTTTTAAGGAGGTAATTAAGGTTATATGAGGTCTTAAGTGTGGAATACTAATCTACTGAAAATAGTGTCCTTATTAGAAGAGGAGGAGACACCAGAGCTTGCTTGCTCTCCATAAAAGTACAGATAAAAGGCTATATGAGGACACAGAGAGAAGGTGCTATCTGCAGGCTGAGGAAAAAAACCTCACCAGAAACCAACCCTGCTAACACCTTCATTTTGGACTTGCAGTCTCCAGAACTGTGAGAAAATAAAAATCTGTTGTTTAAGCCACCCAGTCTGAAGTATTTTGTTATAGCAGCCTAAGCAGACCAACAGAGAACCCAAAGATAAATTTTAATAAATAGCATTAAGAGGGGCATGAAAGCAGAAAAGAAATAGAAGACTAAAGAAAGAAAATTGGGTCACAAAGAAAGTTCTGAATAAAGAAAGTAGTCTGCAAATTAAAACAAAAATTCAAAAATAAAACTGTATATATGTATATCATTGTAGTCTCTAAACAGAAAAAAGAAAATAATGGAATAAATCTAATATTCAGACCATAATCTAAGAAAACTGTCCAGAAATAAAAGACCTGATCAAAATATTCAAAAGGACCACCATGAACCTGGGTAACCTGACTAGGAATAGTTGTCTCTAAGATATACCTTAATATATTGACTAGATCTGAAAAATGAAGAAAAAGCCCTCTGGGCAAAAATGCTAAATCTCAACAAACACATAGGTTTGGCAATATACTCTGTAAAACAAAGCAAGACTCAGTGGAGTACCATTTTAAAGAGAAGAAAATGGGAGTCAAAGGTTTATATTCAGCCACATTACCTTTACACTGCTGAAGCAATAGAAAAAGGCAATCCAATTTAGATATTCAACAACTTAGGTAATACTGTAATCATGAAACCTAACAGAGGACAAACTTCAAGCAATCAAGATTTGATAGGAAACACTGGCAAAAAAAAAAAAAAAAAGAACTAAGAAGTAGATACACTTAATTGCAGATGTAGGTCTATGACCAAAAAAAAAAAAAGATGAATATAAGAATAGAAAGTAATATATAAATGTTACATGTTCTAGTGAAACAGAAACACTACAACTAAAAAAGCTTTAGAAACAGAAGAAAAAAGAAGCTCAGAGACAGCCACATAAATAACAGACTCTAAAGGATGTCACTAAAAGTTTAAAAATCAAATAGAGGCTTAAGTAAGAAAAAGGCAACTAGGCCAGTATACAAGATATTAATATAAAAGTAACTACTAGAAGAAAAACGTCGAAATTTCCTAATTGCCTCACTACAAAAAAGAACAAATAGAAACATTCAGTAAATGTGATATGCTTCCTACATAACACTAAGACAGAACTAAAACTAAATATGAGGATGATCAATAAATGTAAATAGGCTTAACTCACCAATTAAAACAAAAATGATTTTCAATCATAGATAAAACACAAATCTATGCTGCAAAGGGTAAACAGATATTAAAACAGATTCAAAGAGGCTAACAGCAAAGAGATGGACAATATTATTCAAGACAAAGGGAAACAATAAGAAAGCAGAGGAGCATTTGATATCAGGAAGGAAAAAGGAACAATTTACAATGCTAAAATCCACAACTTCGAATAGAAAAATAATAGTTATGAGTGTCTAGAAATGAAACCACCTTCATGAAGCAGAACTCAAGAGAAGCAAGAAAAAACAAACATTAATGGCATTTTTTTTTTTTAAAAGAAATAGAACAAAAAATCATCAGATTTGTATGGAAACACAAAAGACCCCGAATTGCCAAAGCTATTCTGAGAAAAAAGAATGAGGCTGGAGAAATCACTCCTCCCAACTTCAAATTATACTACAAAGCGACAGTAATCAAAACAGCATGGTACTGGCAGCAAAACAGTCACACAGACCAATGGAACAGAACTGAGAGCCCAGAAATAAACCCACGTATATATGGGAAAATAATTTTCAACAAAAGAGTCAGAAACATACAATGGAGAAAAGAAAGCCTCTTTAATAAATGGTGCTGGGAATACTGGAAAGTCACATGATGCAAAAGAATGAAACTAGAGGGCTATCTATCATCATACACCGAAATTAACTCAAAATGGATTAAGGACCCCGATGTAAAATGTGAAACAATAAATTGCAAAGAAGAAAACACAGGCACTAAAATTCATGAATCTTGGATTTAGAGGGGATTTTATAAATTTGACCTTAAAGGCAAGGAAAATAAAAGCAAAAATAAATGAATGGGTCTATATCAAACTAAAAATCTTCTGCCTAGTAAAAGAAACCATCAACAGGATAAAGAGGCAACCATCTGAATGGAGGAAGATATTTGCAAACAATGTCTCCAATATGAGGCTAACAGAATTCGTACAACAACAAACAATCCAAATAAAAAATGAGCAGAGGACCTGACCACACTTCTCCCAAGAAGACATACAAACAACCAACAGACATGTGAAAGGATGCTCAACTTACCTAACTATTAGAGAAATGCATATCAAAACCACAATGAGATACCTTCTCACACCTGCTTAGAATGGCTATCATCAATAGGACAAGTAATAACAAGTGTTGGAGAGGATGAGAGGAAAAAAGAATCCTCACATACTACTGGTAGGAATGTCAACTGGTACAGCTACTATGAAAAACAGTATGAAGGTTCCTCAAAAAATTAACAATAGCATCACCATATGACCCACTAATCCCTCTTCCTGGTACCTACCTAAGAAATTTGAAAACATTTATTCATAAAGATATATATTCACCTCAATGTTCATTGCAGCACTATTCGTAGTGTTTAAGACATGGAAACAACTGAAGTGCCCTTCAAGAGATGATTGGATAAAGAAGATGTGGTACATAAACATAATGGAATATTAATCATAAGAAAAGATGAAATACTGCCATTTGCAACAACATGGATGGATCAAGAGATTATCATGCTAAGTGAAATAAGTTAGAAAAGTCGAGAACCATATGATTTCACTTATATGTGGAATATAAAACTGAAACCAACAAACAAACAAGAAAGACAAAAACTCATAGACATAAAACAGTGTAGTGCTCACCAGAGGGAAAGTGGGGAGTGGGGAAGTAAATAAGGGTAAGGGGGTCAAATATATGGTGACGAAAGATTTGACTTTGGATGAACACACAATGTAAAATACAGATGAGCTATTATTAAATTGTACACTTGAAACATATAATTTTATTAACCAATGTCACCTCAAAAAAGAATAAAAAGAAAATCATAAGGAGAAGAAAATACATTTACAGTATTTATTGAAAAAAACCTGTGTATAAGTGGACCCTAGTGGTCCAAACCACGCTGTTCAAAGGTTAACTATAATAATGTAAAAGTAGAGAGAAAGCACAAAGAAGGAAATAATAAAAGGCAAAAGCAAGTAATAAATTTAAAATAATAAAAATAAAATCTTTTTATTCATTTTTCTTCATTTTTAAGATCTAGTGGTTTCATTAAAGTATGTCTTAGAGAGGGCTGTTTTAAGTCAGTTTTCCCAGGTTCCTGTTGGTTCCTTCAAATATATGGATCAGGTTCCTGTTGGTTCCTTCAAATATATGGATTTTATCTCCAAATGGTTTTCTTAAAGGTTAGAAGTTAATAAAACAGAAACAGAAAAACAGAAGAAACTGTTAAGTAAAAATGTTAGTTCTTTGAAAAATATCATAAAGGAGGCAAATCACTGGCTAACCTAATTAATAAAAACAAGGGAAAGAAATCTCAACTATAAAAATAATAAACAGGAAGGAAGGAACAGTCATTGAAACAAAACATGAAAAAAACTAAGAAAAAGATTTTTTGTACAGCTTGATACAAATACATTCAAAAGTGAAATAAATAATTTCCTACAAATATATAACATCAAAGTTTACCCTGGTAGAGACAGAAAATGTAAACAGAATAATTTCTACATAAGAAACAGAAACTATCGAGATTGCCTGAACTGAAAAATAAGCACCTCTATTCCTTTCATCTAGATTCATAAATTGTTAAAATTTTGCTACTCTTGCTTTCTCATTCTCTATATAAAGCCTTCTCAACCATTAACTACTTGAGTTAAATGTAAACATCATGACCCAATACTCCAAATATGTCAGCATGTATCTCCTAAGAATAAAGTCATGAGCACATTAAGAAAACTGTGCCAATACTATATCATCCATACACGGTCCATTCAAAGAATATCTTTGAAAATGTTTTTCAGCTGCATAGATCCCCTCCCTTTACTGCAAAAAAACTCTAAATTTACAAGTATAGCTATCATAAAATTGAGTTTAATAAAAACTCTAAAGTTTCCACGTTCTGAATTTTATTAAACTACTGTTAAGTATATTTCTGTTACTTTCTTTTTCCCCTGTGCC
>NW_006442109.1:35007726-35024714 GCF_000325575.1 Pteropus alecto | reverse complement strand
CAGGTTCCTGTTGGTTCCTTCAAATATATGGATTTTATCTCCAAACGGTTTTCTTAAAGGTTAGAAGTTAATAAAACAGAAACAGAAAAACAGAAGAAACTGTTAAGTAAAAATGTTAGTTCTTTGAAAAATATCATAAAGGAGGCAAATCACTGGCTAACCTAATTAATAAAAACAAGGGAAAGAAATCTCAACTATAAAAATAATAAACAGGAAGGAAGGAACAGTCATTGAAACAAAACATGAAAAAAACTAAGAAAAAGATTTTTTGTACAGCTTGATACAAATACATTCAAAAGTGAAATAAATAATTTCCTACAAATATATAACATCAAAGTTTACCCTGGTAGAGACAGAAAATGTAAACAGAATAATTTCTACATAAGAAACAGAAACTATCGAGATTGCCTGAACTGAAAAATAAGCACCTCTATTCCTTTCATCTAGATTCATAAATTGTTAAAATTTTGCTACTCTTGCTTTCTCATTCTCTATATAAAGCCTTCTCAACCATTAACTACTTGAGTTAAATGTAAACATCATGACCCAATACTCCAAATATGTCAGCATGTATCTCCTAAGAATAAAGTCATGAGCACATTAAGAAAACTGTGCCAATACTATATCATCCATACACGGTCCATTCAAAGAATATCTTTGAAAATGTTTTTCAGCTGCATAGATCCCCTCCCTTTACTGCAAAAAACTCTAAATTTACAAGTATAGCTATCATAAAATTGAGTTTAATAAAAACTCTAAAGTTTCCACGTTCTGAATTTTATTAAACTACTGTTAAGTATATTTCTGTTACTTTCTTTTTCCACTGTGCCCAAAATTCGCCCATATTGTTGCACACGGATATATACACATATGTATATGTATATATATAAAAGGCCACTGTAAGAATATACTGTAATTTCTAATTGATTCCTCTATTTGATGGAAAATCTGGTTGATTCAGTTTTTCTGTTATGAATAACACTGAGACAGGTGAATTTTTCTATATATCCCTGGTGAATATCTGAAGAAGTGTTTCTAAAGCAGTGCTATTCAAAATTGGGGTATGCGAGTCTACATCATGTAACAAATACGTGATGGATATAAAAACTGAGAGGAACCATTTAGAAATTTCCATAACTCTCTCAAAATAGCTTCAGTGAGGCATAAGTTTTGAACCAACTAAATATGTTTAAACTATGTAATTTGATGTTTTGACATAACATATATGAATGGATTTATTTCTGGGTTCTGTATTCCGATCTACTCACTCTGTCTTGTTTACTGTAACTTTATAGTAAGTCTTGAAATCTGGCAGCATTACCCCTACAACTTAGCTTCTATTTTTCAAAATTGTTTCAGTTATTCTAGATCCTTTATATTTCATATAAAGTTTAGAATCAACTAGTCAATTACTCTATAAAAGCCTCCCAGCAACTAGGTTGAGATTGTTCTAAATCTATAGATCTTTTTAAAGAGAAAAACATGTTAATATGTCGAGCATTCTGATACATGAACAGGGTATCTCTCTCCATTTATTATTTAGGTCTTCAATTTTTCTCTACAGTGGTTTATAGTTTTTAGTGAGGTCTGTCACATCTTTTGTTAAACATATCTGCAGAAAATATTTTTTGATGCTATTGCATATATTTTCAAATTTTTTAATTTCCAATTGATCACTTGTATATAGAAATAAAGTTGATTTTTGTATGTTGATTTCTATCCAATGTACACTCAATAGTCTAGACATTTTTTTGTACATGCCATAATGGATTTTCTACATAATCATGTTTTTAATAAATAAAGTTCTACTTCTTTTCCACCCTGGTCTCCTTTTCTTTCTTTTTAGCCCTTGACTGCACTAGTTAGATTATATTACTGAGTATGTGTGGACATCCTTGTCTTGTTCCTGATGTTGGAAAGAAACTATTGTTTTGTTTTGTTTTGTTACAATTAAGAATATTAGTCAGTTTTTTATAGATGTCTTTTATCAGATTAAAGAAAGTCCCTTCAACTCTTCATTTAAGAGTTTTAATCAGGAATGGATGATGGATTTTGTCAAATACCTTTTCTGTATCTACTAAGATATAGGTTTTTGTTTTGTTTTTGGAAATACCGTGCAGGGATGACTACATAAGTGATAGGGCCAGTGCAAAATGAAAATGTGGGCCACTTAAAAATCATAAACAAAAGCATAAAGATAAAATTATCCTTTTTCCTTAAAAATTTTATTATGAAATTTAATAGATGTAATACTAATAAATGAGTAACCATATAAATTTACAAATTGCAAACCATTTTTGGTATAATAATTGTATATAATACAATAATTAATAATACTTTATTAATACCATGTCTTGGTTAATCATATCATTTAATTTTTCATAAGATTTTTCTGGCACTCCTTTCTGTAAATTCATTTAGTCAATCATCAAAATTTATACTTTTAGAGACTTCATTTTCAATAGATATAATTGAAAGTAACGTGAGTTATTCTTGGCAAATGCAAGATAAATAATTTTTTATTTTGAGAAGGTTCTTTCAGCTGTTGCAACTGTTTCTGAAGCTCTTAAGAGTTTTTTTAAATTTAAAATTTAGTATACCTAGTGATAAAGATTCTTGAGGAACATTTTTCTAAAACTAACTTCATAAATAGTTTTGTGAAAATCTGAATTCAATTTTAAATGTAAATTTGTTATACAATAGCATTTCAATGTTTCCTCTGACATTTCCTATAACCTGTACAAGAAACCAAAAATGGCTTAATGATTTGTATATAACTCAAAACACCTTATTATGCAGTCTATTCGTATACAGTAAATCTTCACTGAACATCATCCATAGGTTCTGCGACTTTAAATGAAACAATGGGTAACAAGACCAATTTTACCACTGGCTAATTTATATAAACATGAGTTAAGTTTCTATGGCATCTCATCACTATTGTAACAAAGCGATGCTGAACAAAATGACGTTATTTGAGGACCTGATATATCTTCAAAGACAAAGAAAAATTAATTTCTAAATTGACTTCCTTGTTAATAACTGGTTCATCCAAAATTATGTATGAAAATAATGTTCTTTCCCATCAAATTTAATTTCCATTTCTAAGCCTGTTGATTCTGCTTTGTAATGTTCCAGCAGTTTTCAAGACCAGAAAGTGTATACTGTGAAGAATTCTAGTTAACTACCTAGTATGTTTTAACACTATATCCATGAGTATGTTTATATTTTGTAATACTTTACTGACTATAATTATTGAGTGCCGGAGGTAACTGTACCAGTATTCAACCCAGAAAGTTAATATTTTGTGCAGATGCCAAAGGGACACGTTCAAGGGAGAAACAGGAAAGTCAGCCTCCACTTGGGTTCTCTCTTTGGGTTGCAACCACTGCACTACTACCTTTGGTTTTGCTTCTCTGCCACCAATGTGGAACTGGGTCTTGGTCACCCACTCAGGACTATAGGATACCAGACTGTTCCAAGAAGCCAAACCAACAGCTGAGGAAGCACACTGCCATTCAATGTACACAGTCTGCTCATATACATGTTTACATACAAATCACAAGTTCAAAGACAAATGGTTAGGAATTTAAAGATGGCAACAGCAGAGCATTAAACCAAGTACAGGTCTCCTTCTGAGAGCACAGTACTGGTGATAACACAGTGACTCTGATACAGAAAATTAAACTGATTGCCTTTCAAACGTTGAAAAAGTCTTCCTGGGATTAACTCCACTTGGTCATGATGTATTAGCCTTTTTGCATATTTTGGTTTTTAATTACTAAAATTTTGTTTATAGAGTTTTTGCATTTCTTTCTTTTCTTACAACATCTTTATCTAGTTTTCGTCTTAAGGTGATGCTAGCCTCAAAAAATAAAATAGGAATTATTCCCACCTCTTGAATTTTCTGAAAGATTTTGACAGAATTGGTATTTCATGTTTAACAGAATTCACTAATAAAGCCATCTTGACCTGGGGCCTTCTTTGTAAAAAGGTTATATATTTCCTCTGGAGTGAGCTTTGGTAGTTGTTTCTTTGAAGGTCACTGTCCATTTCACATAAATTGTTGAATTTATAATATTATAGGCACAATATATTTCCTTGTTTTACTTGTAACATCCATAGAATCTTAGTGATATCACCAATCCTATTCTTGATATCAATAATTTGTTTCATCTAGTTTATCGATTTTATCTTCTCAAAGAGACAGATTTTGGTTTTGCTAATTTTCTTAACTGTTTTTCTGTTTTCTATTATACTGTTTTCCAGTTTGTTCTTTATTACTTCATTTCCTCTGCTTACCATTGGCTTAGTTTGCTTTTTTATTCTATATTGTTAAGGTAGAGGCAGTTGGAGCCATTGATTTGAAACTTTCCTTCTTATCCAACACACATTTCATATATGTATGTTGATAAAACACTTCATATGATTTGAATCCTTTTAAACTTATTGAGGCTTGTATGTCCAAGAATGTGACCTACCATGGTAAATGTTCCTGGTTTATGTGTGTGGGGGTGCGGGGGAGGACACTGATCTGTGTCCTTGGGGTAGGGGGCAGGGGTATTTTTTACAAATGTCAATTAGGTCAAGTTAGTTATTTAGTGTTGTTCAAGTCCATTATATCTTTGCTTATTTTCATTTTCTATTAATTATTGGGAGAGGGATGTTGAAATATCTGACTGTAATTGTGGGTCTATTTTTCCTTCAAATTCTATCAGTTTTTCCTTCAAATGCTTTTTGGAAAACTGATATTAGCAATATAAAAGTCTAGGATTGTTAAGTCCTCTTCATAAAGTTATCTTTATCAATATGAAAAGATCTTTCACTAGCAACATTCCTGGCTCTGAAATCTATTTCATCTGATATTGACACAGCATTGCAGCCTTTTCAATAATTTTACCACAATGTATCTTTTTTCATTCTTTTTGTATCCAACATATTTCAGTCTCTGAATCTAACATGTTTCTCTTATAGGCAGCATATAACTGGACTTTACCTTTTTTTTTATCTCACCTGGCAATATCTGTCTTTTAAATGGGGTTTTAGGTCATTTACATTTTCTATAATTACCAATATAATATTACACCTTTAATTAATATATGTTTAAGCGATACTACATGACTTTACACATAGTATAAGAATTTTACATTATTATACTTTCACTTCTCTCCTCCTGGCCCCTAGGCTGTAATTGTCATACATTTTACTTAGATGTTACAAACGTCACAGTACATTTGTTATTATTATTGTGTAAAGTAAGTATCTTTTGTAGAGACTTAAATATAAAGAAATAAATGTCTTATATACATATCCATATAGTCATCATCTCCTGTTCTTCATTCTTTTGGGTAAATATAGATTGCCATCAGATATCAAAACATTTCTTAAACTGCACATGCGCTGTTTACGAATTCTTTCATCTTTTAAATAACTGAAAACTTCCTGATTTTTTCACTGTTTCTGACAGCTATTTTTGCTGAGTATCTTTTTCTACGGTGATAGTTTTTTTGTTTTCCAAACTCTAAAGTTAATGCTCCACTACATTCTCTCTTGCCACATTTAAGGAGAAATGCTGTCACCCTTATATTTTGTCACTGGCTATTTTAAAGATTTCCATTTTAACAGTGGTTTAGAGCATTTTGATATATATGTGTTGGAGTAGTTTTCTTCATGTTTCATATGCTTGGGGCTTATAAAACATCTTGGGTAGGTGAGTTCTCACCACACCTGGAAAATTTTAACCATTAATTCTCTAAATATTGTTTTCTGTTCTCTGTTCTCTTTTGTTCAGGGACTCCAAATATATATGTTGGGTTACATAAAGTTATCCTATAGCTCAGGGGTCCCAAACCTCCAGGCCATGGACCGGTACCAGTCCATGGCCTGTTAGGAACTGGGCCACACAGCTGGAGTTAAGTGGCAGGCAAGCGAAGCTTCATCTGTATTTGTAGCCTCTCCCCAGTGCTAATATTACCACCTCAGCTCCACCTCAGATCTGCCATTAGATTCTCATAGAAGAACCAGTCTCTGGTGCCAAAAAAGTTGGAGACCACTGCTATAGCTCACAGGTGCTCTTTTCGTTTTTTCCAAAATCTTTTATATCTCTGCTTCATTTTGTATGGCTTCCTTTAATATGTGTTTAAGTCCACTACTTTTTTCTTCTGCATTATCTAATCTGCCATTGATTCCTATCCTAAATTATTTTTCATCTCAAACATTGTAGTTGTCATTTGTAGAAATTCGATTTCAAATTTTTTATACTGAATTTTCATTTGGGTTGTTGTTTTATCTTTCATGTTTCTATTTAAGTTTTAAAACACATGGAATCCCATTATAATAATTTTTAATGAATTTGTTGGCTAATTTAACATCTATGTCAATTCTGAGTCTATTTTGATTTATTCATTAATCTTCTCAACAAGGTCAGGTTTTCCCACTTGTCTGTATATTTTATACTTTTTCAACAGATGGAAGCATGTGTGAATTTTACCTTATTGGAAGCTCAGTACTTCTGAATTCCTGTATTTTTGTGCTTTGTTCTACAATGCATTAAATCACTTGGAAACAGTCTGATACTTTTAGATCTTGTTTTTATGATTTGGTAGGCAAATGTGGAGCAGGTTTCAGTTTAAGGTGTATTATTTCTCACTACTGAGGCAAGACTTTTCTGAGTATACTATCCAATTCTCTGTGAATTATGAGTTTTCCACTCTGGCTGGTGGGAACAGGTCTTTTCCTGGCCCTGTGTGAGTGGTATATACTGTTCTAATTATTTTCAAAAGTTCTTTAATTTCCTCATATATATGAGCTGATCAATACTCTGCTGAATACTCAAGGAGGACCCGTGCAGATCTCCAGATTTTCTCTCTGAGCAGTTATCTCCTATCTAGTCCTCTCGTCCTGTGAACTCAAAGTAGCCTTAATCTCCCTGGACTGTCAATTTATCCTCAATTTAGTTGAAAATGCAGGGTTCTCAGGGATCACTGACTTGGTAGGACTATCATAGGGCTCAAGTCCTTTGTTTTCTGGCTCTAAGAAATTTCAGTCCTATATTGGCTGATGACTAAATCTTGAAATTCATTGTTTCATATATTTTGTCTAATATTTTGGTTGTTTCAGACAGGAAGGTAAATCCAGTCCCTATTATTCCTTCTTGGCCGAGTGTAAAAAGCTACTTTTTAATATAAACTAAAGTGTAATTTTATGTTTAAATCTGCTAATAAAAAAGTGAGGCTTATATTTTTTGTCTTTGCTCTATATCCTTTGATTATATTTTATAAAATATTTGTCAATGCTTTTAAAATATTTAAAATGACATGTTAAAGACTTTTAAAACAAAAACAATATGTTCCTCATCACAGGTTGAACATAAAAGTGTATCTCAAAGATATAAGGTATAAAACTAGATCAAAAGAAATGTATATGTTCACTATGTAATAATAGATTGTTTTCTAAAGTTGTTTAGCCATGGCATTGTATAAAAAGAACAAAAAGGTGAAGGAAGGGCAAATTCTTTCTTCTTGAGCTGGGACATCCATTTCCTCCTGTTCTTGGACATTGGAGCTCCTGGTTCTTGGGCCTTGGGACTTTGAGACTTAAAACAGTCCCCTAGTTTTCAGGCCTTTGACCTTGACTTAGGATTTTTTTTTTTTTTTTTTTGGAAATTGACATTATAAACAATATTTGGTATTGTTACACTCCTTAATTATTTTCATTTAAACAGGTATATTGTGGTTTTTAACTCTAGTCTTGTTATATGCATTTCTCTATTACCAATAAAGCTTTGTAACCTTGCCTTTTCACCATTTTTTAATTGGGCTGAATTTTTTGTATTAATTTATAAGGGGCTTATTTTCATCACATTTTGAGTACTTACTAAGGGTCAAGCATCGTCTTAGGAAGTAGAGATACAGCAGTAAAGAAATAGGCAAAATCTCTTCTTTCATGGAGCATACATTTCAGTAGAGAAAGTAACAATACATATAACAGCTGTTTCATATATTAAGCACAATTTAGAAAATTCTTCTATCTTTTGCCAGTAATTTGCAGTGCCAGATCTATCCAGAGATCAAA
This sequence comes from Pteropus alecto, assembly GCF_000325575.1. Classification (NCBI taxonomy): domain Eukaryota; kingdom Metazoa; phylum Chordata; class Mammalia; order Chiroptera; family Pteropodidae; genus Pteropus; species Pteropus alecto. The sequence goes on along the minus strand of NW_006442109.1, from coordinate 35,016,641 downwards.
TACCCATACATGGAAAGGTCACCTTCTGGGCTCTCCTTGAATCAAACCAAGAGACTTAATTACCACAGGCTTACTTTATATTGCAATCATTTTCTGGATTCTAACTATTAAGGTGTAACGACTTCTTGAAAACAAAAACGAACACAAAAAAAAATCTTATAGACTTTCTAATTAGAATTAATTGGATCTATATGTAAAATTAGGAAGAGACTTGTGACGTTGGTCTTTCCAATGAATCAAAATATACATTTATTCATAGATATAAACTTCTTTAAAATTCTCAATTAAGTTTTATACTTTTTAAATAAAAGTACTACATATTTTATATTTACATCAAGCTATCAGAAACAGAGAGATACACACATTTCCCACTGAACATAAAGCACAGTATCACCTTGAGAGAAGCAAAACACTATTCCAGCTCCCAGCTCCAGAGCAATGATGGAGAGCTCCAATTCAGAGAAAGAAGCAAGCCAGAGAACAGAGAATTCTGAGGTTCTGCTCAAGAAAATTCACCTTATTTGTAAGAGTATGGGTAAATTCAAGCCTAAGATCATCCTGGAAAACAATGGAATTTCAGCAATAAGCAATGAAGAAGAAGCTAATAATTCCGTGAGAGCAATAAGTTAAACCACAGACTCACTACAAGTAGACCAGAAAGAATAATGGAAAGAGACAAGTAAGAAGAGATATACCAAGCTATTAAATTTGTTGCTGTTTACCAGACACATTCATGAAAATACACACATAGACACACATTTTCTACAGTAATAACTTCCTTAAATTATGTTTTCTAGGAGATGATTTCCAAAATAGTAGCACAAAGGGCAACCTCAAATTTAACTGAACCAATTTGTTGTTGGAAAGAATAGAGCAATCAGTCAACAATTAGTAGAGGCTAAAAGTTGGGTGTGATACCAACAGAGGCAGACCACAGAGAGATGAGACAAAAAGGTTGTATTAGTCAAAGTTCTCCAGAGAAACAGAACCAATTAGATAGGTAAATAGATGACAGATAAGACAGATATATCTATCTATCTATCTATACACACCTATACACACACACACACACACACACACACACACACACACACGCACGCACACACATGGAGCCCTGCAATCTGACATCTGCCGGTTGGAAAACTAGGAAAGCCCATAGTGTAATTCAGTCCAAATCCAAAGGTCTAAGAACTAGGGGAGCCAATCATATAACTCTAAGTCAAGGTCAAAGGCCTGAAAACTAGGGGACTGTTTTAAGTCTCAAAGTCCCAAGGCCCAAGAACCAGAAGCTCCAATGTCCAAGAGCAGGAGGAAATGGATGTCCCAGCTCAAGAAGAAAGAATTTGCTCTTCCTTCACCTTTTTGTTCTCTTTGGGCCCTCAATGGATTGGATGATGCCTACCCACACTAGTGAGGGTAGACCTCTTTCCTCTGAATCAAATGATAATCTCTTTCAGAAACATCCTCTGACACACCCAGAAATAAGGATTTGCCAGTTATCTAGGCATCACTTAGCCCAGTCAAGTTAACACATAAAATTAACAATTACATAGGCCTTCAAAGAGCACCCTGTTACCACTATCAAAATTCTAAGGACTGTATGTATGCCTAAGACAGAGCTCTCCAACAGCAACATCAGAGATAACACACTATGGGGGAAAAGAACTTCACTCAAATAGTCCATCCAAGTCACTAAACATATAAGTAAGCAAAAAATAATAATAACCCCTGGCAAGAAGAAATCAGTTCAGAGTAGGGAGAAAATATTATCTAAAATGTCCATTGTCCACAAAAAGTTACAAGACATATTAAGAAACAGGAAATTTTCACAATTACAGAAAAAACACCAAGCAATAGAAAATCTCTCTTGGGAGGGTCCAGACACTGGACTTAGCAGACCTCAAAAAAGCTACTATAAATATGGATAAAAGGAAACCATGAGTAAGGAAGTAAAGGTGTATGATGACACCTCATTACAAAGAGAATATCAATAAAAAGAGAAAACAGTAATAAAAATTCTAAGTTTGAAAATTAAAATAAATACAATGAAAATTCATTAGAAAGGCTCAATAGTAGACTGAAGTTTATAGGAGAAAAAAATAACTGAAGATAGATCAATAGACATCATGTAATTTAAAGAACAGAGAAATAATAAGCAATGAAGAAAACTGAACAAATAAATGAATAAATAAATGAACACCATAATTGCACCTCAACTGAATGTACACCATTAACTTCACCAACATGTTAATAATAGGAGTACCAGAAGAAGAGAAGAAAGAGCAAGGAGCACAAAAAATATTCACAAATGATGGCAAAAATCTTATAAATTTTACGAAAATATTAATCTGATGATTCAAGAAGATAAAGTCCAAGAGGGATAAACAGAGATCTATGACAAAATGCATCAGAGTAAACAAAGACAGAGAATTTCTTAAGCACGAAGAGAAATATAACTCATCACATACAAGAGAACTTCAGTAAGATTAACACCTGACTTACCATCAGAACGATACAGTCCAAAAGGTAGGATAACATATTCATTGTGCTGGGGAAAAAAAACATCGTCAACCAAAAGAGCAGAACTATTTTTCAAAACTGAAGATGAAATAAATAAACTATAGATTAAAACACTAAGAGAAACTAAAAATCCCTAGAATCCACTGCTATCAGACCACCCTTACAAAAAATAAATTCTTCAGACTGAAAGCAAGGTTGTATAAAATGTGAAAATCCAAACACGTGCTGTCTGTCAAAGACACTTTAGATTCAAAGACGCAAACAGGATGACTTTTAAAAACAGAAAAAGATGCATCACGTACTCAGTATCCGTAAGAGACTGGAGATAAAGAGGGACATTTTGTACAGTGCAAATACAAAAATCATTATAAGGGAATGCTATGAACAACTGTATGCCAACATATTAAGTAACTCTGATAAAATGGAAAAATTCCTAGAATAACAAAACCTACAGAAACTGACTCAAGAAAAAATTGATAAATCTGAAGAAAACCTAAAACAGGTGAAAACACTAAATTAGTCATTTTAAAACTTCCCATTAAAAAAGCCCAGGTCTAGATGGTTTCACTGATGAATTTTACCAAGTATTTTTAAAATAATAAATATCAATTATTATAAAACTCCTCCCCAAAATTAAAAGTACACTTCCCAATTCATTTTATGGGCCCAATATTACCCTGATACCAAAATCAGACTTGAGAAAGAAAACTATAGATCAATATCTAAGAAAACTAAGATTACATCGTATGACTATACACGCACAAATCCTCAAAAACATACTAGCAAACTTTATCTGGTAATATATAAAAAGATTACACACCATGACCAAGTGGGATCTATCCCAATAATGCAAGATTGGATTATCATCTGAAAATCAATTAATAGACCATATGAGTAGAAAACAGACAATAACCAAATGATCATCTAAATACATGCAAGAAAAAGTATTTGACAAAATTTACACCCTTTCCTGTTTATAGAAACTATCAACAAACTAGGAATAAACATCCTCAATCTGATAAAAAGACATCTATGAAAAGGTCACAGCAAACAACATGGTAAAAGGTGAAAGATGGAATGCTTTCTGCCTAAGATCATGAACAGGACAAGAATGTACTCTAACCACTTATACAGGAAATACTAGCCAAAAAAAGAAAAATCCAAAGTGAAAAAAATGTAAAACTACTTGCAGGTGATATGATTTTAAACAGAGAACTTAAAGAAACCACTCAAACACTATTAAAACTAGTAAAAGAGTTCAACAAGGTTACAGGGTACAAGACCAATATATAAAAATTAATTATATTTCCATATACTAACAACGAAAATTCCATGAATTAGGATAATAATTCCAATAACGATAGCATCAAAAAGAATAAAATACGAGTAATTTTAACCAAGTAATTTCAGAGCTTATAGTCTGAAAACTACAAAACAATGCTGAAAGAAATTAAAGATGACCTAAATAAATGGAAACATGCTCAAGAATCAGAAGACTCAATTATTTACTTGGCAATAACTGCCAAATTGATATAAAAATTCAACACAATCCCTAACTAAATCCCAGCTGCCTTTTTGCAGAAACTAATAAGTGGATCCAAATATTCACGTGAAAATTCAAGGAACTGAAAGTGATCAAATCAATCTTGAAAAAAAGGGAGAAAGTTGGAAGATTCAGACTTCCCAATTTAAAAATCTGCTACAACACTACAGTAATCAGGACCTTGTGGAACTGGCATAAGAACAAACAGAGAGATCTATGAAATGAAATTGAGAGTCCAGAAATAAATATGTTCAGTTCATTTTCAGTAAAGTGACAAGACAATTCAATGGTTAAAAAACAGCCTTTTCAACAAATTGTACTGAGACAATTGGATGTCTACATGCAAAACAATGAAAATAAACCCTTTCCTGATACCATAAACAAAAATGGGTCATAGACCTAAATATAAGAGCTATTTCACTTTAAAAAATATGTAGGGGTAAATCTTCATGTCCTTGAGATAGATACAACACCACAAACAAAAATGACAAAATAGATAAATTATCCTATATGAAACAAAAAATTCTTGCTGTAGACCATGAAGCCAAGATTGTGAAATGAAAAGCCACAAATGAGAGAAAACATCTGCAAATGACATACTTAATTAGGGGTTGGTATATAGAACATTTACTCTTATAACTCAACAATAAAAAGACATAAGTACAATATTGACAAAGCAATTGATTTTTGTATATTAAATTTGTATCCTGCAACCAATTTTGTCTAAGTGACCATAATCACTCATAAGGAAAACTTCAACAGTCCCCTAATGAGCTCTTATGCTCTTCTCATTATTTTCTCAATAGAGATGAGAAAGATCTTACATAACTATGTATCAGGTATTGCTCATTTGCCAAAAATCCACCAATATATTAAGAATAAAATTAAATTTTTTGATAAGGCTTATGATACTCTCATCTTTTGGGTCACAGCTGCCTGACATCATTTCCTGCCCCTCCTCCTGTCTACTTCATAAACACCAAGCAGATTCCTGCCCATGGGCTTAACCGTTGCTATTACCCCTGCTGAAAACAGGGAGTATCCTCAGGTTCATACAATCATTTCATTCAAATTTTTACTCTAATGGTGATCTCAAAGTTTTCCCTAAACTATTCTTCTTAAATTAGCACACTCAATCAATTTAACCCTGCTTTAATTTCTTCTACAGTCAATCAATTTAACCCTGCTTTAATTTCTTCTACAGTTTTTACCTCCACAGAACATTTAATATACATATCTGTTTGTGTTTAGTGATTCAAATAATCATCATTTCTTTTTAGTGGGTGGAATAATTAAGTTCTAGTCTCTTAGCAAATTTGATTATGATAAAATATCATTGTCTATATTCACTATATATAGATCTCTAGGACTTACTTACTACCTGTTGCAAGTTTGTGCCCTTAAAAAACTGCCCTATCCCTACACACACCATCACCTGTTAACCAACATTTTACCCTCTGTTTTTACAAGTTTGTCTTTTTTAGATTCCACATATGTGATACGATATATTATTTGTCTTTCTCTCAGACTTATCTCAGTGCAATGTGCTCAAAGTCCATTCATGTCATAAAGGCAGAATGTTCTTATTCCTTATGGTTGAATAATATTCAATTTTATATATATATAGATATATATATATATACCATTATCTTCTTTATTTCAGCCACTGATGGGCACTTAGGTAGTTTAAATATCTGGCTACTGTGAACAATGCAATGAACATGGTAGTACATGTAACTCTACTGTATCTCATTTTCCTTTCCTTTGGGTTCATACCCAGAGTGGAACTGCTAATCATAGAGTAAATCTATTTTTAATTTTTGAGAAACCTCCACATTGTTTTCCATAGTGGCTGTACCAATTTCTATTCCTACCAACAGTGTACAAGGATTCCATTTTATCCACATCCTCGCCAACAACTGCTACTTCTTGTCTTCTTGATGCTAGCTAGCCATTCTGACAGGTGTGAGATAATATTATCTCACTGTGGTTTTAATTAGCATTTCCCTGATGATTAATGATGGTGAACATCTTTTCATGGCCCTGTTGGCCTTTAGCACTATCTGTATAAACTCATTAACAAACATTAATTTTTCATTAATATAGTCTCAGCGCTTAACAAATAACTGGCACATAGTATATACTCAAAAATTATTTGTGTCAAGGAGTCTCTTGGAAACAGCAGAGTGGCAGACATCTTCAGAGCTCTCCCCTTGAAACAACAATAAGCTAAATATCTAAAACAAAACAAAAACACCCAAACTGCACACTAGCATGTCTGAACGTGGGATCTCCGCATAAGAGCTCCATAGGTCAGAACACCAGGTGTCGGGCGGTGGACTCGGAGAAATACAGAAACTGCCTCTCACAGCTGCCACAGCTCCTTGCAGGAGGAAGGAGAGGAGTGAAGATGCGTCGAATTCCATGATTAGCTTGCCTGGAAGTGCCAGAAATTCTACCAGCTGGCAACAGGGCTCAGTCATCAGGGCAGAAAGCAGAGAAGCAGGACAGGACCACAGAGAAACCGGCCCCAGTTGCAAAATGGAGGCTGAGCCGTAGCCGCTGACTCCCAACCCAGAGGGCCCCACACCCTATACACTACAAGACACATCACCTCAGATCCCCAAGGGAATCTGAGCAAAAGCAACCGAAACTGTTGCTAACACTGACAGGGACTGAAACTGAGAATAGCCAGTGTGATTAAATATCTACAAGAAAATAAAAAAGACATTTAGGCTTTATATAAAGCACAGATCCAAGAGGCTTAGACGCTACCTACTGGAAACCAAAAGAAAAGTGCCTTCTTTGCAGCAAGCTAAAGAGAGATCTTTATATAATAAATCTTCTTTCTGGAAAAACAACAAAATACACTTCCATTAATGCCCAGGCAGAGAAATGATCCATTAAACACCATAAACAACCAAGGTTGACAAGGAATCTCAGAAATAAAAAGAAAAATCTCCAGAAAATAAGCTTACAGAAATAGAAATATGTGACTTAAATGACAGAGAATTCAGGATGGTACTTCTGAAACTCAGTGAGATGCAAAACAACTCAAATTAACAATTTCAGGAATTGAAAAATAACTAGATGAGCAGAACAATGAGATATAAACCCTTGAAAGGAACCAAATAGAACTTCTAGAGATGAAGAACACACTGCAAAAGCTGAAAAAAGAAATAGCAAGCTTGGGAAATAGGGTCAACCAAATAGAGGAAAGGATCAGTGATATCGAAGACAGAAATCTAGAAATAAATCAGAAGGAAGAAGAAAGAAACCGAAGGATGAAAAATAATGAAAGAGAAATTCAAGAACTAGCTGATACCATCAGGAGAGGAAACATAAGAATAATGGGCATTACCAAAGGCAAGGAAAAGGAGCAGGGACTTGAAAGCATTTTCAGACAAATAGTGGACAAGAATTACCCAAAGCTAAGAAATGAGCTGAAGCTTAGAATTCAAGAAGTCAACAGAACACCCAATTATCTCAACCCAAAAAGGCCTTCACCAAGACACATTGTATTAAAGTTATCAAAAATCAATGACAAAGAGAATTCTCAGGGCAAATAAGGAGAAGAAAACGGTAACATATAAAGGAAAACCCATTAGATTATCATCGGACTTCTCAGCACAGACCTTACAAGCCAGAAAGGAATGGAATCAAATATTTAAACTATTAAGTGAAAGGAACGACCAGCCTAGAATAATGTATCCAGCTAAGCTCTCCTTTAGATATGAAGAAGAAATTAAGACCTTTCCAGACATACAAAAATAGAGGGATTTCTCCACTACCGCTACAAGGCCTACACTACAGAAAATATTGAAAAGTGCCAGCTCATCTAAAACAAAATAACAAAACAAAAAAATATACATAAATAGGAGTAAAGTAACTATCAGGCAAATAGAAGCAGAGGAGTGCAAACCTTCATAAGAATACGGCATTATAAGTTTAAATAATAAAAGAATTGCTATAGCAAGATAGTAATGAACATTCAGCATACATAGGGACAAACTGAGGTAACAATGATTGAAAAGGAGAGAATTCAACGATCCAAATTTGCAAAGGAGAAAGGACATAAGGCACGCACAGAAGAAAATGGACAACTGTGTATATATAACTATCCTTTACATATTCATAATGGTAACCACACGCCAAAGATTCAGAACTGAAGTATATAACATAAAACAAGAAGGACCAAAGGCAAAACCCACAAAAGCCAACCAAAATAAAGAAAACAGAAACACAAGGACAAGGAAGCAATGGAAACACTGAGTTACCAGAAAGCAAAAGATAAAATGGCTATAAGAAGACCTCATATTTTCATAATGACTCTAAATGTAAATGCATTGAACTAACTCACCAATAAAAAGGCATAGAGTTGCAGAATGGATCAAAAGACAAAACCCAACCATATGCTACCTCCAGGAGACACATGTCAGCTCCAAAGACAAATATAAATTCAAAGTGAAAGAGTGGAAAATGATATTTCAAGCAAATGGCATTTAGAGAAAGACAGGAGTAGTGGTACTAATATCGGATGAAATAGACTTCGAAATAAAAATTAGAAAGAAAGATACTGTGGGACACTTCATAATGATAAAAAGAATCATGTAACAAGAAGACGTAAGACATTGATATTTATTCTCCTAATCAGGGAGCCCTGAATTATGTAAAGAAATTACTAACAGAACTAAAGGGAGAAACAGACCAAAACACTATAGTAGTAGAAGACCTAAATATCCCACTGTTGGATATGGAGAGATCATCCAAACAGAAAATCAATAAGGAAATAACATCCTTAAATGACAAATTAGACCAACTGGACATAATTGACATTTATAGAGCCTTCCAT
>NW_006442109.1:34981351-35005616 GCF_000325575.1 Pteropus alecto | reverse complement strand
GGGCAAATAATTTTTGACAAAAAAGCCAAAAATATACAGTGGAGAAAGGAAAGCCTCTTCAATAAATGATGCTGGGAAAACTGGAAAGCCACCTTCAAAAGAATAAAACTAGACTGTTGTCTATCACCACACACCAAAATTAACTCAAAATGGATTAAGAGCCTGAATGTAAATAAGACACATGCAAAAAGAAAACATAGGAACTAAACTCAAGGACCTTGGACTTAAAGAGGATTTTATGAATTTGACCTCACAGGCAAGGGAGGTAAAAGCAAAAATAAATGAATGGGACTACATTAAACTCAAAAGCTTCTGTTCAGCAAAAGAAATCATCACCAAGGTAAAGAGACAACCATCCGAATGGGAAAATATATTTGCAAACAATGCCTCCAATAAGAAGAGCCTAATAACCAAAATATACAAAGAACTCATATGACTCAATAACAACAAAGAAAAAACAATCCAATCAAAAAAGGGGCAGAGGACCTGAAGAGACATTTCTCCCTGGAGGGCATACAAATGGCCAACAAACATATGAAAAGATGCTCAACATTGCTAGCTATTAGAAAAATGCAAATCAAAACCACAATGAGATATTCCATCTCATACCTGTTAGAATTGCTGTTATCAACAGAATAAGTAATAACAAATGTTGGAGAGGATGTGGAGATAAAGGAACCCTCATACACTGCTGGTGGTACTGCAAATTGGTACAGCCACTATGGAAAACAGTATGGAGGTTCCTCAAAAAACTAAGAATTGAACTACCATATGATCCAGCAATCCCTCTACTGGGCATTTACTCTAAAGACTTGAAAACCCATATCTGAAAAGATATTTGAACACCGATGTTCATAGCAGCCCTATTCACAGTGGCCAGAACATGAAAGCAACTGAAGTGTCCTATGATAGATGACTGGCTAAAGTAGCTATGGTATATATATACAATGGAATATTACTCAGCCATTAAGAAGAGATGAAATACTGTCATTTGCGACAACCTGGATGGACCTCAAGATAATCATGCTAAACAAAATAAGCCAGACTAAAAAAGTTGAAAATCACAGGATATCACTTATATTTGGAATATAAACCTAAAAGTAACAAATGAACAGTACAAAAGGCGACTCAGGGACATGGACAAGGGACTAGTGCTTATTAGAGGATAGGGGGTGGGGAGGAGGGAAGAGGTAGACAGGTAAAGGGGGTCAAATATAGGGGAGTTGGGGAGGGTGAAGTGGGTAAAGGGGATCAAATATATGGTACCCGAAGGAAACTGGACTCTGGGTGGTAATCACACAATAGAATATATAGATGTCAAATTATAATGAACACCTGAAAATTATAATTATATTAACCAATGTTACCCCAATAAACTTAAAAAAAAAATTATGAGTCAAAAACCGAGTATATGAAAGAATGTCTGAAAGTAACAGAAAGGAAGGGCAGTGAAGGTAATGTGGGCAACTGAAATTGCTTTGAAAACATACAATAATCAAGATAAACAGTAGTAAAGATAAAAAGGGCAAAGATTGGACTGTTGGCAGATGTAAGAATAGTAAATGTTCGAAAAGCGAATCAAAAAGGAGGACATTCTCTGTGGGCATGATACCTGGAAATTTGCTTCAATAATCAGTATTCTCAATCACATCCAAGGGTTAGGACCTTGAAAGAGATATTCTTGAGAAAACATTTCAAAGTGGTCAACCTGTGGATTAACCACAGGAAAATAATAAATCCTCTGATGTTCACATTAACTCACCTGAGAAACTCTGGCTTGGCAATTCTTTCTCCAATATCCATGGCTCCTCTCCTTGCTCCAGTCTGAAGATCACCTCTGGTTTGGTAACACAATACCCTGACAAAGTAAAATAATTTAGGACTTGGACAAGGCAACCTAGACTCCATGGCCTCAGAAAGAGGAGGAAGCTTCTGGAGCTGCTCAATAAAGGTACCACTGAACATTTCACTGGAGAGGTAAACACATATATTCTTGGTACCCAAAAGTGATCAATCAACACTGAATTCTAATATTAACTATCATTAAACTCTAGAGTGTCTGTATGCTTCATAATTAAAAGAATTTTAAAATGCTACTTAGAATTACATAATAAAGGACCTTACCCACTGAGACAAGGTTGCTGTAGTTCTCCAACATCACATCTCTATACAAGGATCTCTGAGTTGGGTCCAGGTGCTGCCACTCCTCCTGAGTGAAGCCCACAGTCACATCCTTAAATGATACTGATGTAAATTTCTGTTCAATCTGAAATGTTCAAAATTAGGTAACATGGAAAAAGATATATGAGAACTAATCTTTACCATGATTACCATTCACAGATTATCTGAATGAATATAGAATATTTTGCTTTATATTCTGGACAAAGAAGAGAAATCATAATAGAAATATTCTGCCATTGCATTAATCCCCACAATGTAACTGGAACTATTCTAGTTAGTTCTTGGAAGCACTAAAATTAATCAACATCTTGTATTCAAAAAACATATAATCTGGTAAGAAAACATATACAGTAATAAATTAGAAATGCTATAGTGAAAGTACACACAAGACAGACTAATGTAAATGAGGAGCAAAATTAGTTCTATTTTAAGCTTCACTGAAGAACAGCTGTTGGATGAAGAGTAATACTGTGTTCTTCATGAGCACAGGGCCATGGCACAAGCAAAGGCCTCTAACACACTCAGGAAATGGGCAAAAGGACAAACAGCACAGGAGGAATTGAGAATAGAGCCTGGAGCTATGATGAGAGAAGGGGCCATGGATATATTCAGGAAATGGATTGCAGGGTAATTTCAGATCAATAGTTTCCAAAGCACGTGATTACTTTCCACCTTAAAGAATGGTGGACATTATCACCTATCATGTAGCCTCTGGAAAACTCCACTGCACACTTGTGAGACAATATAGTGAACGTGAGTATATATGTATAAATATAGTTTCGAATTCAGATTTTTTGAAAAGGTCTTGAGGAATCCTCACAAGGGACCCTGGAACAGTTTGAAAACCACCAAATTAGAGCGAATTTACCCAGCATATAACCTAGGGAGACTAATTCTTGCTAGGTGAAAAGAAGTTGGAAAAATACACACATTTAAATAAAGTGAACACTCTATGATCCTAAGCCTCTAATATGTTACTCTATATTTTAATTTTGAGGAAAAGACTTCAGTGTGTAGAATTCTCTAATTTACAGGAATATGACTACTACTATAGTCATATTATAATACTCTACTATACCCACCTTGCCCTCTAAATTTTTTTTTCTCAGAATGTTTAGTAGAACTGATTTGCAGAAAACTATACTTGAAAGTAGATGCTTTACAGATATATTGGGAAGCAAGTTGTTTTGGGGTACTGGTGCTTTCCTAGAGGAATCATCAATCAAGTTTTACTATATCTTCCAGGAAGTAAGAAGTTCTGGAGATGACTAGAAGAAACTGTGATCCAAAGACGATCAAGGTTTCTGAATGACTTGGGCAGTCTGAGCACCCATAATTGTACGGCTGCTGCCCAAGGATGAAGCCCTCTAGGCGTTCAGAGGTCCAGGCCAGAATTTAGAGGCATATTTGCTTAGAATACTTAGTGGCTAGAAACAAAAAAAAAAAAAAAATAGAAAAAGAAAAGAAAGAGCTCTACATCTTACTAAGTGAACACATTTAAGAAGAGAAATCAACTTGGGAAGATTTTCAGTTTGAACTAGAGAGCTCTAGCTCGAGCATTTAGCCTGGCATTGGTCTTATACTTTAAAAAGTATGTGGCATGAGTTATTGCCTCCCTGCCTGTTGTGTGCTGAAATATGGAAATTATCCACCCATCATATGGAACTCCAGCTTGAAATCCTTAGTACCTTGATAACACATTTTTCATTATACATTGGCTTCTAAAAATTAAATTTAAAAAAATTTTGTGAGAAAATTATCTACTTTAAAGATGACTTCTTTTCCTTTTTATTGTTTTCATTTAAAAAAAAAATCATTCACATTTACTAAGTCCTAGTAACTTTTTTAACTCTTTTTGATCCTGGGGATATAGCAGTAAACTAAATTTAAAATGTTTCTGTCCCTTAAATAGCTTAGAGCTTTTTGAAGGTAGGATTTTTCCTGAACTACATGTTACTCCAAATTTTAGGAAACATTTATCAGTGATAATGTGTCTCTGTTCCATGGATAAAACCAAACCAGACTCCAAGACAAAATGAGTTTATACATGTGAACAATTTCACAGATGCAAATTATTACAAAAGAAACCTCAGAGATAAACACTTCCCAACAAAACCAAGAGAATTGCCCAAAGGTGTCTAAGGCCCACTATCTTACAGAATTCAGGACTTCTAATATAGAGTTCAGCATTCTTTGTCAATTTCCAAAAAAAATTTACAGTATAACTCTTCCAAAGCATAGTAAGATGTTACTTGTTATTAAAGCATTAAATTAGTTTTTTTAAAAAATCCAACACTATAGAAGTTTATATTTATAAATTATATAAATAAACTATCAATACATTATAATTTTTAATTTTCTTTATATTTAGACTTAAAATTGTAGAGAGATGGCCTAATATTTTATTTCACTGCAATACATATTCTAGATTCTAACTTCAATTCAGAGACAATAATGAAGATGTGTAGAAAATGAAAAGGGAAAGATTTTGGAACTATTGTACTTGAAATGTCTGTAGACTATATAAGAGAAGACATCCAATTGGATAGTTTTTGATATCATCTAGAATGCACACTTTTACCTTTAGATAACTGTTGCAGAGAAAGGAGAGCAAAAGAACAGATTTGAGCATATACTGAAATTGTTACCAGGTTTTTATTTACAGAATCTACTCTTTTTAAAAAGAGAAGAAAAAGCTAAAAAGACAAAACACCACCACTTACATGAACTAATATAGTAGAAATTGGGATGCAAATAGGGCACTGATAAAAGGGGATAACAATAGAACTGGTCACCAATTCACTGGGCAGGGATTTGCATGAACAGCTGTACAGATACTAGATTAATTATATTAATCATACTTCCTCAGGGATTTGCATGAACAGCTGTACAGATACTGGAGTCACAAAGCCAGCCAGAAAAATAGGAGAAAACAGAACTGCACACTTTATTTTAGTAAAATAGGTCTTAGATATAATAAATTTGAAACACAATACTGTAGATCTAGAAATGAAAATAAAGATTTGGTAGACATTAATAACAATACCAGAGGGAAGGGGAAGAGGGTAGGTAGTTAAGGATAAAAGGGGTCTAATATTTGGTGGCAGAAGGAAATTTAACTTTGGGTGGTGAACACACAATGCAATATATGTATATACGTATATATGTATTTATATATATGTATATATATATACACACATACACATATATATAACATTGTTGAATTGTACACTTAAAACTTATTTAATTTTATTAACCAATGTCATTCCAATAACATAAATACATACATACATACATACATACATACATAAATTAATGATTTGGTGGAGTTTGAAGTCATCAAGAATGAATCCGATAGCTCTCAAGGAACTAAGAGACAGAAGAGAGAAATTAACAAGAATGCAACCTGAGGGAAAATCACTTTTCAACAGGCTCACAGAGAAAGAATGGGCTATGAACACCATGAAAGTATTTTCTGAAGGTGGAAATAAAAATGAGAATGAATAGTTTTAAAAACTAAGAGATGATATGATCATCTCATACAGAAAAGCAAGACAAGAAATATTCTTGGCAAACTATAAAAAGGAATTTCCTCAATGGGATAAAGGACTTTTTCAAACACCTACAGCAAACATCACATTTAATGGTGAAATATGGAAATTGTTCAACTTAAAACTAGTACCAACATAAGGATGTCTTCTATCTCCAATTTCATTCAATATTCTTCTAAAGTTCTTAGTGTATTATGACAAAACAATCATATACAAAGAAAACCCAAATTAAGTATCTAAAATAAAAATTTTAGAAATTAGATACAAGTTCAATATAATAAATTTCAGAAAATTAAATATTTTAATGGTACAATTAATAATAGCATAACAATATGAAAATCTCTACAAAGAAAATTACAAAATATAATAAAGGAAAATAAAGAAGACCTAAATAAATGGAGAGATATAACAGGTTCCTAGATAGGAAGGTTCAACACTATAAAAATATTAATTTGCTCCATGTTGATATACAAATTCATAGCAGCCTCAAACAAAATCCCGGTAGACACTTTCTTGGATATTAGGCAGGCTAATTCTAAAATATGTGAAAATGCAAAGGGCTAAGAAGAGACAAAACAATCTTGAAGAAAAATAAAGCCAGAAGAAATATATCAAGTATAATTAATCAATACACCATAATTAAAACATAGTGTGATATGGGCATAAGAATTTTCAAAAGTATACACAGAATGGGGAAGAGTTCAAAAACAGACCCACACATATATGACCACCTGATTTATGATAAAGGTAACAGAAAGATAATCATTTCAATAAATACTGCTAGTTTAATTATATTTATTGCTATCTTAAGTATAAGCAGAAATTCATTATAAACATTTTATATATTATAGATATATATCTAAATCTGAAGAGTAAAACAATAAAAAATTTCAGAAAATGCTATAAGAAATACCTTCATGACCAAAGATTTTTAAAACAGAAAACAAATTATATTAATCATACTATATTAAGAACCTACCCTTATCAAAAGACATAAAGAGGATAAAAATACAACACACACAGTGGGAAAAGACATTCAGAATACATATGTATCTAGTTAGTTTTACATATGAAATTCAATTAATATAATTCACCAATGAAGAAAATAAAGGAGACGAATCATATAATGATCTCAATAGATGATGAAAACCATTTGATAAACTTTAACAGAAACTCATTAAAAAAACTTTAGATAACTAGGACTAGAATGCACATCCTTGATGTGATTATACAAAATAAATGCAGCAAAAATTACATATTGAAAGAAAAGCTTTCCCTTTGAGAACAGAATCAAGACAAAGAAACCTATTCTTGCTTCTAACCAATATTACATATACAAGAAACTAGCAATGCAATAAAAGAAAAAAGGTTAAAAATTGGAAAATATAAATAAGTGTCTTTATTCCCAAATTATTTGTTTATATATATATAGAAAAATCCAAATAATGTATAGGTGAATTTTCTGACATAATATATTAGTCCAGAAAAATTGTTGGATATGAGATCAATATACTAAAAATAATTTTACATGTCAGCATCAAGTAATTAGAAAATGCAATTAAGATATATGTATGTTAACAAAAAAACTAAACATATAAAAATAACTAATAACAGATGTGCAAGAATCTACACAAAAAACTTTAACAATTACTAAAAACTTACATAAATGTTAGGAAATACAGCATGTTCATGCGTTAGAAGATTCAATATCAAAAAAAATAGCAATTTTTCCCAAACTTATTTATAGATTCGACTCAACCCCAAAGAAAATCCCAGCAAGTATTTTGTGAATACTAACAATTATGTAACAATTGTCAATACTAATATTCATATGGGAATGCAAAGGGCCACGAAGAACGAGGATCTCATTGAAGAAGAAAAAAATAAAGGGTATATACTACTAAACGTAAATACTTTTTGTCAAATGTGATACTGGTATAAGAAGAGACAAACCAATGGAACAGAAAGACCCAGACATAGACGTATACTTTATTATGACATATAACATGCTGCAAAACAGAGGAGAAAAAATTGTTCTAAGAATGATTCTAGATAAATTATATGTGAAAAAACTAAACTGATGTCAACCTTGTACATAAGTGAACATCAATTCCAATAAAACACACATAAATGTGAAAGCCAAAACAATATTTTTAAAATGACATGACCTTGGAGTTGGAAACTTACTTTAAACAGGAAATAGATAACACCAACACTAACAAATTTAAAAAACTAATCTAGGGATTGCCAAACTACTTTTACACAGCCAGACAGTAAATATTTTAGGCTTTGAGGGTTAGATGGTTTCTGTCACTTCATACATCAACTTCCCTATTAAAGCCACAGATTAATTGTAATGAGCAGGGAGGTATTAAGGATTGTGAGGGGGCACAAGGGAAGCTTCAAGAGTGCTAGTAATGTTTGTTTTGACCTATATATGAGTTATAAGGTTACTGAGTTTGTAATATAGTCATGTGCCAAATAACAACATTTCAGTCAATGATAGACCACATATATGATGGTGGTCCCACAGGATTATAAGGGAGCCGGAAAATTCCTATCACCTAGTTACTCATAGCCATCATAAGGTCATAGTGCAAGGCATTACTCATAGGTTTGTAGTGACGCTGGTGTAAACAAACTTATTGTGTTGCCAGTCATACAAAAGTTTAGCATGTACAATTATGTGCAGTATATAATACTTGATAATGATACTAAACAACTATTTTACTGATTTATGTATTTAATATGCTATACTTTTTGTCACTATTTATCGTGCACTCTTTCTACTTATTAAAAAAAAGTTTGCTTTAAAAGACTATGCCTTGTTAGGCTGTCAGCAGCCTCACATATCTCATGTTTACAGAGTCTCTTGATTGCATCATTTTCTCTTGAGCTTGATTTAATCTTATGTTATTTTCTACAGTAACATGCTGTACAGGACTGTAACCTATGAACAACAGGTTAAACCATATAGTCCAGGTATGCATTAGGCCATACCATCTAGATTTGTGTATCTCTATGATGTTCAAGATGACAAAACTGCCTAACAATGCATTTCTCAGAAGGAATCCCCAGTCGTTCAGCAGTGCATGATTCTAATTCTTTAAGCTCATAAGCGCTATACTTAAGACCTGTGAACTTTTCTATATAACTGCTATACATATGGAATAAGATTTATATACAACCTTCCTAGACTGAATCACGAAAAAGTGGAAAATCTAAATAGTAAAGAAATTAAAACAATAATCAAAAATCTTCCAAAAAGTAAAAGTCCAGGATGGTTACACTAGTAAATTCTATTAAACATTCAAAGATGATTTAATACCTATTCTTCTCAAACTCTTCCAAAAAAACTACACAACAGGCAGTAGTTCCTAACTCATTTTATGAGGCCAACATTACCTTGATACCAAAACCTGGTAAGGTTAACATAACAAAAAGAAAACTAGTAACCAATATGCCTGATAAATACAAATGTAAAAATCCTAAACAAAATACTAGCAAACCAAATACAACAATACATTAAAAAGATTATGCATCAGGATCAAGTGGGGTTCATTGCAGGTCACAAGGATGATTTGACATACACAAATTGATTAATGTGATATGCCACATAAACGAAATAAAGAATAAAAACCATGATCATCAGTAGATGAAGAAAAACCATTTGACAAGATACAACATTAATTTATGATTAAAACATTTAAGGAAATAAGTATAGAAGGAAACTATCTCAACATAATAAAGGCCATCTATGACAATCCCTCTGCTAATATCTTACCCAATGGTAAAAACCTAAGAAACTTCTTTTTAAGATCAGGAACGAGACAAGGTTGTCTGATATAACCACTATTATTCAATACAGTATTGGAAGTCCTGGCTAGAGCAACCAGGCGAGAGAAAGAAATAAAAGGCATCCAAATTGGGAACAAAGAAGTCAACTGTCTCTTTTTGCAGATGACATGATTATATTAGAAAACCCTAAAGACTTCACAAGAACACTACTAGAGACAATAAACAAATACAGTAAAGTGTCAGGATACAAAATCAATGTACAGAAATCCACAGTGTTCCTATACACTAATAATGAAATTTCAGAAAAATGAAAAAAAAAAAAAAAACTATTACTTTTGCAATTGCAACAAAAAGAAATAAAATACCTAGCAATAAACTTAACAAAGCATGTGAAGGACCTACACACTGAAAACTACAAGGCATTATTAAAAGAAATTGAAGAAAACACACACAAATGGAAACATACTCTGTATTCATGGATTGGAAGGTTCAACATAATTAAAATGACCTTATTACCTAAAGCACATACAGATTTAATGCAATCCACATAACAATCCCAATGGCATTTTTTTAAAGAAACAGAACAAAAAACCATCAGATTTGTATGCAAGCACAAAAGACCCTGAATCGCCAAAGCCATCCTGAGAAAAAAAAAAAAGGCTGGTGGTATGACTCTGCCTGACTGCAGATTATACTACAAAGCGACAATAATCAAAATAGCATGATACTGGCAGAAAATCAGACACACAGACCAATGGAACAGATTTGAGAGCCCAGAAATAAACCCCCATATATGGGCAAATAATTTTCAACAAAGGAGCCAAAAACATACAATGGAGAAAGAAAAGCCTCTTCAATAAATGGTGCTGGGAAAATTGAAAAGCCACATGCAAAAAAATGAAATTAGGCTGCTGTCACCATATACCAAAAATAACTCAAAATGGACCAAAGACCTAAATATAAGAACTGAAACAGTAAATTGCAAAGAAGAAAACACAGGTACTAAACTCACAGACCTTAGATTTAGAAAGGCTGTTAATGTATTTGACCTGAAAGGCAAAGGAAGTTAAGAGCAAAAATAAATCAATGGGACTATGTCAAACTAAAAAACTTCTGCAGAGCAAAAGAAACCATCAACAAGAAAAAGAGGCAACCAACCTAATGGGAGAAGATATTTGCAAACAATGCTTCCTATGAGAGGCTAATATCCACAATATATAAAGAATTCATACAACTCAACAACAACAAAAACAAACAATCCAATAAAAAAATGGGCAGAGGACCTGAACACTTCTCCCAAGAAGACATACAAACGGCCAACAGACATATAAGAAGATGCTTCACTTTACTATTAGGGAAATACAAATCAAAACCACAATGAGATACCACCTTATGCCTGTTAGAATGGCTATCATCAAAAGGACAAGTAATAACAAGTATCAGAGAGATTATAAAAAAGAAAAAAAAAGAACCCTCATACATTGCTGATGGGAATGTCAACTGGTACAGCCACTGTAGAAAACAGTATAGAGGTTCCTCAAAAAATTAAAACTAGAGTCACCATATGACCCAGTAATCTCTCTTCTGGGTATCTACCCAAAAAATTTGAAAACTCTTACCCATAAAGATATATGCACCCCGATGTTCATTACAGCAGTATTCATAGTGGCCATGACATGGAAACAAGCAAAGTGCCCCTCGATGACTGGATAAAGATGTAATACAATGGAATATTACTGGGTCTTAAGATGAAATACTGCCATTTGCGACAACATTGGATAGATCTTCAGATTATCATGTTAAGTGAAGTTAAGTCAACAGAAAAAGTTAAGAATCATATAATTCCACTCAGATGTGGGATATAAAACTGAAGGCAACAAATGAACAAGATAAACAGGGATTCATGGACACAAACAACATTTAGTGGTTACTAGAAGACATGGAGGGTGATAGATAAGGGGGTCAAATACAACGTGATGGAAGGAAACTGTGGGTGGTGAACCCTCAATGCAATATACATGATGTATTATTGAAATCTATATCATTTTATTAACCAATATCACCCCAATAAATTTAATTTAAAAATAAGATTTGTTAAAAATAAAAATACATTTTGATTTATTGATTGAACAGGCATCAGAAAGAAAACTGAAACCTGTGTAGAAAAAAAGAAAGCATTACATATTGCTACTTGGGGAAATTATAACCTTAAATGTGTATACTAAAAAACTCTAAAATAAACTTTAACAAAAAAAAAGAAAATAGAAAAAGCAGTTATAGCCAAGATAGCTGAAGGAAGGAGTAAAGATAGGAGTTAATGAAAATTATAGTTAAAGTCAATGAAACCAAAAGCCAGTTCCCTAAAAGACTAATAAAATACATGTCTGTATAAAAATTGGTCAAAAAAGGCACAAATGTAAAACTGTTAGGGATAAAAAAAAGCAATAAATTAAACTTTTTTAAAATGATAAAAATAATATAGACAAGTTTATGGAAAAAATACTGAAGAGCAGAATTACGCTAATCATTAAAAGAATAACACTTTTTGATCAAGTGGGTCTTGTTTCAGAACACAAAGATTAGTTGTCGAGAAATGTGGGAATATAACTCAATAGATCTAAAGAAAAAAGTTACATCATCATCCCCATAAAATGTTAAAAAGGCTTGTGGAAAAATTAAATTCTCATTTTTAATAAAATAAGACTCAATGGATACTTTGTGAACATGACAAAATGTATCTACCTAAGTCAAAAGCCAGCAGCATGCATAATGAAAAAACATGGCAGGCGTTCCTACCAAGTTCTATTTTATTAGTCCTAGGTCAGGAAGTGTTATCTTTTAATTATGCTGCTTATTTTTTACAGATGGACCAATATAAAATTAGATCTTTTCATCTAATTTTATTTAAGGTACTAAATATTAAAATAAGTTTGGTATTTTTAGACAAAATATAGAAAAATTTCATTAGGTCTCTGGGGTATGGAAAGCAAGAATAAAAAATAGAAGATATCAAAGAGTTGTACCACAATATAAAAGTTTCAGAAAATATACCATTAAGTTAAAAGACAAAAAGCATACTGAGAGAAAATAATTAGTAACAATTATAACAAAAGATTATCATTTAAAATATGGAATTCTTACAAAACTCAGTAAAAAAAACCTGAAAAGCCATAAATTTATAAAAGTTCGCAACTCAATAATTAGACATATGAATTAAACAGTTTAGTTTTTCACACATTAGCATAGGAATAATTTTTATATCTGGAGAGGAAGGAGGAAAAGTAGACTTCTAAAGAATAATAATATACCTAGAAAAATTAGAAATCTTCATATTCTACAATCCAAAAATATTAATCATAGGACTCTAGAGCACTGATTCTTAAACTTACTGAGTATCAGCATCACATGGATGCCTTGTGAAAATATGGATTGCTGGGCCTCCCCGCTAGAATTTCTCTGCTAGTAGGTTTGGAATGGAGCATGAGAATCTGCATTTAAAATAAGTTTCCAGGATATGCTGCTCCTTCTAGTTAAAGAACCTTACTTTGAGAAGCACTGCTCTAGAGTCTGGAGATACATTTGTGATTGTGCTGAGAGAATGACAAGAATATTCACAGCAGCATTATTTATATTACTGAAAAATGGAAAATACCTAGATGTCTACCAATAAAATACAGTAATTAGAACAGTGTGCCATACAATGGGAAAACATAGCATTAAAAAGAATAAACAACATTTGGATAGATCTTAAATTATTTATGAGTTGAGAAAAAATGTGTATAATATATACATTAAGGTAATTTATATATTTTTTAAAGCTCCCAAAACAATAAACAGTATTGTTCAACTAACTATATATCATTTCAATGTATATATAGAGATAAAATGAGAAAACTAGTAGGCAAAGGATGAAAACCTGGAACTAAACTAGGGGCACAATGAGGAAGACTCCAAAAAAACAGCCATCAGAAGAGTGATATGAAAAAAAAATAGTGGTATGAGTAGAAGACAAAGGATACTTTCCTAGAGAGAGAAGTCAGTAGGCTAATGCAGCAGTTGTTCAAAGAAGGCAACTACAACTAAGTCATTGGTGACCTTTACCGAGATAGATTCAAAAAAGTGAAGGGGAAGAACCAAGAGAGAATACTATGGAATGAAGTTTGACTGAGAAGCTCAGGAACATTTACCAGAGAACTTAACTTTTAACCATCTGCTGCACACCTTGTATACACAGCCTAGCTAAGATAAAATAGTTATGGAGAGTTTTTCTAACAGGCATGCAGGCCATTAATTTCTCTAGATTTTATACTAGGATCAAACAAGACCATTATAAAATTCACTGCTTGAACCATCACTTGGACCCTTTTACTCTTAGTAAAGAACAGTTTCAGGAACATATTTCAGGGCTGTCACTGGAAGGTAAGTCACTGTTTCCCTATATTAAGATTAAAAAAGGTATCTCCAGGGAGTCTTTGTGTCTTGAACGGAATTTGTCTGTATCCAAGTGTCTCCCTTTCTACCATGGTTATCAAAAACATCAAAGACACATTTGCAGGTCGACTTAGAAACTCTAAGATATACAATGATCAGTATATATCTATAAGCCAACTTGGTCTTGCTGTTGATCTTTATATTTTCTGTGAAATTCGATTTTTATCTTACCTATTACTAATTTCCCATCTTAACATACGGACTGTTAGAAATCATATTAAATCTATTGTAAAATACAAAGTGGGGACAAACAACTTACCTGGAATTTGTTCATATTCTTCTGTTCTTGGAAAAATGTAGACAACTCTGAAGACATGCTGGGTTAGAAGAGGAATTGGGTCATGAAAGATCTGGCCTGCCTGGCAGCTCCTGAATTCTCCTGCCCTTTAAAGCTACACACACCCACTAGGTAGGAAGAATGTCAATATCCGTTGGACCTTCAGAAGGAACAGGAGGATAGTAAAAGAGCACCTCTCTGACTCTGATATAATCATATAGCTTTGGGGCATAAAATTTTTTACTGGGTAAATATATATATTTGCTTCCTATGGATTTTTTATAAGTTTAAATATCCCTTGGTGTTCACAAAAGAAAAAGTTTAAATGACAAGACTGATTAAAACAAATAACACACCTAATGAAGGAACATTAACTCCTCACCAAAAAACTGTTGTAAAAAATACTGAGCGCTACGCTGTTTATCAATTTTCCTAACGTTACTAAACCTTTAGTTATTGACTCCAAAGAAAGCTATAAAAAGCAGTGCTTTAAGGAAAGGTCTGTTTTAATTTCTTTAACTTCAATGCGATTTCTCAAAAAGTTCTTTTACACGCAACATGCTTTTACTTGTGCGGAAAAGTAGGCAGTACTTGCCCAGGAGTCGAGAGATCTTAACTTTTCAGTCTTCATCACTGACAAATCTGTCGTCCTGCATAAATCACTAACCTTCAGAAGAAAAACAATTTTTTTTTCTAGCAAATGAGACAAACTAGATGATCCCTGAAACTGCTTCCTGAATGCTAGGGCAAATCAGGAAAGAGCAATAGCATATAACAAGATACGTTGATGGACGAGATCGGATAGCACCTAACCCGCCCGTCCCCCCTACCCCCCCAAAAAAATCAGAGAATCAAGGGAACGGTGTCTGGAGTGATAACTGAATCAGCCATTCCTGGCCACTCCTTCTTCCCATACCACGCCACACAAGTAATACGTCACACACGCGCCTCCTCCCCACAGACTAGGTGCAATCGTAACGCAAGAGCACATGCCCTTCTCCTGCGGCCCGAGGACCTGGCCTCACGAACCGTGCTCCGTGCAGAGGCTGGTCACGTGGGGATTCCAGTTCCTAGGCTTGACTGACACGCCCGCACTCCGCCGTCCCAAGGGTCTGGAGCGCTCCTCCCCACCACTGGACACTGATCGCCTCCCCTACAGCCGCACGAGCCTTCCCAGGCCCTCCTCCTACCCGCCAGGGCTCACCCGCCGCTCCCTTGTCATGTGACACGGACCGCAGAAAAGAGCATACACTCGCGACCTCAGAACCACCTTCCACGAGAAGCCTGAGAAAAACAGAAATAAAAGGCGGAAGTGCATAGAGGCAGAAGGCGGAACTAGGCATGCGCAGAAGACCTGCACACGGAGCAGAGCACTATCTGCACTATACTACAGAACTACTTTTTCCTCTGGTGTTTGCTACTAGCGTTTCTAGATTGGCGGAGAGGTGCCACCTTACGTAGCATGTGAGAAATTGGGGGCGGGGCGCGCGTCTGAGTTCCAAAAGCAACCGAAAGCCGTGGTTCCTTCATGGACTCCCCGCAAAGTTAAGGGTTACAACTGAGTTCTATGTGCTGCCAGTGTGCTGTTTAGAAATAGCTGTCAAAGAAAGGGAACCTGCCTGTCAATTTTACTTTTTTTTGACTACTAGGAAATGATCCTAGCAATACATAAAATAATATCTGACCCCATCACAGATATTCTCTGGAGCGGGCGGACAAGAAAGCTAGTTCGTCAATATCATTAAAGCAATAAACGAAATTGTAGATAAGTCAGAAAAGACACAATCTATATAATTATAAAAGCCTATATAATTCACACACAAAAAAGATATCTTTATTCATTTATATAAACATATTTTTTCCTCTGACAAAATTACTTGAGTAAATGGAGGTAGAACCTTTCATAGAAAAATCAATATTCTGACAAAATTCCAATAAGAATCTCAAATTTTTGTGTATACTTTTTTATTTTCAATATGTACTTCACAAAAGCATTCTTAACGTCATCCAGAATAAATAAAATTCTAAATTAACAGCCAGGAAACATTTTTAAAAGGAGAAAAATTGCCTAAGAAATATCGATATGTATAAATTGCTTTGTTATTCAAAATAATTTGGCAACCGCTTAATGGAAATACAACAGCAATGATTAAGAGCATTTTTCGACATTTATTTAAACATTTATTACTGTTGATTTTCTGAGTTTTATGAAGAGTATTATTTTAAATCTCGTATAGTAAATTAGCAGTTATTATACAATGACAGAAAGAATGGAGTACTCCAAAGAGCAAGTCATTCTCAACAATCTGGAATAAAGGTTAAATCCGTAGATTACACGAGATACTATTCAATCCACAAATATTGTGGATTCAATATTTGAAATGTTTAAACCGTTAAGTTAAAGAAATAAATACGTTGAAATGGAGAAGTCGTGACACCAAAGATAGAAACCATAAATTTAAAACCTGATACATTTTAACACAGAAAATAACAACTCGGTTCTAGTTTTAAATATGTTCAAAGCAAATAAAACCAGAAAATTATATTTTTATTATTTGAAAGAAAATATGTATTAATAAGGACATCTTTAAATAAATAGAAAACTTAAAATGGGCTACAGAACTGTGCAGTAATATAATAAAAAAGAAAATGGAAATGAATAATGTATGTATGGAAATTACCATTGTGAGGTAAAAGAAATTCAAATATTTAAGTAAAAATATGTAAGATGTCATTTATTGAGATATAAATTTTTTAATTTACTTTTTAATTTATATACACCAAAGTTCACTCTATTTGGTGCAGTTGTGAATTTTTACAAATGCATGGATTTATGTAAACACCACCACAGTTACCTACAGAACTGATTTCCTCATTGCCCCAAAACTCACTCATGATACCCTTTCAAAGTCAAATTCTCTTACCACTTTTTTTATTAAATATTTTTTAATTTTTCAATTATAGTTGGCATACAATATTATATTAGCGTCAGGTATATAACATAGTGATTAGACATCTATATAATTCACAAAGTGATCACCCCAATAAATCTACTACTTATCTGACACCGTACAGTTAATACAATATTATTAACTCTATTCCTTATGCTATACTTTATATCTCCATGACTGTTTCGTAACTACCATTTTGTACTTCTTAATCCCTTCCCCCTTTTTCACCTACCCCCCACCCCACCATGGGGTTAATTCAGAACTTAGCCCCTCCACATACTCAGAAGGCTGTTGGCTGCCTGGCCAGGAGACAAGGAAGGTGCTACACAAAGAGCTTTGGGCAGTGCTGGCACTCAAGAACATTTTCTGCTGCTCCCATGAACATTATCTGCTACTGTAACCAAGCAGCACATCTTACTCTCATCCGCCTCCCCCAATGAAATTACCCCTCCTTCTGCTTGTGTGCATAAAAACATTGCTTGCCTTTAGCCGGGTAGCTTTTTCTGCAGCTCCCTCTGGCTGCAGCTGAAACTTCCCTACCCCGTGAGTAATAAACGGCATGTCACACCGGTCTGGTCCTCCCTGGTGGTTTTTTCTGGACTATCCAAGGTGTGGGTTCTAGGCCTGGAGCTTCTGTGTTATACCCTTCAACACCCCTCCCATCCAATAACCCACAAAATGTTCTCTGTATCTATGCATTTGTTCCTTGTTGTTGTTGTTGTCCGTTAGATTCCACATGTGTGCAAAATCAAATGGCATTTCTTTTTCTCTGTTGTACTTTACTCAGCACAATACCCTCTGGGTCCATCATGATAAAACTTTTTCCATCTCTTTATTTTCCATCTATGTGTGTCTTTCAGTCTGAAGTGAATCTCTTGTAAGCAGCCTATATAAGGGTCTTGTATTTTTATCCATTCAGCCATCCTATCTTTTGATTGAAGCATTTAATTCTTTCTCATCTGAAGTACTTGTTGATAGATATGTAATTATTGCCATTCTTTATTCATATTTTTGACGCATATTTTTTTCTTCTTAAATAAGTCCCTCCAACATTTCCTATAATACTGGATTGGTGGTGATGAACTCCTTTAGCTTTTTCTTGACTGAAAAGCTTTTTATCTGTTCTTTGATTCTGAATGCTAGCTTTGCTGGGTACAGTAATCTTGGTTGTACATCATAGATTTTCATCCTTTTAAATATTTTGTGCCAAACCTTTTGGCCTGCAAGTTTTCTGCTGAGAAATCAGCTGACGGTCTTATAGGAGCTCTCTTATAGGTAACTAGGAAGGAGATTAAAAGCCCAAAAAAGAACCATATAGAAGTTCTGGAGATGAAGAATACACTAAAAGAGATGAAGAGTGACATAGCAAGCTTTGGAAAAAGAGCTGACCAGATGGAAGAGAGAATCAGTGATATCAAAGGCAGAAATCTAGAAATGACTCAGAAGAGGAGAGAGATATCAGAGAATGAAAAGAATGAAAAAGAAATACAAGAACTAGCTGGCAACATAGGAAAAGCAACATAAAAATAATGGGTATACCAGAGGAAAAGAAAGAGAAGAGAACAAAGAGAATATTCAGACAAATAGTTGACAAGGATTTCCCAAACCTAGGGAATGAGCTGAAGCTTCAAATCCAAGAAGCTAACAGAATACCCAATTATCTCAACCCAAAAAGGCCTTCTCCAAGACACATTATATTAAAATTGTCAAAAATTAATGACAAAGAAAGAATTCTTAAGGCAGCCAGGAAAAAGAAGACAGAAGCCTATAAAGGACAATCTATTAGATTATCTTGGGACTTCTCAGCACAATCTTTACAAGCAAGAAAGGAGTGGAACAAAATATTCAAACTATTAAATGAAAGGAATTACTAGCCAAGAATAATATGTCCAGCAAAACTTTCCTTTGGAAATGAAGGAGAAATATGACCTTTACAGACATACAAAAGTTGAGGGAATTCTCCACTGCAAGACCTGCTTTACAGGAAATACTGAAGGAGGTCAGCCCACCTGAAACAAAGTGACAAAAAAAAAAAAATACATAACTATGAGTAAGACAATTAGCAGGCAGATAGAGCAGGATAGTTAAAAACAAAGTATTATGAGCTTTAACATTAAGAAGATAATTGCTATTGCAAGATAGTAATGAATGTTCAACATACATAGGAACAGTTTGAGACAACAATAACAGAAAAGGGGAAGGAACAAGGCTCCAAATTCACAAAAGGGAGTGGAGATAAAGCACACACAGAAGAAAATGGACTACTTTATATATACAATTCTCCTTTTCTTAATCTTAATGGTAACCACAAACCAATGATCCAGAATTGAGATACATAACATAAAACAAGGATCAAAGGGCAAATCCACAAAACCCCACCAAATTAAAATGACAGAAACACAAGGACAAGGAAACAAGGGAAACATCAAGCTACCAGAAAACAAAAGATAAAATGGCTATAGGAAAACCTCATATTTCAATAATCACCCTAAATATAAATGAACTGAACTCACAAATAAAAAGGCAAAGAGTTGCAGATTGGATCAAAACACAAACCTCAACCACGTGCTTCCTTCAAGAGACACATCTCAGTTCCAGAGACAAATACAGACTCAGTGAAAGGGTGAAAAAGTATAATCCAAGTAAATGGTATCCAAAGAAAAGTAGATGTAGCTGTACTTATATTGGATGAAATAGACTTCAAGATAAAAGAGGTAAAGAGAGATATTGATGGACACTTCAGAAGGATAAAGGGAACCATACATCAAGAAAATATAACACTTATTAATATTTATGCTTGAAATTAGGGAGCTTTGAAATACATAAAACAATTACTAACAGAACAAAAGGGAGAAAGTGACCAAAATGCTATTATATAGAGGACCTAAATATCCAATGTCGGATATGGACAGATCATTCAAAGAGAAAAATCAATAAAGAAATAATATCCTTAAATGACGCATTAGACCACTTGGACGTAACTTATATTTAAAGAGCCTTTCACCCCAAAACATCAAATTATACAGTCTTCTCTAGTGCACATGGAACATTCTCAAGGATAGACCATATATTGGAATACAAAACTAACCTCAAAAAATTTAAGATTGAAATCATACCAAGCATATTCTCTGACCACAATGCTTTGAAACTGAGATCAACTGCTAAAAGAAAGTGCGAAAAACCACAAATACATGGAGGTTAAACAACATGCTACTGAAAAATGACTGGGTCATAGAAGAAATAAAAAGATCAAGAGATACATAGAAACAAATGAAAATGAAAGTACAACATATCAAAACTTTTGAGACACAGCAAGAGGGGTAATAAAAAGAAAGTTTATATCATTACCGGCCTATCTCAAAAAACAAGAACTAGCCTAAGTAAACAATCTAACACTATATCTTCTAAAGCTATAAAAAGAAGAACAAAATGAAGCCTAAAATCAGGAGAAGGAAGTAAATAATTAAAATTAGAACAGAATTAAATGAGATTGAGAACCAAAAGAAAATAGAAAATATAAATGCAACAAAGAGCTGGTTCTTTGAGAAGATTAATAAAACTGACAAACCCCTGACTAGACTCACTAAAGAAAAAAGAGAAGGATACAAATAAACAAAAACAGATATGAGAGAGGAGTTATAACTGATCTGTAAATACAAAAGATCACACAAGATATTATGAAAAATTGTGTAACACCAAATTTAATAACCAAGAAGAAATGGACACGTCCATGAAGAACTGAAAAATTTAAATAGACTGATCAGCAGTATGGAAATTGAAACAATCATCAAAAACCTACCAAAAAGTAAAAGTCCCACACCAGATGGTTTCACCAGTGAACTCTACCAAACATTCAAAAAAGATTTAAAACCTATTGTTTTCAAACTCTTCCAAAAAAAATCTAAGAGGAGGCAATATTTCCCAACTCATTTTAAGAGATCAACATTACCCTAATACCAAAATCTGGTAAGGATAACACGAAAAAAGAAAACTATATACAAATACTTCTCATGAACACAGAAGCAAAAATTCTAAATAAATTACTAGCAATCCGAATACAACAACACATTAAAAAGATTATACACCAGGGGAAAAGGAATGGTCTAACAGAAGCAAATTGATTAATGTGCTACACCAAATGAATGAAATAAAGAATAAAAATCATAAGATCATATCAATAGATGTAAAATATCCTTTGACATGATACAGCATCCATTTATGATCAAAACTTAATAAAATGGATATAGAAGGAAAGTACCTCAACATAATAAAAGCCATATACAATAAACTCTCAGCTAACATAATACATAACTAAAAACTTTTTCTCTGAGCTCAGAAACAAGACAAGGCTGTCCACTATCACCACTATTATTCAATATAATATTGGAAGTCCCAGCGAGTGCAATCAGGCAAGAGAAAGAAATAAAAGGGATCCAAATAGGAAATGAAGAAGTAAAACTGTCACCATTTGCAGATGACAGGATTCTCTTATTTAGAAAACCCTAAAGACTCCATTAAAATACTACTAGAAATAATAAATACAGTAAAGTTTCAATACAAAAAATTAATGTTCAAAAATCCATAGCATTCCTATATTCTGTCAAAAAAAAAAGAAATAAAAAAATTCCTTTTGCAATTACAACAAAAAGAACAAAATGCCTAGGAATAAACCTAACAAAACATGCGAAGGACCTATAAACAAAAAACTATCAGACTCTATTAAAAGAAATTGAAGAAGCCACAAAGAAGTGGAAGGATATTCTGTGTTCTTGGATTTGAAGAATCAAAATAGTAAAAATGACCTAATTACCTAAAGCATATACAGATTTAATGCAATGGAAATCCCTATCAAAATCCCAATGGAATATTTTTAAAGAAATAAAACAAAAACATCAGATTTATATGAAAGCACAAAAGAACCTGAACAGCCAAGGCAATTATGAGAAAAAAGAACAAGGCTCTGCCCGACTTCAAAGTATACTACAAAGTGACAATAATGAAAACAGCATGGTTTTGGCAGAAAAACAGGCACACAGACCAGTGGAAAGAACTGAAAGTCCAGAAGAAAATCCCCATTTATATAGGTAAATAATTTTTGACAAAGGAGCCAAAAACACAATGGAGAGGGGAAAGTCTCTTTAACAAATGGTACTGGGAAAATTTGAAAGCCATATGCAAAAGAATGAAAGTAGACTTTTGTCTATCACCACACGACAAAATTAACTCAAAGGATTAAGGACCTGAATATAAGACCGGAATCAATAAAATGCATAGAAGAAACCATAGGAACTAAACTCAAGGACCTTGGACCTAAAGAGGATTTTATGAATTTGACCCTAAAGGCAAGGAAAGTAAAAGCAAAAATAAATGAATGAGACTATAGTAAACTAAAAAGCTTCTGCACAGCTAAAGAAACCATCAATAAAGTAAAGAGGCAACCATCCAAATGGAAGAGTATATTTTCAAACAATGCTTCCAGTAAGGAGCTAATATCCAAATATTCAAAGAACTCATAGACTTCAACAATAAAAAATAATCCAATTTAAGAAATGGACAGAGGACCCAAACAGACACTTCCCCAAAGAAACATACCAATGGCCAACAGACGTATAAAAGGATGCTCAATTTCACCAGCTGTTTGGAAAATGCAAATCAAAACCACAATGAGATGCCATTTCACTCCTGTTAGAATGATGATCATCAACAGACAAGTAATAACAAGTGTTAGAGAGGTTGTGGGAAAAAAGGAACCCCCATACACTGCTGGTGGGAATGTAAATTGGTACAACCACTATGGAAAATAGTATGGAGGTTCCTCAAAAAAATAAAAATTGAACTACCATATGATCCAGCAATCCTACTGGGTATTTACCCACAAAACTTGAAAATGTTTATCCGAAAAGATATATACACTTACCAATGTTTATAGCAGCATTATTCATTGCGGCCAGGACATGAAAGCAACCAAAATGTCCTACAATAGATGACTGGATAAAGAAGTTGTGGTACATCTATGCAATGGAATATTACTCAGCCATAAGAAGAAATGAAATACTGTCATTTGTGACAACCTGGATGGATCTTGAGATAATCATGCTGAGCAAAATGAGTCCAACAGAAAAAGTTGAAAATCATTTGCTATCACTCACATGTGTGATATAAATCTAGAAGCAACAAACAAATATGACAAACAAACAGAGCTTCATGGACATAGACAGTGGACTAGTGGTTACCAGAAGAAAAGGGGGAGGCGGTAGGGAGATAGGGATAAAAGGGGCCAAATGAGTGGTGATGGAAAAAAATCTAACTATGGGTGGTGAACACTTAATGCATATATATATTACATATATATATGTGTGTGTGTGTGTGTGTGTAATATATTGTTGCATTCTACACTAGAAAGTTATTGGATTTTGTTGATCAATATCACTACAATAATATTTAACAATAAAAAAGAAAAAAACAACAAAAAATACAAAAAAATGAATAAAAAAATGGCAATAACTACATATCTATCAACAAGCACTTCCAATGAAAAAGAATTAAATGTTCCATCAAAAGATAGGGTGACCACTTGGATAAGAAAACAAGACCTTTATATAGGTTGCCTACAAGAGACTCACTTCAGATTGAAAGACACACACAGATGGAAAGTAAAAAATGCAAAAAAGATATTTCATAATGTACCTAGAGGGTGTTGTGCTGAGTAGAGTAAGTCAGATAGAGAAAGACAAATTCCATATGATTTCATGTACATGTAGAAACTAAACAAGAACAACAACGACAACAAAAACAGAAACAAACTCATAGATACAGAGAATCTTTTGAAGTTTACCAGATAGGAGAGGGGTTTGTAGGGAGGAGGCAGTGAAAAAGGGGGAAAAGATTAAGAAGTACAAATTGGTAGTTACAAAATAGTCATGGAGATATAAAGTATAGCATAAGGTATATAGTCAATTATATTGTAAGAACTATGTACACTGTCAGTGGGGTACTAGATTTATTGGGGTGTTTTA
>NW_006442109.1:34974165-34981298 GCF_000325575.1 Pteropus alecto | reverse complement strand
TGTGCTCAGGACTTCAGTGGGGACACCATTCATAAACTTCTGGAGTTATCGCAATGAAGATATTCCCACTGGGTCCACAGGCACCCCTGACACCCCAAGTGCTAAACACACACCTCCTACTACTCTGTGGCCAGCTCCTGTGCCTTTTCCCAGGCTTGGTGGCAAGGTCAGGTCCAGTTAATGGAATAGTATCGGGGGTTGGGGGGTGGGGACAGATGTAAGGAAAAAACCACAAACTTGACCTATAGTGCTATCTTCCAGAAAATGAGAGAGGTTTCCAATAGCCAGCCTGGTGAGTGGTAAAAACCAGAGAACACAAAAAAACTTAATAATTCTGCCACAAGAGGGAGTAGGAAAAGTGAGCAGGTGTAACCAGACAAAGACAAAAAATCTCAAATATAACAGCACAAAAGAAAAATGTAACCCATTTGAAAGCAAACAGTAAAGAATTTAAGAAGTGCCTGCTACTTCAAGTGCAAAATCAGCAAAGTAAAACTACAAGAAATATGAAAACTCAAGGAAATATATTACCAAATGACAGCAATAATTCTCCAAACATCAAGCACAAAGGCATAGAATTTTGTGATAGAACTAATTCAAAACAGCTGTTTTGAAGAAACCCAAGGAGCTACAAGAAAACTCAGAAAAACAATTCATTGAAATCAGGAGGACTATGACATGAACTAAATGAATTATTTGCAGTGAATAAGCTGCAACAACATCAAAGTGCATATATCTTAACAGATAAACGTTTTCAATTTTGGGGGGTAGATATCCAGAAGAGAGATTGCTGAGTCATATGATAATTCTATTCTTAATTTTTGAGGAACCACCATACTGTTTTCTCCTGGGGGCGGTACCAATTTACATACCCACCAACAGGGTATGAGGGTTCCTTTTTCCCCTCAACCTCTCCAACACTTGTTATTATTTGTCCTGTTGATAATAGCCCTTCTAACAGGCTTGAGGTGATTATCTCATTGTGGTTTTGATTTGCATATCCCTAATTGCTAGTAAAGTGGAGCGTCTTCTCATATGTCTGTTGGCTATTTGTATGTCTTCTTGGGAGAAGTGTCTGTTAAGATCCTCTGCCCATTTTTTAATTAGACTGTTTTTGTTGTTGTTGTTGTTGAGTTGTATGAGTTCTTTTTATATTATGGGTATTAGCCCCTAATCGAAGGTGTTATTTGTAAATAGCTTTTTTCATTCTGTGGTTTGCCTCTTTGTCTTGTTGAAGATTTCTTTAGCTGTGCAGAAGCTTTTTAGTTTGATATAGTCCCATTCGTTTATTTTTGCTTTTACTTCCCTTGCTAAGACATAGAAACAACTGAAGTATTCTGCGATAGATGATTGGATAAAGATGTAGTACATTAGAAAAGGAGAAATACCACCAATGCAACAACATGGATGGATCTGGAGGTTATCATGCTAAGTGAAATAAATCAGACAGAAAAAAATTAAAAACCATATGATTTCACTCATATTTGGATATAAAACTGGAAGTAACAAACAAGACAAATAAAAACTTACAGACACAGACTTTAGTCGTCACTAGAGGGAAAGTAGGAAGGTAGATAAGGGAAATGAGGATCAAATATATGGTGACAAAAGGAGATTTGACTTTGGGTGGTGATCACACAATGCACTATACAGATGATGTATTATTGAATTGTACACTTGAAACATATAATTTTATTAACCAATGTGATCCCAATAAATTTAATAAAAAATGAGTTATTTACCAAAGTGATAGAAATCATAAAAAATAACAAAACAGTAATTCTGGAGCTCAATAATTCAATGAATGAAATTTAAAGCATAATAGATACAGAAAAAGCATTTGACAAAATAAAACATTTTTCCATGATTAAAAAAAAACCTGAAAAATTGGGTCTAGAAGATGCATGATAAACAACTGTGTGCCAGGTCATTGGATACTTTAAGTACATCTTGATTTTATGAATGATTGTTTAGATCATTTACTAAAAGAACAGTTTGGTAACAATGTTTATGTTCATTTATATATACCACCAAAGAGTAGAGAACACACATGACATAGTATTTTATACACATGGTATTTTATACATGGTATTTTTAAAGTTTCTTTTTAAATATATGTTGTGGTGTAAACATATGATGAGACAGTAGTATTTAAGGTAGAAAAGCCTAGTACATAGTACAAAAGTTATTTAGATTAGCGAGCATTATTTCCACTATAACTATTTTGGGGTCTAAATCAAACTTCAAGCATACACAAAATAGCTGTTAAAGGGCATACTCATATGTATAATAATCCTGAAATAGCTCAGAGGCTATTCATATGTACATTTAATGTGGCTACTCTGATGATTCAGCTCACTGGTGCCTTCCTTAAAACTACATATTTCATGACAAGCATGACTGTAAGTAAACATACCATATTATATTACTAATAAAATATTTGGTACTACATCCAAAACTTTGCTTCTATATTAAGATTATTACTACATGAAGAGTTCCCGCCACATTTCCTAAACTGACAATTTTCATTCATTACATATTCTCTGGTACATAAATTTTGAAATGTTTTGCAAGATTACGAGGCTTTATTCCACTCTCAATTATCTAACATTCAATAAGATGGTGCTTCTTTGTGAAATTTTTCTATGTTCATTTCACGTTTTGGGATTATCCCTTGTAAATTTCTGATTTACACAATGTTTGACTTATTAATGAAAGTTTATTAAAAACAAAGATATTGACAGGGGTTTCTCCTCCACTGAATTCCCTGGCTTACAATGTTTATTACATCTTTGTTAGATTACCAAAGTGTATGAGATAAGGGATGATAGGATATACCATGGCAACAAATAGACCTAAACATGTAATGGTTCGACACAACACAAATTTTTCTTTTCACAAAAAGACTTAGGGGTGATGGTAGAGAAGGAAGGACTCTGCTCAGGAAGTCCTGGTTTCTTCTAATTTTTAAACCTGTAATCTTTAAAGACTAGCTCTCAAGTTGTTCTGGGAAGAATCACCATTGCCCTTTGGTAGGCAAAAAAAACGTGGCAAGTAGTTTATATTTCAAGTGAAGTTGTTTACAGGCTTGGAAATGATGTATGTCATTTGCACCCACACTCTGAGCCATAACTTGGTCACATGTGGATGAAAGAAAGGCTAGAAAATTTTAACTAGTACTATACCTACAAAAATAAGAAAATGGGTGTATGGAAAACATAAGCAGTTTCTGCCACACAGCGTTTCTGCTGTATGTTAATTCTCTGATGTTTAATAAGAAAACTTCTGACTTCTGGCAGAAGTTTTCCCACATTCATTACATTCATAGGATTTTGCCCCTGTGCAAGTTCTCTTATGTTGAGTGAGGAATGATTTCCAGTAAAAGGACTTCCCACGTTTAGTACATAGGTACAATTTCATTCTTGTATGTCTTTGAGAGCTGACGAAGTCTGTGAGGGCTGATTTGTGATTGAAGGCTTTCCTACATAAATTACGTTCATAAGATTTCTCCCCTGTGTGGACTCTCAGATGGACAATGTGGGTTGTTTCTGCTGTTAATATATTTCACATTTAGTACACTCATAGGATTTCTCCCTTGTTCGTGTTCTCTAATGCACTATGAGATTTGACTTGTGGTTGAATGTTTTCCCACATTCACCACATTTGAATAGACTCTTTCCTCTTTGATTTTTCCAAAGTTGAGTAAAATGTGACATCTGGCAGAAATTATTTTCAATTTGATTGGTTTCATATTATTTCATTTACATGACATTTCAAGGGAGATGATGTCTCACAGAAGGTTTACACATGTCCATTATATTCATGGAGTTTCTCTCCTGTGTGAATTTGCCTGTGTAAAAGTATTGTCCTAAGGCTTCTCCACCATTACTATGTTTAAAAGTATTCCCTCAAGTTTAAATAATACCATTAATATGTCCAAGGGCTTTCTCATTTGGATATTTTTATAATAATTCTCCTTAGTATAAGCCTTTTCCTGTTTAATATTGAGTAATTATCATATGCATTTAACATATCAGGCTTCTTTCAATTGATAATGAAATATTTTTCAACCTCATTCCATGTAAGTCATATTTATAGGGCATTTTTCTTGAAGGAACAAAGTTTGTGCTCATATTAGATGGTTTTCCTAAAGCAAAATCAGTATTCTCTTATTGAATATAATTTGGACATATATTTGCCTTGGTTTCTCTAGTTTCTCTCATGAGCTTTGCAGTCTTCTAGAAATAAAAATATTGAATATACCATAAGAATTTTAACATGTTTCTAATAGAACTGGACTAAGATACAAGTGCCCTGTTATATATTTCACTTTTGGTTTTAGTAGTCTCTCAGGATCAAAGTACTTTTTCTCTACCTAGTGTGCTTGAGAAAACAAATGGGAAAAAGGAAGAAAATCAATTAATAAGCAGACATGTAATTATTCAGTATCTTGCAAATAAAACTTTAAAATGGATAGAGATGAAGATATAAACTCAAGAAACAATAGAAGGTGGAAGATTTTACAAGAGTGTTAGGTTCAGGTGGGAAGAAAAGCACAGAGTGTGAAATGGGTCCAATTGAGTTAATAATGAGTAATTGGAATCACAAGAAAACCAGTAGACAAAGGTGTTCATGAGGAAAATATGAGAAACTGAGGAGAAAGACTACAGATTAGGTCTAATACACTCACATCTATATTGTTTTAGTAATATCCTGACAAGTTTTCACGCTTCTTGTTGAATTTCCCTTAATTATATTCTGTACATTAATGGCAAAGTAAAATAGAATGCATCAGTTGCCTTCAAATGTTTAAGAGAAGAGTCATTAGCTTTCATTCTAATTCCCCTTCTAGCTATGATTCACAGGAATACCAACATGCAAAAGACAGTTCAAAACAAAGACAAAATAAATGATCCTATGACAATATAGATCTAATGTATCGCTCTATTTTGGCTGTGATACCTTAATATTGCTGTATTATAGTTGTTCAACAAGTTAACCTACTGTGATAATGAAATTTATGTTCACTTACATTTCCTTAAAAAGCCTTACCCATGCCACAATACCAATACTTTTATATTTCACATCTCATATTTTCAAATTTCAGGTTTCTATTTACTGTTAGAATTTAAAGATCATATTTTTCAACTCGATCTCAGAAAATGAATAACACTTATGTTTTTTTAATTAGTCTCAAGTATATAGTACATTGGTTAAACACTTATACAGTTTATAAAATGATTCCCCTAATTGCTCCTTCTCTCCTCTGGTTTTCCACCTTGCCAATATATTAATGCTAACTGCATTCCCTATGCCGTGCTTCCCATCCCCATGACCATCTGTCAACTACTAATTTGTACTTTAACCCTTCACCCCATTCTCCCAACTTCCCAAACCCTCTCCCCTCTGTCCATCACTAAATTGTCTACTACATTTGTGAGTCTGTTTTTGTTGAGTTTCTTCTTTTTGTTCCTTAGATTCCACATATAAGTGAAATCGTATGGTATTTCTTTTTCTCTGTCTACCTTATTTCACTCAATATAATAACTTCTAGGTCCATCCATGTCATTGCAGATGGTAGCATTTCATTTTTGTAATGGCTGAGTAATATTCCATTGTACATATGAACCATAACCTCTTTATCCAATAATCTATTGATGGGATTTTAGGTTGCTTCCATATCTTGGCTATTGTAAATTTTCTGCCATAAATATTGGGGTGCATAGATCTTTGTGAATTATTATTTTGATTTTCTTTGGATAAATACCTAGAAATGCAATTGCTGGACTAAAGGGTAGATACATTTTTAATTTTTTTGAGAAACCTCCAGATTGTTTTCCATAGCAGCTGTACCAATTTGCAATTCCACCAACAATGTATGAGGGTTCTCTTTTCTCCAACATCCTCGCCAACACTTGTTGTTCTTTGATTTATTGATGATAGCCATTTTGACAGGTGTCAGGTGATATCTCATTGTAGTTTTAATTTGTAGTTCTCTGATAATTAGTGACCTTGAGCATTTTTTCATATGTCTATTAGCTATCTGTACTTCCTTTTTGGTGAAGTATCTGTTCAGGTCTTCTACACATTTTTTAATTTGTTTTTTTTGTTGTTGCTGTTGTTGAGTTGTATTAGTTCTTTATATATTTTGCATATTAACCTCTTATCAGATGTATCATTAGCGAATATCTTCTCCCAATCAGTGGGCTGTCTTTTTGTTTTGTTGATGGTTTCCTTTGCTGTACAAAAACTTTTTACTTTGAGGTAGTCCCATTTGTTTATTTTTTCTTTTGTTTCCCTTGCCCGGAGAGATATATCCAAAAAGGAATTCCTGTTAGTAATATCAGAGAGTTTATTGCCTATATTTTCTTCTAGAAGTTTTATGGTTTTGGGTCTTACATTTAAGTCTTTAATCCATTTTGAGTCTATTCTTGTATATAGTGGAAGAAAGTAGTCCAGTTTTGTTTTTTTTTTGCATATATCTGTCCAATTTTCCCAACACCATTTATCGAAGAGACTGTCTTCACCCATTGTATATTCTTATCTCCTTTGTCATATATTAAGTGAGCGTATAGGCGTGGATTTATTTCTGGGCTCTCTATTCTTTCCCATTGATCAATGTATATGTTTTAATGCCAGTACCATGCTGTTTTGATTACTGTAGCCTTGTAGTATTGTTTGATATCAGGTAGTGTGATACCTCCAACTTTGTTCTTCTTTCTCAAGATTTCCATGGCTATTTGGGATCTTTTATGGTTCCATATAAATTTTGGGATTATTTGTTCTAGCTCTCTGAAAAATGCCATTGGTATTTTGATAGGGATTGCATGGAATCTATAGATTGCCTTGGGTAGTACGGCCATTTAAATGATGTTGATTCTTCCCATCCATGAGCATGGTATATGCTTCCATTTATTTGTGTTTTCTTTGATTTCTTTTTTCAATGACATAATTTTCTGAGAACAAGTCTTTCACAACCTTAGCTACTTTGATTCCCAGCCCTTGGAAGGACTCTCCTCCACCAACTACACCAGATCACACACCTAGGGCGAACTAAGATGCTCCAAGCTTTAGACCCCTATTTTCACTTGTCAGAAGGGAGAACTACAGAGGAGATTACCTCATGATGCCGA
>NW_006442109.1:34968458-34974081 GCF_000325575.1 Pteropus alecto | reverse complement strand
TATCCGGGGAACCACTGGGAAGTCGAGTTCACTGAGGTAACACTGACTGTGGGGGGCTACAAATATTTTCTTGTTTTTATAGACACCTTTTCAGGATGGGTAGAGGTCTTCCCCATCAGGAAAGAGACTGCCTTAGTAGTTACTAAGAAACTACTATAAGAAATTCTCCCTCGATTTGGTCTCCCTGGAACTTTAGGGTCGAATGACAAGCCAGCCTTTGTAGCAAAGGTATCACTCACAACAATTGGCTAGCTACCTAAATTTGCGATGGAAACTTCACTGCGCCTACCAGCCCCAAAGTTCGGGCCAAGTAGAGTGAATAAATCGGACTCTAAAAGAGACATTAGTCAAGTTAGGATTAGAAACTGGTGGGACCTGGATAGAACTTCTCCCCTTCGCTCTTCTCCGAGCCAGATGTACTCCGGATATTAATGGATTCACCCCATTTGAAAATTTCTTTGGAAAACCCCCACCTTTAGTACCTAAAATAGAAGATGAGAAAAAGGCAGAACTACGTAACCTTGCCTTACTTAAGTCTTTACAGGCCCTTCAAAATTTACAGAAGGAGATTTGGTCCCGTGTTCGTGCTGCCCACTCAGCCCTGGGGGACTGACTTCCCCATCAGTTTCAGCCTGGGGACTCTGTGTGGATCTGGAAGTTCACTTCCAAGGGACTAGAACCCAAATGGAAAGGACCCTTCACTGTCTACCTGACGACACCCACTGCAGTTAAAGTGGGCGGCATCCCATCGTGGATTCATCACTCCCACGTGAAGGCAGCATGAGAGTGGACAGCTCAGGAAGACGGGCCCTTAAGACTGAGACTCAAGTGTACATAAATCTAATCCTCTGTTTCTTCCTTTTTCCTCTTTAGCCAAGACATACAGAAACATACACCGGCCTAGAGTATGGGAGCTTATAGTAACCGAGACTGGTGAAATCATTGCCCAGAACATCACCAGCCACGGTACTCCAGAGATCGAGTAGACTTGTGCCAGCTTGCCAGAGATCCCCTCGCCATTGCAACGGCTGGACACCACCTTGGAGCAAGATCCTTCCTAGGCGGAGGAGCGTACTTAGGCTACAAGGGGGGGAGGGGGAGTTGCGAGGAGGACCCGGTTGTGGCATATTATCGGCTGAGAAAAGCTTCTTAGAGATAGGACTCTATATTTGTCCTCAAGGATATTACCCAGGGATATTTAGCCACATAGGTAATATGGGACTCGGATGTGAGGGACAAGGCCAATTTTCTTGTGCTAACTGGGGTTGTGAGACTATCTCCATTATAGATAATTATAAAAAACAAAATGATGATCATATTAGATTAATAAGAGGACCAAGCCCCTCCACATGCTCTCTTGGATCTTGCAATCCTATCATAATCACCATCAAAATTGGTAGCCCTGGGGGACAACACTATTGGCTCACAGGACAGACATGGGGTATCAGATTATATAAAACTGGGTATGATTCAGGATTATATTTTACTATACAGGTTAAGGACCCTCCCAGGAAGGCTAACCCTATAGGACCCAATGAACCACTTTTAGTTCTGGGACTACCCCAAAATCTTACACCTAAGAAAACTTCTGTTTCCAGAGCAACTCCAACTCCAGCTCTAGCCCCTCCAAGTAGTAGCCTAACAGCTATTAATCTCCAGGCATTTGACCAGCCACAACCAGAAACAGAAGGAGCATTAATAACTATGCTAACGACAATACACAAGGTCTTAAATAAGACCATCCCAGACATAGGACAAGATTGCTGGTTGTGCCTAAACCCAAAACCCCCTTACTATGTCGGGGTAGGAACTCCCCTAAACTTAACTGAGCTTAGCAGGCTAGAACTTCAAGTCATTTTACTAGCAGAAGTAGTCCTCCAAAATAGAAGAGGTTTAGATTTATTATTCTTAGAACAAGACGGATTATGTATGGCTCTAGGTGAAACCTGTTGCTTCTATGCCAGTAACTCTGGAATAATTAGAGAAAGCTTCTACTAGTACAGAGAAATTTAGATGCCAGGGAAAAAGAAAGACTAAAATCAGATAACTGGTTTCATAGGATGTTTTATTGGTCGCCATGGCTAACAACCCTCCTATCTGCTGTAGCTGGACCTTTAATACTCCTCCTCCTCTTGTTAACTTTGGCCCATGTTTCCTCAATTTCTTGTTTGCATATATAAGGAAGAGAATTAATTCTATTAAACTTTTAGTAATACAAAATAGAGGCTATGAGCAAATTCCACGTGAAGAATCAAGGATTTGATTTTCTGCTAAGGCCAGTGGGGAATGTGCTGGCTGGAAAATTAGTTTGGCTATCGCCCATGGGAACATAACGCTCTAACAATAAGCTTTCTGCTTCTGTACCCACCGCTTGACAGTTAGTAAAAAGAAGAAAAATAGACTTGTGTGTTCAAACGGGATGAAGAATAGGATTTAGGGCTTAAAAATCCTGTACCTCTACATTTCAGGGCTGCTTGATTTGGGGTCTGTGTACCCCTGGCAGGCCCGCCTGGCTGAATAAAGAGTGGGTTTCCTATAACTCACTGATTTCTGGTGGTCCACGTGTCTATCGGGGGCTGGTGGCTACAACAAGTGAATTCCTTAAAATAAACACACACAGACATCCTATTGGTTCTGCTTCTTTGGAGAACCAAAAGTAATACAATGTGATTACCATTTAAATCAGTAGACTTTGAGTAAAACAGATTATTCTCCATACTATGGTTAGGTTAAATTAGTTGAAGGCCTTAAGAGAATATACTAAGGTCCCCTAAAGAGGAAAGAATTCTATCTCCAGACTGCTTGCAGGTTCAAGACTCCAACATGAACTCCTGTCAGAATTTCCAGCCTATTGGCCTGCCCTGTAGATTTAATACGTGCCAGCTCCCCAAATCATGTGAGCCAATAAGGTATCTACTAATTAGTTCTACTAATATTTTTTTGTTTAACTATATATTTTGTCTAATGTTAGTACAGCCACTCCAGCTTTTTTGTGGCTGTTCTCATAATATATCTTTTTCTGTCATTTCACTTTCAACCTATTTGTGTTTTAGAATGTAATATGTGCCTCCTGTATCTAGCATATTTTTTAATCCAGCTGGACAATCTCTGACTTTCGATTGGAATGGGCAATACATTCATATTAGTTATTATTGATAGAGTTGGATTTATATTTGCGATTCCGTTTTATTTTCTATATGCCTAATGTCTCTTTTGTCCCTCTATTCTTTTTATTGCTTTCTTTTGCATTAAGTGAAGATTTTCTAGTGTGGCAATTTAATTTTTAAAATTTTCTGCAGTATTTTTTGGTTACTTTCTTAGTGGTTGCTCTAGGGTTTTCCATGTACATCTTATCAGAACTTACTTTAGACTTGCATTAAATTTCAGTGAGATATAGCAGCATTACTCCTGTGTAACTCTACTTTCTCTTTCCCTTTTTTGTGCTACTATTCTTATACGTATTATGTCAATATGTACTATAATTATTGCTTTATGTAATTGTATGTCTTTTGAAGAAGCTGAGTGCAAGGAGGGAGAGTGTAGGGTTAACTCAGAACATAGCCCCTCCACGTGCTCAGATGACTGATAGCTGCCCGGCCAATAGCCCAGGCAGTACACAAAGAGCTTTCAGCAAATAACTACTCCCAAGGACATTTTCTGCTGCTCCCGTGGACATTATCTGCTGCTGTAACCAAGCAGCACATCTTGCTCCCATCCATCAGAGAAGGCAGCTACTCCTCCAATGAGATAACCCCTCCCTCTGCTTGTGTGCATAAAAAACTGCTTGCTCTTGTTCAGTAGCTTTATTCCTGCATCTTCGACCAGCCGCTGCCGTAGCTTTCCTGCCTTGTGAGTAATAAATGGCGTTTTTCACCCCTCTAGTCCTCCTGGTGGTTCTTCCAGAATCCCCAAACCCAGGTGCAAGTTCCAGGCCTGGGGTTTCTGTGTTACAAAGAGCAAGTATATATTTATCGAGTGTGTTTTTTAACCTTCTTATTTACCATTTCTCATTCTTTGCTCCTGAGGAATTGAGTTACTATCTGGTGTGATTTCCTTACTCCAATACAACTTTACTTCCATCCTCTTCTTTTGTGCTGTTATTGAAAATATACATTTAAATACATGACATTTATATATTTTATATACCAAAAGATACAATTATATACATACTGTTTTATATGATTGCTTTTTAAATCAGTTAAGAGAATATATATCTATGCTGTCTTTTATAATTATGTAATTATCTATACTAGTGTAAAATTACTGCGTAGTGTCTCTTGCTTTCAGCCTGAAGAGCTTTCTTTAGCTCTTCAGTCTTGTAAAACTACTTAGCTAGCAATAAATTCTCTGTTTTTATTTATTTTGGAATGTCATTTTCAAAACACATTTTTCCTGTTGTTTTCTTCTTCTTTTTCTTTCAACAGTTTGGATATGTTATACCTCTGCCTTCTGGCCTCTATTGTTTCTGATGCCACATCAATGTTAAACTTATTTGGGTGTCCTTGTATGTGACAAGTCATTTTTCTCTTGGTATCTTTAAATTTTTATCCTTAACTTTTTC
The DNA here is from genome assembly GCF_000325575.1 of Pteropus alecto. Taxonomy (NCBI): domain Eukaryota; kingdom Metazoa; phylum Chordata; class Mammalia; order Chiroptera; family Pteropodidae; genus Pteropus; species Pteropus alecto. The sequence goes on along the minus strand of NW_006442109.1, from coordinate 34,969,520 downwards.
AACATTTTTACTGTGATACATCAGGGTGTGGATTTTTTATGTTCATCCTACTTGAAGTTCACTGAGTATTTCAGATGTGTAGGTATATGTTTTCATTATACTTGGGAAGTTTTTGGCCATATTTCTTTGAATCTTTTTTTCTGCTCCTTTCCCACTTTCCTACTTTTCCTCATTTTTTTCTCTGTTGCATAGATTGCCTAATCTATATCAAGCTATCTTCAAGTTTTCTGGTTCTTTTGCCAGATCAAATCTACTGTGGAGCCTCTTTATTGAATTTTTTACTCTAGTGAACTTTTGGACTATAATTTGTATTTGGTTCATTTTTTATATCTCTTTATCGATTTTCTCTATTTGATAAAATAGTCTTTATATGTTCCTTAGACATGACTTCCTTTATCTTTGTACACATTTATTAGAGCTGCTTTAAAGTCTTAGCTTATCTGACATGTGGCCCTCAAAGACAGTTTCTGTTGCCTGAATTTTTTTCTTGTTTATGGTCACAATTTCCTGGGTTTTTGCACCTCATAAGTTTTTTTTTTTTTGATTGAAAATTGAATATTTTAGATAATGCATTGTAGCAATTATGGACACAATCCCACAACCAGGATATATTATTGTGTTTGTGTGTTTGCTTAGTGACTTGTCTGGGTCATTACAGTAAAGTCTATTTTCTCTGCAGTGTGTAGCCTCTGATGTTCCTCAAACAGTGTAGCCTCGGGCACATGCACAGTTACCCTGGAATAAAATATTTCTAACAAGGATCTCTTTGTCTTTGCCCATGACCTCTTTATTAAATTGTCTGTCTCTGTTGGTTAGTTATTACTAATTTCTAGCTGACAGAGCTATTGTTTTCCACAATGCCCTGAGCATAAGTTGCTCTCCAGTGATCGAATTAAATTCAGGCCCCACTGCAGTAATCTTTGAGGCCAGGCTTTCAGGTTCATTCTGATTTCAGGAGCATCTTTCATAGCTATCTCTGCCTGGTTTTCTCTGATAAACTTCTACTTGGTTATGGTTTAGCTTGTTTCTCTCATGCAGTTACTACTACCTTCCCCTTAATTG
>NW_006442109.1:34940830-34968409 GCF_000325575.1 Pteropus alecto | reverse complement strand
CACTCTGTTCCAAATAAAGTTCATTCTCATGGAGAAAGCTTCAAAGCTCTCTATTCTTATGGTCTCCTCCATCTGGGAAAAGAACTCTGTTCCATTGTTCTGGAGTTTGAGGCAGAAACAGTGGCCCAATTCTCTTAGAGTGACACCACTACTTTCCAAGCAGGCCACTAATTTGGGATAGTATTCTTTGGTCTTCTTGGCTTGCTACACCTGGCATGAGATGTTCACCTTACAAGCAGGATATCTATATACAAGAATATATTCTCTGTAACATGATGAGACATTCTGGTGCTTTCCCTGTCCAGGGAGATGGAAGAAGATGAGGGAAGAAGCAGCCCTATGTTCTTGGCTACACATGCCTTAAATTGGAGCTTTCACCATGTTGAATGAACTTGGTGGGAGGGAGGGTGCAGTTGACCCTAAGACAAATTCCAAATTTAACTGGTTGTTTTGTTTTGTTTTGTTTTTTAGGTGAGGCAACCCTTGATTGATCTCGCAGATTGCAAGGACCTTGTCAGTTTACAATCCCTTTTTAATTTATTTTGTTTACACCTACAGCACCTGGTCTTCCTAGGTGGTCTCCCATCCAAATACTGACCAGGCACGACCTTGCTTAGCTTCTGAGATCAATTATCTGGTTGTTTTTAAAAATAATTTTCACCAATGAAAGCTGTTTCACTGGAGAGGGGTTCCATGGCAGTCTTCAGGTTACTATTTCAGAAGTCTACTACTTTATTTCTATTTCTTTCCTGAATGCACTGGTAGCCCCTCTAGAATAATGTTGAAGAGAAGTGATGTGAGTGGACATCCTTGCCTTATTCCCAATTTTAGAGAGAAAGCATTCAGTGGTTCACTATTAAGAATGATGCTATCTGTGAGACTTTCAAAAACGTCCTTTACAAAATTGAAAAAATCATCTTTTATTCTTTGTTTGCTCAGATTTTTATCATATAGTTGCTAAATTTGTTAATTTTTTTTCTTGCATCTATGGAGATGATTATATGATTTTTCTTTTTTGGTTTGTTAATGTAATGAATTACAACAGATTCATCTCTAAATGTTAAGGCAATCTTTCATTCCTTGAGTATAACCCACTTGGCTAAGATTGAAGCTCTCAAGATATACTATCCTTTTAAAAATATTATTGGATTCAATTTGCTAAAATCTAGTTTATACACTTTGCATGTATGTCATGTACAATACTGGCTAGCTTATAGTTTTATTTTCTTGTAATGTCTTTGTTTGGCTTTCATGTCAGACTAATGCTGGCCTCAGAATAAATTGGAAAATATTCTCTCCTCTTCAATTTTTTGAATGGTTTCATATAGAATCAATACTATTATTTTATCAATAAAGCCATCTGGAACTGATGTTTTCTTTGTGGGAAGATTTTATGTAAATTCAATTCAATTAATAAATAGTGTTATTTGGATTATTTCTTTTAAAATGAGTTTTAGTAATATGTAGTAAGGACTCTGTCCATTTCTTCTAAGTTGAATTTATTGGCGAATTTTTATTCATAATATTCTTTTATTTTCCTTTGAATATCTATAGAACCTGTAAAGATGTAACTCTCTTATATCTGATTTTGGTCAGTTGTTTGTACTCTCTTTTTTCCTAATCACTCTGCCTATAGGTTTATCAATTTGATTTCTCTTCTCAAAGAGCCAGCTTTTGAGTCCACCGATTGTCTTTGTTTTCTGTTGTTTTTTATTTCATTGATTTCCACTCTGATCACTATTATTTGTTTTTTGTTTGTTTTTTGCTTACTTTTGGTTATATTTGCTCTTATGTTTTTAGTTTAAGATGGAAGCTGAGGTCATCATTAGGGAACTTTCTTCTTGAAAAGAAATGTATAGTGCTATAAATTTCCATCTCAGTTTACTTGCAGTGGCATTCCATAAATTTCGATATGTTGTAGTTTTATTTTCATCCAGTTCAAATTAACTTCTAATTTCTCCTTTGATTTCTAATTGACCCATGGATAACTTATAAGTGTGTTTGTTTTCAGATATTTTTATATTTTTCAGATATATTCAGTTATTAATTTATAATTTAACTTCAATATGGTCAGAGAGCATATTTTGAATAACTTGACTTCTTTTAAATTCATAAGACTTCTTTTATGGCCCCAAATATGGTCTATTTTGGTAAATATTCCATGCACACTTGAAAAGAATATATATTTTGCTGTTGGAGAGTAGAATGTTTTATAAATGTTAGGTTAAGTTGATTGATGTGTTGCTTAAATCTTACATCCTTGCTGATTGTCCACTTGTTGTATCAAATATTGACAAGGGTGAGGAATAGAGTGAAGATATATAATGAAGTCACTATTATCAAGCTGCTAAATTACTATCAAGTAGTTTGAGGCATGAGGAAACAGATCTATTGTTGTTTTAACTAGCCTGGAAACCTTAACTCTTTTAACTTTCTGGTCCTGCATCAATGTCTGCATACACATCAACCCCCGACATAACCCTCTGATTATTATCTCAAAAACTAAGAAAAGAATATTCACATATTCAGATCACCTGATATCCAGTACCTAGACCACCAGTCATCTAAAATATTAGCATCTCAGACCAATCTCAAGAAAAGCTAAAACCAACTCTTAGCTTTTCTTTCTTCTTTGGAACATTCTGGATATTGCCTAGTTGTGATTATGGTTTGCAAACCCTAAAACACTTGAATAAATCATTATCATGTATTTCTAGACAAAGCCTCCTGATTCATTTACACTCAGTCAACAGGGGGTATGAGATCTCAAACTACAATTGTGGGTTTATATGTTTGTTTCACAGCTCACTTATTAGATACATAAATATATAGGATTGTATATCCTCTTGATGAAATCTTTTTTACCTCATAATATTCTTCCGAAAGCCACTTTATCTGAAATTAACATACCTTTTCAAGCTTTCTTTTGACTCATTTAAGCATGGTATTTTTTTGTTTCACTTTTAACTTATTTTTTATATTTAAAATTCACTTCTTGTCAGCAACATATAGCTGTTTCTGGTTTTTGTTATTATTCAATCATATAATCTATACTTTTAAATCAAGATATTTGGTCCATTTACATTTAATATAATGATGTTTGATTGTCTATCATCTTCATCTTGCTATTTCTGTTCTCTTTGTCTCATTGTGTCTCCCTCTCTTTTTTATTATATTTTTTTGTTTTCACTTGGATTGAGTTTTTTATGATTTGTGTTTATTTCCTTTGTTGGCTTGTTGGTTATAACATTTTTTATTTTGGTTTGTTTAGCATTTATGATATGTATCTCTAACTTTGGTTGCTTTAGCATTTGTAATACATCCTTTATGTTAATGTCATACACTTTATACGTTATAAACAATACATTGTTGTTAAGTAGTCAATTATCTTTTGATTTAAATTATAAGAAAAATACTCTCATTTACTAATGTTTTTACCATTTCTGGTGTTCTTTCAAAAAAAATTTACATCTTCCTTCTCCAAATTCATGGTGTAAAAACGCCTGATCAATCCCAGGACAGCAAACATGTTTGCCTTCTCCACTAGCCCTGCTGCTTGTGGTTTAGAATGCATACTCCAGTACCTGGTCCTTTTTATGGCTACCATATGGTTCAATAAACCCTTTCTTTCAAAAAAACTTTCAGCCTTGAAGGTTTTTGATAGTCTCATAATTGTTAAATACATTTTTCTGTTTATGTTTTAACATTGCATTCTTTAAAAACTGGAATACTCCATAGTTCATAGTAAAATTTGTTGATATCCTTTATGGTTTCTGCTTTTCGTTTCATACTGTCTCAAACTGTTTGTTAAATCTTTAAGCAATTGCTATTTTACTTTTTAAATTTAGATACTGAATTCAGGTACCATTTATTTATTATAACATGTGAAATGACTACATAATCCACCTTATTTTCTCAACATCTTAATACTATATACTATCTCCATCGTTTGAAATGACAATTTTAACATTCTCATGTATATTTGGATCTGTGCCTGCTCTTTTTTGAAGCCAGCACCACACTTTTAAATTATGTTTATAATAATACACATTTCCAAAAGAAAATTCCTACTTATTCTCCAATGTTATATATATTTCAAAATTATTTATCAAGTAAACAAAACCAAACTGTCCATCAAAATTTTTTATTGTGTTTTGGAATGAAATTGGGTTAAGTTCTAAAGATTAGTTGTAAGGATAAATACAAATATAAAACAATATTTTCCTTGGTGAAAAAAGGGAAAAAGACCTTTGCTCCCCTCTTTTCATTAAATATTTCCTAGAGAAAATTATAAATCTTTTCTGTCCTTTTGATATGTATGTAAATCTTTTTAAAAAGTAAATAAGCCTGTTTTTATTTTTACAATCCAGGAAACCTCTTTCTTAAAGGCCTTGGAGCCATGTCTTTAAAATGTAACTAACACATAACCACTATAATTACCAGGTGAATTTAGGATGAACTCCGCCTTGGCAAATGGGTTGTCAAGTCCTCTTGAACGGGTTATATATACCTGGTTCTATAAAGGTGTGATATTTCTGTCATTGCAAACGCATTAGCAGATCACCTGGGATGCCTACGGCAGTCTAGTTTAATAGACTGTTTCTTCTTTTCTCTGTGGAGAGGATTTTCTGGATTGGCAAGAGACATTTTTAATTATATCCCCAACACCCCTTATCCAGGAAACTGGTGTGTGTGTGTGTGTGTGTGTGTGCGCGCGCGTACAAATACATATATACACACATACTCAAATTTTATCTGTATATATTATGGCTTCTATGTTTTAAAATTGACTATGGAAATGTTAATATTTTTGTAATTAGTTTGAATGAAAACTTTCTATTGTTGGCAAAAGAATATACTGATGTCATAAAGTTATTACTGACCAGGAAATCAGCATATATTCAGTATATATTCTGTAGTGAAATTATAGTCAAACTATTTTATACTATTAGGATAAGACGAGTAAAAATCTCAGAAGAGTGCACCTAATATTAAGCGTTTGTTGTTTTTTTTTTTTTTTCTCTTGGGAAGTGGTACCTGTGACGCTCAAGTTGTTTTAGCTTATATATATTTTCTCTTTATTATGTTTCACATACATTTGCATAATTTTGAAAGCTAGCATTCCTAAGACAGCTGTAACAGTATTATTTTTTGAATGTACTTAGTTTCAAGTACTTTCTTTAACTTACTCATCAATATTCATCGCACCACCCCACAGTAGTTATCTGTTTTCAAGCCCCGATTGTGGGTGACCAGTTCCAATCAGCTATAAGAATGAGTAACGAAAGAAAAGACCAAGCCTTCTAGAAATCCCAGCGGCAAACACTCAAGAATCTCGTGACGTCATCCGAAACTGAGTCGCAGCCGAGGCTTCGGGGAAGCGTAGTTCCAGAGTGGGGCGTAGGGAGCCATCTGCGCATAAACAATTCCGATTCCTTTCGGTAGTCGCCATTTTCTATTTTGCACCCCAGCGCTCAGAGGACTCCGGACCCTCCTGCCCGGCGCGGTGCCGCACAGGGCGGGGCCTGGAATCCGCGCGGGCCGGGCGCCAAGGCGGAGCTCCTGATAGTGTGTGGAAGGTCGCTCTTGGGGCGCGAGGCCGGGGCGGGGTGATGGTGGCGGGAAGCCGGGTCTCTGCGGCTGCGCTGTGTCGGAGATCCTGGAAACTGACGCCCACCTCTGAACGCGGGACTGGCCTCCGAGGGGCACTAGGGAGAGACCTGGGAAGGGGCTGGCTGGCAGGCCGGTTGTCCGCGCTCCCGTTCCTCTCCAGACCCTTGTTTCTTGACCTGCATGAGAGGCGGTCGGGAGAGGCCTGGGGCAGCGTGCTGAGGGAATGGAGGTTTGTGACGTGGATCTGACACCCGTCACGTTCTGGCTAGCGCGTTAGCGGTCCTAGCTGCTGGAGAAAGGGCGTTGTTGAAGTTCTAGGGACTTGGGCTCAAGTCCAACGCCTGCCAGTAAATGGGCAGGTTAATCCGGTACGATTCAGATACTCTTCTGTAAATTGACAACTAACCTTTCGAGTTGTTTTCTGTATTAAATAGGATAGCATATTTCATGTGTGATAATAAAGGTGAGCTGCTTTTGTTATTCCAAGGTATACTGTTCTTTCATTATTGGCTCATTTAATCATTTTATTCATCATAACCATCCTTTGAATCAATATTAACCACTTCTATTTAAATAAATACAAATACTAAAGGTTCAGAGAGAGAAACTTTTGTTTTTTTTAACCTAGCATTAGTAAATGGGCTTTAAATTCTCACTTGTTTTATTCTGTAGTTTCTGCTGCTGCTTACACTAAAATTTACAATCTTCGGTTGAACGTAATTGTCCCTAAGCATCATCAGAACATAATTGTAGAGTGTACTGATTAGGTCTACCTCATACTACCATGCAGTGTTCTATTTCCAAAAATTCGTGAGGCTTCCTCTTGTGTCAAAAGGTTATAATTAAGGCCCTTCCTGCATTCTCTAACTAGTCTCTTTTCAGAGGACTGTTAAACAAGTAATTTGTAACTGTAAATTAAGCCCTCAATTTTAAGTTTTACTGGAGGAGGTAGGAATTCTATCCAAGCAAGAGGGGAGATCAGACATTTTTAAAAAATGAAAACTATTTTATCCATGCTTCATGTGAAAGTAATATGATGCCTCTGATTGGTGGTGTATCTGGGCCTTTTAGGCATTTTGTAAGCAGCAGGCTAACTGGAAGTGATTTCTGCCGCCTGTAATGTAGAAGGTATCTCAGCATTATGGCATCTTTTTGTTACCTATACCAAGTACCTCTTTGGGGATTATGGTACTACGTTGTTATTTCAGAAATTAGATTTGTGTCACTGTTAGAGAAGATTAGATGGCTATGTCAGAATTCATCAAAGCTTAATTAAATTTTACTCTAGGCCCAACCCAAGTTTGGAGGGAACAGTGAATTCCATGGTACTGTCTGGATTTGTGGCACTGGTTGAAGACTTATAGAATCAGAATGGTATTTGAAGAGTTGTTCAAAATTATGTGATTCTTCCTCGTGTTAAAGATAATAGCATTGAAACTATGACAGTCACTAGATTTGGTAATAGTAGAGCCTAGCATAGAACAGAATACTCCAGGCCCACTATATCATATTTAAGTCAAAACAAGGTTCTTGGAGAAGTGATTTTCGAGTAACTGCAATTGAAGGAAAAAACATTTTTGAGAGCTTTGGAGAATTTCTGACCTTCTGGGATTTATAATAGTAATAGGAAAAATTGTTATGACCTACAACAAAGCACTTTCCATGTCAATAAATACTCTCATCATTTGTAATGCCAGCATAGGATTGCATACTTTGGACATATATATTATATACCTTACTTAACTAATCTATTATTGGATATTAAAGCTTTCAGTTCTTTTGTGTTATTTAGTAAATAGACACATAATTTTCAAAACAAGCAATAGAAAAAGTCCCAAGGTCACGATTATATCAGAGTCACCAATGGACAGGTGGTACTCCTTTATCATGGTCCGTTCTATTCCTTCTCATGGCTCAAAGGGATGTTTTTCCCAGGGATATACCTTTCACTAAAATGTTGTATGAAAATTTCTCATAGGTGATTCCTGGAACTGCAAGATAAGGAAGGTCTAATGATTTCTGTCTTTCAACTTTCCCTCTTCTGACTCCATAGTTTCTGTCCTTTCCCAAGAGCAGCAGAAAATGAACAAATTCCAGGTGAGTCATTCATTTAGCCCTTATTTTGTTTCACTCTGTATATGTTCAATGAGTTTTATGAAAGAGAGCCCATATATTAAATTTAAAAAGGAAATAGTTGACTGGCACAAAATACTGTTTGACCCCTGGGAGCCCCAAGACCTTTCAAGGGGTCTGTGAGGTCAAAATGTAATATTAAGATGCAAATTGCATTTTACACCATTGACATTTGCACTAGTGGTATGAAAGCAATGGTGAACAGATTGCTTGCTACCTGTTTGGCATGAATCAAGACTGACACCAGTGACACTGCATTCCTCTGTAATGGACTTATAGTAAAAAGTTGCCACCCTTTCATCCTTGATGAAACAGTAAAAATTATTAATTTTATTAAATCCTGACCCTTGACTACACATCTTTTTAATATTTCATGTGACAAAATGGGAAGTTCACACAAAGTACTTTTGCTGTACACTGAAGTATAATGGTTGGTCATCTTGAGGAAAAGCACTTGTGATTATCTGTGAGCTCATCTAGCCACTTTTTTCATAGAATACAATTTTTACTTGAAAGAGCAGCTAGCAGACAAACTGGTTATTCAGACTTGGGTATTTAATAAACATTTTCTCAAAAATGAGTGAAATGAACCTGTCATTTCAAGGAAAATAACTGTCACTGTTGCCAGTGTTAAAATTTAAGTTTTAAGTGAAAATTAGAATTTTAGGAAACTTGAATCCTCTATTATGAACTTGACAACTTCTAATACTTAAAGACTTTTTCTGATAAGATTGGTGAGGATACAAACAAATGTGATTTTTTTAAATGTATTATGTAATAAAATGTGTAAACATTTGAGTAATATTTCCAGTATATGAGCTCAGAGTTAAACTCAAGCAGTTTAAGAGGACAGTGATACAGTGAAGTGAGGAACAGAATAAGTTGATTAGGGAATGCCAACTCTGAAAGATAATATTCGAGGAAAGTCCTGGATTAAATTAAACAGAGAGCCAAGTAGAAAAATGGCAGAAAATGTAGATAGGAGGAACAAAAAATATAAACACTCTAAGGCATGTTCCAGAAACTGTACTCAGGACATCAAAGCTAGAGAGAAGTGACCTAGGGGGAGAAAGGTAAGAAGTAAGATCTAAAAGGTATAATCAAAGAGGTAAAAGGAACAGAGATATATAGGACCTTGTAGGTTGTAGAGAACATTGAATTTTGATTTTATGTATTGATTCATTAAAAAATTTAACAATCATACTTTATATAATCAAAGGAATGTACATAATGCATATGTATAATTTAGGGAATATTGATTAAGTAAATAGCAGTGTATCCCCTATCTGGCTTAAGAAATATAATTTACTAGTACCTTTGAAGCCCTCATATGCCCCTCCTTAATCTTATTACACTATTGCCCAGAGAATACTAATTCTGAATTCTGTCATCACCACATCCCACTTTTTAAATTTAATTTTAAAGCTAAACATCTTATTTGGCAATTAATTAAATGCCCAGCCCTTTAATAAGCACTTGATATAGTGTTTTACATAATTGTCACAGCCAGTTTTTGAAGTATTATTATCACCATATCATAAATTTTCAGAGTGGACATTCTGCTATTAATTAAAAATCATAGTTTTGGGGCATGTTGGTGAAGAGAAAAGAGACACTAGAGGGAAGGAGAAATGAAGTAGGATGAAGTGCAAAATTTAACCTATTCTACTTCAGTCAATCTTGAACATATATCTTTTATGTGAAATTCTTCTTATCCAGAATTCATTCAGGGGTGGCAGATGACATTTTCCCTCTACCTTATGCTCTATAACTAATTGCTGGATAGTCAGTCTGGAACAGCAGAAATGAGTAGTGAGCCTGTTTGTTTTTGAAATAATTTTCCAAGGTCCCGACTCTTGGAAAAGTTTACTTTATGCAGGTACTGGAATCTTTTGTTTGTTCATAGACATTTTTGCCAGATTATGTTATCTCTTTATTATTTCTTCTTGATCTTTAAAATCCTATTGGCATAAATTTCCTGTTTAAAAATATCCTTTATAGTTACTATTTTTATTCTGTGTGCTTGTTTGTTTTAGTGTGGGTCTGCTGGTAGAAAATTCAGTTTATCTGAAATATTCATGAAGAACTTTTTCACAGTGTATAGAAATCTTGGTTGACAGTTCTTTTAAAACATTGAAAAGTATTCATTGCCTTCTGCTGATGCTATTAAAAACTCACCTGTTGATTTCAGACGTCAAGGTAAATTTTCTGTTTTGTGCTAGCTGCTTTTAAAATAGCTTTTACTCTAGTACATTTATGTATGAATTTCTCTATATACTAATGAGATTTCTTGTATTTCCTTTGGGTTGAGTATTTGAGTGTTTTGAGTATTACATTGTATCTTCTTTATTGACTTTTGAACTCTATTTTTTTTTGTTATTTTGTTTATTGCTTAGTTTGGAGATTATGGTATGCACCATTAACTTATCACAGTATCTACAAATATTATTATTTGTCATGAATGGTGTACTAAACTTTCATCAGTATTATTCTGTTTACACTGTTCCTACCCTCATGGTCCTTGTCTTACGTCTCACTTCTGTATATATTTTTAACCCCATATACTTGTTATTTTTATTTTTATTTTTATTTTTTTATGCCTACAGCACCTGGTCTTCTTAGGTGGTCTCCCATCCTAGTAATAACCAGGCCCGACTCTGCTTAGTTTCTGAGTTCAGACAGGATCGGGCTTGTTCAGGGTACCATAGCCGTAGACTGTTTTATTTATTTTGTTTTATTAAGTTTATTGGGGTAAAATTGGTTAATACAATTATATAATTTTCAGGTGTACATTATCATTTGACATCTGTATATTCTATTCTGTGTTTACCACCCAAAGTCCAGTTTCCTTCAGCTACCGTATATTTGATCCCCTTTACCCACTTCACCCTCCCCTTAAACCCTATATTTGACCCCCTTTACCCCACTCTTCCCCTACACCACTAGTAACCACTAATCTATAGTCCTCTGGTAACCACTAGCCTATAGTCCACATCCATCAGTCTCTGTTTGTGCTGCTCATTTGTTGCTTTTAGGTTTGTATCTCACATATAAGTGATATCATGTGATATTCAACTTTTTCTGTCTAGCTTGTTTCGCTTAGCATGATTATGTTGAGGTCCATCCATGTTGTCGCAAAAGGCAGTATTTCATCTCTTCTTATGGCTGAGTAATATTCCATTGTATATATGTACCATAGCTTCTTTAGCCAATCATCTATCGTAGGACACTTCGGTTGCTTCCATGTCCTGGCCACTGTGAATAATGCTGCTATAAACATTAGTGTGCAAATAACTTTTTGGATATCGGTTTTCAAGTCTTTGGGGTAAATACCCAGTAAGGGATTGCTAGATCATATGGTATATCAATTGTCAGTTTTTTGAGGAACCTCCATACTGTTTTCCATAGTGGCTGTACCAATTTGCAGTCCCACCAGCAGTGTATGAGGGTTTCTTTTTCTGTGCATCCTCTCCAACATTTGTTATTACTTGTCCTGTTGATTATAGCTATTCTAACAGGTGTGAGATGGTACCTCATTGTGGTTTTGATTTGCATTTCCCTAATAGCTAGCGATGTTGAGCATCTTTTGGTTTCTCCTCTAGGGAGAAGTGTCTTTTCAGGTCCTCTGCCCATTTTTTGATTGGATCATTTGTTGTTGTTGTAGTTATTGAATTGTATGAGTTCTTTGTATATTTTGAATATCGGGCTCTTATCGGAGGCGTTGCTTGCAAATATATTTTCCCATTTGGATGGTTCTCTCTTTATCTTGTTGACGATTTCTTTTGCTGAGCAGAGCTTTTAAGTTTGATGTGAGCAGAGCTTTTAAGTTTGATGTAGTCTCATTCATTTATTTTAGCTCTTACGTCCCTTGCTTTTGAGGTCAAATTCATAAAATCCTCTTTAAGTCCAAGGTCCTTGAGTTTCGTTTCTATGTTTGCTACTATGCATCTTATTGTTTCAGGTCTTATATTTAGGTCTTTAATCCATTTTTAGTTAATTTCGGTGTGTGGTGATAGACAACAGTCTAGTTTCATTCTTTTGCAGGTGGCCTTCTAGTTTTCTCAGCACCATATATTGAAGAGGCTTTCCTTTCTCAACTATATGTAATTCTGTGCCACTGGTTCGTGTGTCTGTTTTCCTGCCAATATTATGGTGTTTTGATTACTGTCGCTTTGTAGTATAATTTGAAGTCAGGCAGCGTGATGTCTCCAGCCTCGTTCTTTTTTCTCAGGATGGCTTTGGCAATTTGGGGTTTTTTGTGCTTGTATACAAATCTGATGATTTTTTGTTCTGTTTCTTTAAAAAAATGCCAATGAGATTTTGATGGAGATTGTATTAAATCTGTATAATGCTTCAGGTAATATGGTCATTTTAACTATATTGATTCTTCCAATCCAAGAACACGGAATATCTTTCCATTTCTTTGTATCTTCTTTGATTTCTTTTAATAGGGTCTTATAGTTTTCGTTATATAGGTCCTTCACTTGTTTCATTAAATTTATTCCTAGGTATTTTATTCTTTTTGTTGCAATTGCAAAAAGATTTATTTTTTCCACTTCTTTTTCTGGCACTTCATTATTAGAGTATAGGAATGCTGTGGATTTTTGAACGTTGATTTTGTATCCAGAGACTTTACTGTATTTTCTTATTGTTTCTAGTAGTGTTCTTATGAAGTCTTTAGGGTTTTCTATATAGAGAATCATGGCATCCACAAATATTGACTTCTTCGTTTCCTATGTGGATGCCTTTTATATCTTTCTCTTGTCTGATTGCACTCTCTAGGAGCTCCAGCATTATATTGAATAACAGTGGCGATAGTTCCTGATCTTAGAGGGAAGGTTTTTAGTTTTCAGTTTTTCACTATTAAGTATAAGATTGGCTGAGGGTTTGTCATAGTTGGCCTTTATTATGTTAGGGTACTTTCCTTCTATACCGATTTTCTTAAGTGTTTCGATCATAAATGGATGCTATATCTTGTCGAAGGCTGTTCTGCATCTATTGATATGATCATATGATTATTATTTTTTAATTTGTTTATGCAGTATATCACATTAATCGATTTGCATATGTTGAACCATACCTGTGCCCTTGGGATGAGGCCTAATTGATCACGGTGTATAATTTTTTTAATATATTGCTGTATCAATACGCTAGTATCTTATTTAGGGTTTTTGCATCTGTGTTCATGAGCGAATTGGTCTGTAGTTTTCTTTTTTTGTATTATCTTTACTAGGTTTTGATATCAGAGTAATAGTGGCCTCATAAAATGTATTGGGAAGTATTGCCTCCTCTTCGAGTTTTTGGAAGAATTTGAGGAGAATAGGTATTAAATCTTCTTTGAATGTTTGGTACAATTCACTGGTGAAACCATCTGGTCCTGGACTTTTACTTTTACTTTTTGGTAAGTTTTTGATGATTGTTTCAAGGGGAGAGATTGAGGACGTTTCTCACTCTGCCATGTTTCCAAAGATTGAGCTCATTATTTTTGTTTTAAACAGTTATTAACCTTTTAAGGAAATTTAAGTATATGTGTATATGCGTGTGTAAATAAAGTAGGCTTTTATGTTTACATACGTACCTATGCTTTGTACGTTCTTTATTCCTTCCTACAGGTCTGGGATTTTCTCTGATTTCTTTTCCGTTTAGTCTCAGCAACACATTTCTTCATCTTATATAGCTCAGGACTGAGGGCGACAGATTCACTTGGCTTGTCTTTCTTAAATTGTCTTTATTTCATCTTGATTTTTGAAGGATATTTGGCTGGTTAGAAAACTCTACCAAGAGTTTTCTTCGTTTCGGCGTTTTTAGGGTATCTCTGGCTTCTGTAAGTTTCTAATGAGAAGCCGATATTCATTTTATTGTTAATCGCCATCATCTGATATAATATGCCTTTTTCCTCTGGTTGTGCGTAAGATTTTCATTTTTCCTTTAGTTTTCCACAGTTAGACTGTGATGTGCATGTAAATGCTTTGTTTTGCATTTATGCCTCTTGAAGAATGATAAAGATTTATGGGTTGTCACCTTTTATAATTTTGGAAACATTTTGGAGACTCTTCAAATATTTTCTTTGCCCCATTCTCTTTTTTCTTTCTAAAGTTCCAATTACACAGATATTGGATGATATACATATTGTACATATGTATGCTCTATTTAGTTTTTGGAGAGTTTGTTGTTGTTCTTCAGTTTGGAAATTTCTATTGAACTTTTTTCAACTTCATGGCTTCCTTCTCTGTCAATTCTCTTCATGAGCCCATAAAATCCACTTCTGCTATTTTATCTTTTAATTCTAAAAATTCTTGTCATTTATTTTATCTATTTTTTTTCACTAGGTCATTTAACATTTTTATTGTAGTTACTTTAAAGTCCTTATCTGCTAATCGAATACTGAGATTATCTGTGGGTCAGCTTCAATAGGCTTCTTTTTTCAGTGAGTCAAAATTTTCCGCTTTTTTGCATGTCTCTTAATTTTTCACTATGTGCTAGACAATATATGTAAAAGTATAGTAGAAATTGAAGTAAATAATATCTCCAGAAAAAGGCACATTTCTTCCTTTTTCTGGTTGCTAATGTGTAGTTCAGCTGGCCCTAGGCTTTAGTGAGATTCAGTTCACCACTAGCTCCAAATGATTTGAGGGCAGGATGCTGACTTTCTCTTCAGCAGTGTTTGGGATCTGAGCACCATCAAGGCTCCACTGATGTGATTTGCAGCCTACCCACCAACTTTTCTTTGAGATTTCTGCCCTACAGAGTTTTCATCATCTGAGATATCTCTTCGTGCCCTGGTTCTCTGCTCCAGGCCTAGGGAGAGTTGTTCCTATGCACTAGTAAAGACCTATGAGGGGAAAAAAAATGGGTGTTTATATTTCAGAGCATCTGTATCTGTAATAGAGCTTCCTATTTAGTTCCAGAAACTGCGCCTCCAGCTTATAATAAACTGACTACTTTGAGACACTTGATGGGAAATAAAAAATGTCTTGCAGATACTAGGCTTCTTTTGGGAGGATGTCTTGAATATGAAACCCCCACTCAGTCACTAGATAGAATCAAAGGCAAGTTGGTGTTGACTTACTTTATGGTTGGGGTTCTTAGGGATTCTGATACATCACACAAGCCCACAAACAAATATTAAAAGTTTGTAAAAAGTTGAACTGGTTCCCTCTCTCCCCTACTTACCTCCAGGAATGAAAGTAGTTGTGATTTTCTCTTCTCATCTGAAGTATTTATCTATTCTGAAATTTTTTCCCTTTATTAATCTTTGGATTCTCAGATCACTGATAGATCTTATAGAACTTATAATTTTCTAGGTTAGTGGCTTGTTGTCATTGTTAGGGTGAGATCAACTTCTCTTTTACCTCTCTACATTCTATTCAGAATTAGTTTTTTATTTTTATCTTATTCTAGAGATGCTAGCTCTAAGGTGCTTTTTGCTCTGTATTTTTTCCCAGGCTCTGAAATTTTTAAATGTCCTAGAAATTCTAAGCAGCGGTATAGGACTTATTCCAATGAGTCTCTCTTTTTTCTAGGACTTTGATCTCTCAAATTCTGCTACCTATGTTAATATTTGATACTTTTGTACATCTATTTTTAGTGTGTTTGGGGAGTTTTGGATTTTTGCTTTTTCAATTTTTTAATTGTGGAAAAATAACAAAAATTTATCATATTAATCATTTTTAAGAGTATAGCTCTGGCATTAAATACATTCATGTTGTTATGCAACCATCACCACCATCCATCTCCAGAACTCTTTTCATCATCCCAAATTGAAACTCTGCACTCCCCATTTCCCCCTTCCTCCATCTCCTGGGAACCACCATTCTACTTTCTGTCTTTATGAATTTGACTACTCTAGGTACCTCATATAAGTGGAATCAAACAGTATTTATTTTTTTAACTGGATATTTCACTGAATATAATGTCTTCAAGCTTCATCCATGTTGTAGCATGTGACAGGATTTCATTTATCCTTTCATCTGTTGGTGGCCACTTGTGTTGCACCTTGTGGCTGCTGTGAATAATGTTGCTATGAACACTGGTGTAGAAAACTCTGTTTGATTCTCTGCTTTGAATTTTTTGGGATATACTACTAGGAGTGAAATTGATGAATCATATGATAATTCTGTTTAATTTTTTGAGTAATTGCCATACTATTTTCCATACTGGCTGCACCATTTTACATTCCCACCAACAATGGACAAGGGTTCCAGTTTCTCCACATCCTTGCCAGTACTTGATATTTTTTGTTTTGTTTTGTTTTGTTTTGTTTTGTTTTGTTTTGTTTTGAGAATAGCCATTCCAGTGAGTCTGAAGTGGTTTTTGATTTGTGCTATGTTTAATTTTTATTTATTTTTTAAATTACAGCAAAATGTACTCTGAGTACACATTTCAGTGAGTTTTGACACATGCATAAAGGCGTGTAATCATCACCACAGTCAAGATATAGAACAGTTTCATCACCTCAAAATTCCCTTGGTTCCCTCTTTGTAGTCCCCCACCACTAATTCCTAGCAAACATCAGTTTATTCTTCATTTCTATAATTGTGCTTGATCATGTTGCATATAATTTTGCTTAATCATGTTATCAAATTAGTTTTTTATTATTGCTAAATAGCATGTAGTTGTATGTATGTACCCTATTTATCCACTCAGTAGCTGAAAAACATTTGGGTCGTTTCTGGAATTTTGACAATTATGAAAAGAGCTGTTACAAACATTTGCATTCAGATTTTTGTGTGTATACAGATTTTCATTCCTCTTGGGTAAATCCTAGGCATGTGCTTGCTGGGTCATAGTATAAATATTAGGAATGACTTTATAAGAAACTCCCAAACTGTTTTAGAGTAGTTGTACTATTTTGTATTCCCTATGGCAATATATCAGAGTTCCACTTCACGTTCTTGCAGCAGTTGGTATTGTCAGTTTTTTTAAGGTATGTAATGGTATGTCATTATAATTTTAATTTGCATTTTCCTAATGACTAATGATATTGAAAATCTTTTTATGTGCTTATTTGCCACTTATATATCTTTTTTTGTGAATGTTCAAATCTTTTGTCCATTTTTAAATTGGGTTGTTTTCTTACTGAATTTTGAGAATCTGTTCTGGATATAAGTACTTGGTTAGCTTTGTGATTTTTAAATATTTTCCTCACTATCTGTGGCTACTCTTTTCACTCACTTAACAGTGTCTTTCACAGAACAAATTTTAATGAACTCCACTTTTTTCTTTTTAGTTTCTTTTGGTGTCATCTCTTGAAAAGTGTTGCTTAACTCAAGATCACAAAGACTTTTTTCTACCTTTTGAAATATTTTTTAGTTTTTTTATATGGATGCTCATTTCTTCTAGTGCCATTAAAAAGCAAATATAAATATGTTACTTTAATATATATTAGCTTAACACATGTACAGATAGATACAGAAACAATTATAGATTTGTGTGTATACGTGAGTTAATACAATACATATATTTTCTAACTCTGTTGGCTGAGAGAGTCTATAAGCAATGACACCCCAGTAGCAATGAGCATACCTAGTGCACAGATCATAGTTTCTAACTACCATTCTCCAATAAAGAAACCAGAATTCCATGCAAAATGATTGATTCTAGGGCTGAGTCAAGGGAAATACAAAATAAGCCCAAAGAATTTTGTAGATCAGAAAATAAGTGCTCAAAAACAAAGTGATGGGGACATGTCAAATGGGCACAGGAGCCAACCTGAAAGAGCTTCTCATGGACAAAGCTGGAACAATTTGAGCAAGAAGATAAAACAGTATTCATTTCTAACCCAAAGCATTAAATATTTAAGGCCATATTTAAGTAAATAAATGGTTGAATGAATAAATGGGGAGAAGAGAGTTCTTTTTATGAATAGTTCAAAATAATATATATAGATACTACTCCCTCTTGGAGGTGGAGTTTATTCCCTTCCTCCTTGAGTATGGGCATGATTTAGTGATTTGCTTTCAAAGAATAAAATTTTGTTAGAGTAGGGAAAAGAAACATACAGTAGAGAAAAGTAGCGAACTCTACCTTAACAAAATGGTCCACGTTAACATCACCAGTAATATCAAGTACCCCTTTTATAATGTGATGAGAAGGGTTCCTTTTTATTCTTCCCAGTCAACCAAAGGTCATTGTCAACAATGCCAATTCAATGTCAACAGGAGTCCTGATTTGGGGCACAGTGAGGTGGAGGAGGGGGAGACTTTATTCAGTGCAAACAGCTCAATTATGAAATAGCTCAGCTGTGGAACAGCTTGAGGGAGGCAGTCCAAGTGAGGACATTGCAGTGTTACACTGACAGTGTCACAGTTCAGCTGTAGTGAGACAGCCCCCTCGTGTGAGTGCTCCATTCTGGCAAAACAGCTCTGCTCTGCTGTTACAACTCCAGCTTTAATGTTACAAATCTGGCTGGGAAAACAGTCTTCAATGGAAACTGAAAGTGTTGCTACACCAAGACACTGGTGAAGCTGGCTTATATAGAGAAGAGTTCCTGCTCCTGGTCCCTGATTGGTCTGTTCTTATGCAAATGAAGACTCTAAATCCTCATAGTTTGATTGGTCCAAAAAGCACTGTCCTGACTGATCAGAATGGAGCTGTTCTGATTGGTTGATGAAGATGCAAATAAGGATATAGCTGTACAGCTCTGATTGGATTGGGAAAGTCTCAGTCCTGTTGGTTGAATTTCAATCCTAGGAGCTCTCTTATAAGAGTTGCCTCAGACAGCAGAAGCACAGTGTAGGAGATTTGGAAGCCCACTCTGTGCCTTTTTCCTGAAATGCAACATGCATGAGGGATTTCTGCAAACAGTGGCTGCTAGATTCTGGTTATGAATTTGGGCCTGATAAACCACAAGAAATCCTCCTTGGCAGGTGTATTCTCCCTCAAAATACCCTCAAAACCTATGATCTCCATCAAACCAAGAGGGAAAATATTAGATAAATCCAAATG
This sequence comes from Pteropus alecto, assembly GCF_000325575.1. Taxonomy (NCBI): domain Eukaryota; kingdom Metazoa; phylum Chordata; class Mammalia; order Chiroptera; family Pteropodidae; genus Pteropus; species Pteropus alecto. Next base: position 34,949,716 of record NW_006442109.1, on the reverse strand, counting down.
AAAGGGCATTTTGAAAATACCTGACTAGTACTCCTCAAAATTGTCAAGGTCATGAAAAACAAGGAAAAACTCACAGACTAGAAGAGACCAAAGACACATGGCAACTAAATGCAATATAATATCCAAAATTAGATCATGGAATAGAAAAAAGTACATTGAAAGGAAGACTAGTGAAATTCAAATAAAGTCTGTTTAGTTAATAGTCTATTTGTTAATAGTCTATACCTGTTTTCATTTCTTTTGCATATATTTATAGAAGTAGAATTGCTAGGTTGTATGGTAATTCTATGATTAACTTTTTGAGGAGCTGCCAGTCTTTTCCACAGCAGCTGTACCATTTTATATCTCCATCAGCAATGTTTGAGGATTCCAGTTTCTCCACATCAGCTGTTATTTTCCATTTTTGTTTTTTTAAAAACATTTGTCCTGGTAAATGTAAAGTGGTATCATTGTGGTTTTGATTTGTATTTACCTAAAGACTAATGATGTTGAGTATCATTTCATGTGCTATTTAGACATGGTATATATTCTTCGGAGAAATGTCTATTCAAGTTCTTTGCCCACTTTCTAACTGGTTTGTCTTTTTGTCATTGAAATGTAAGGATATTTTATATATTATGGATAGTATATATAGATAGATAATTTATCAGATAGATGATCTTCAAATATTATATTCCATTCTGTGGGTTGTCTTTTCCCTATTTTGGTAGTGTCCTGTGATGCACAGAAATTTTAAATTTTGATAAAGTTCAATTTATTTGTCTTTGTTGGTTTTGGTGTCATATTTAGAATCCATTGCCAGATTCAAGGTAGGGAGACTTATCCTTTTGTTTTCTTATGAGCTTTATAGTTTTAGCTCTTATATTTAGGTCATCGATTTATTTTGAGTTAATATTTGAATATGGGGTGAGATAGAGGTCCAATTTTATTCTTATGCACACGAATATCCAGTTGTACCAGTATCATTTGTCGAGGAAACGATTCATTACCCCATTGAATGTTCTTGGCTTCTATCTATCAAGTGACAATAAATGTATGAGTTTATTTCTAACTCTCATTTCTATCCCATTGGACAGAATGTCTATCCTTATGCTAATACCACACTGTTTTGATTACTGTAGCTTTGCAGTAAGATTTGAAATTGGGAGATGGGAGTCCTCCAACTTTGTTCTTTTCCAATTTTGTTTTGGCTATTAGGCACTCCTTGCAATTCCATGTTAATGAGGATTGGCTTTTCCATATGCATTTGAAAGCCTTTGGTATTTTGATAGGACTTGTACTGAATTTGTAGATTCCTTTCAGTAGTATTGTCACCTGAACTATATTAAGTCTTAGAGTCTATGAACACAGAATATTTAGGTCTTCTGTAATTCTTTCAGCAATTTTTTTTATAGTTTTCAGTTACAAGTCTTACACCTCCTTGAGTAAATTTATTCCTTCATATTTTATTCTTTTTGATGCTACCTTAAATGGAATTGTCTTAAATTCTTTTTTAGATTTTTATTGCTTGTATATAGAAACACAACTGATTTTTTTGTGGATTTATCTTATATCCTGCAACTTGCTGACTTTATTAGCTGTATTAGCTTTTTGTTTTTGTGGATTCTTTGGAATATTCTATATATAGATTCATATCATCTGCAAATAGCGAGTTTTATTTTTTCCTTTACAATTTAGATGCCTTGATATCTTTTTCTTCTCTAATTGCTCTGGATAGAACTTTCACTACATTGTTGAATAGAAGTGGCAAAAGCAGGCATCCTTGTCTTGTTACTGGTCACAAGGAGAAAGTTTTCAGTCTTTCACTATTGGGCATGCTAGTGGCTGAAGGAGGAGCAGATTAAAAATACTGTTTGTCATGTTGAGGAAGATTTCTTCTACAATTCATTGAGTGTTTTAATCATGAAAGAGTATTGAATTTTGTTAAATGCTTTTTCTGTATCAATTAAAATGGCCATCTACTTTTTTTCCTTTGGTCTATTAATATAATTCATTGACTGTTGTATGTTGAACCACCCTCACATTCCTGAGATAAATCACACAAGATCATGTTGTATAATCTATTTTTTTATTTTGCTGGATTTGATTTACTAGTAATTTGTTAAGGATGTTCACCTCTATATTAATAAAAGATAATTAGCCTGCAATTGTTTTATTCTTTGATGCTTTGTCAGGCTTTTATATCAGGGTAATGCTGGCCTCATAAAATGACTTAGAAAATGTTCCCACCTCTGCTTTTCTTGTTAGGAGGTGCTTGATTAATGACTCAGTCTCTTTACTGGTTATAAATATGTTCAGATATTCTATTTTTTTTTCAGTCTGTTTTAGTAGTTTGTGTTTCTAAGAATTTGTTCCTTTCATCTAGGTTATCCAATTTGTTGGTATACAATTATTCATACAACTTTCATATAATACTTTTTATTTCTGAAAGGTTGATAGCAATGTTGCCTTTTTCATTTCTGATTTTAACTATTTGTGTATTTTTTTCTTAGTCATTATAGCTAAAGTTTTGTCAATTTTTAAAATCTTTTCAAAGAACTAACCTTTAGTTTTGTTCATCTGTTGTTTTTCTAATCTCTATTTTTACTTCTACTGTAAATTTTTATTTTCTCCCTTGGCTAGCTTTGAGTTTATTAGTTTATTAGCTTTGAGAAAAGTAGTTTATTCTTTTTTCTGGTTCCTTAAGATACAAAGTTAGATTATTGATTTGAAATTTTTTTTAATGTAGGCATTTACTACTATAAATTCCTTTCTAATCATTGCCTTCATTGCATCCCATTAAGTTTTGGTATACTTTATTTTTTATTCCATTGTTAAGCGTTTTCTAATTTTCCTTGTGGTTTTTTCCTTGGCCTCTTGGTTGTTCAAGACTATGTTTTTTTTTTTTAATTTCTGTGTTTTTTGTGAATTTTCCAGTTTTCTTTATTGATTATTGATTTCCACCTTCATTCCTTTGTGGTTGGGGAATATACACTGGATGATTTTAGTCTTTTTAAATTTATTGAATTTTGATTTATGGCCTGACAAAGTTCTGCTGGGGATAATGTATCATGTGTACTTGAGAAGAATGTGTATTCTATTTCTGGGTGGAGTGTTCCACATATATGTCTGTTAGTCCTAATTGATTTATAGCGTTAAGATCTCAATTTCCTTATTGATCTTTTGTCTTGATGTTCTATCCATTATTGAAACTGAGCTCTTGTAATGTCCAAGTATTATTTTGGAACTATTTCTCCTTTCAAGTATATCATTTTTTACTTTATATATTTATATATCATATTTCACTTTATATGTACTGATGAGTACATGTTTATAAATATCATGTGTCAAGGCATTGACCCTTTTATCAATGTGTAATGCCCTTCTTTGTCTCTTATATCAATTTTTTACATATGGCCTATTTTGTTTGATATTAATTTTTCAGCCTAGCTCTCTTTTGAATACTATTTTCATAAAATATCTTTTACCATCCTTCATTTTCAAGCTATGTGTGACTCTGGATCTAAAGTAGGGTTTAACATATTCAGGTCATGTTTTATTATCCATCCTGCCAATCTTTGCCTTTATCCACTTATATTTAAAGTGATTTCTGATGAAAGACTTCTTCAACATGGTGTTTATTTTCTATATATTTTATATCTTCTCTCGAGATTGCTTTCTTTTTTGTGTTTGATCAATTATTTTAGTATACCATTTTGATTTACTCATATCTTTTTCTGTATTTTTTTTGAAATTATTTTCTAGTGGTTACCATGGTGATTACAATTAACATCCCTAATTTATAACAATTTAGTTTTAATTGATACCAACTTAGCTTCAATAGCATAAAAAACCTGCTGATATATAGCTCTATTTCACATCCTCTTTATATTGTTATTGGCTCAAATTATTTTTTATGTTGTTTGTCAGTTAACAGAGAGTTATAGTTACTGTTTTATGCATTTATTCTTTAAGTTATATAGTTATATAAGTTAAAAGAGGAATTATAACTCCAAAATAGAATAATATAAGCTTTTATATTTACCTGTGTAGTTACCTTTTCTGTGTTCTTCACATGGCCTTAAATAACTCTATAGTGCCCTTTTATTTCAGGCTGAAAGCATTTCTTGTAGGGCAAGGCTACTAGCAACAAACTTCTTCAGCTTTTGTTTATCTTAGAATGTCTTTTAATTTCTCCTGCATTATTTTTTTATTTTATTTTTTTAATTTATGGTGACATTGGTTAATGAAATCCAATAAATTTCAACTGTACACTTTAACAGTAAGTTAACAGTAAATATATATATTTAAACTGTGTGTTAGATTTCTTTCTCTCACCACATATTTGACCCCCTTTATCTCATCTACCTCCCTCATCTTCCCCCACCCTCTTTTAACCACTAGTCTATTGTCTATATCCATGAGTCTGTTTGTTTGTCCTGTTCATTTGTTGCTTTTAGGTTTATATCCCACATATAAGTGATATCATGTGATTTTCAGCTTTTCCTGTCTGGCTTATTTCGCTTAGCATGATTATCTTGAGGTCCATCCATGTCTCCATTATTGAAGGATAGTCTTGCTGGATATAGAATTCTTGGTTGACAGTTTTTTCTTTCAGCACTTTAATGTCATGATTTTTCTTGAGAGATCTGCTTTAGTGTTATTGAGGATCTTGCTGCTTTTAAGATTCTTTGTCTCTAGCTTATGATAATTTGATTATAATATGTTGGGTGTGGAACTCGAGTTTATCCTTCTCTGTGTTCAATTTATGTCTAGCCTCTAATTTGAGACATTTTGGGCCATTATTTTTTCAAATATTATTTCTGTTTCTTTCCCTGTCTCTTCTGGGACTCCTGTTTTGCTTTTGTCAGTTGGTATGGTTAATGATGTCCCATAGATTTGTTAGGTTCTGTTTATATTTCTTCATTCCTTTTTCTTTCTGCTTCTCAAACTAAACCATTTCAGTTGTCCAGATTCTTTCCTCTGCCTGCTCAAATATGCTTTTCGTCCTTTTTAGTGAATTTTAAATTTCAGTTACTGTACTTTTGAGCTCCATAATTTCTTTTGGTTTCTTTTTATAACTTTACCTCTTTATCCTTATTCTTATTTATTCATACATTGTTCTCCTAGTCTCCTTTAGTTCTTTGTCCATGATTTTCTATACTTCTTTGAGCACACTTAAAAGAGTCAATTTAAATGGTTTGTCTAGCAAATCCAATGTCTGGACTGTCTCAGGGATGATTCCTGTCAACATTTCTTTTCCTGTGAATGGGCCATGCTTACTTGTTTCTTTGTATTTTTTTTAAATTATAACCTGGACATTTTGAATATTTTAATGCAGTTGCTCTGGAATGTAGATTATCCACCTCCCCAGGATTTACTGTTTTTGCTTGCTAAAGGCTGCAGTTGTTTATTTGTTTACTTTTTCAAACTATTTTTCTTAAAGATTGTATTCTTTGTCACATGTGGTCACTGCCATTTTTGTTCTGAAGTGATATTCTGTACCATAAGAAATCAGTACTTGTAACATTTTCATAAGCGTACTGCTTTAAAAAAAATCTGTGTCTATTACAAAAGAATAAAATGTCTGTGTGTGTGCATAACACAATTTTGTGTTTCTCTTTTTGGCTGTATTATGCCCATATTCAGAGCCCCTGTATTAGTTCCTCTGCTTTATATGGTGAGCTCTTCTCATCAGCTTTTGCTTTCTGCTAGATGCTCTTTTTTGTTTGTTTATTTTTTATTTTGTTTTAAAAAAAAAAAGGAACGAGTCATTTAAGCTTGACTGTGACTAATTTATCCAGCAAATCAGTCACTCTACTGTCCTTGTTAAATTCCAGCCCTTCAACTCTGGGCATTAAAGTTTTCCTGAGCTGTCTATTAGGATGTGTGTTCTAAAGCTAGTTGCTCTTATTTGATTCTTATGAGGTCTAGATCTTCCAAAAATTTCTCAAATTGTTTTGTTTACTGATTGCAGCTTTCACTCCTTTGTGGTGCTCTTATCGAGTTATTCTAATTTAGACTTTTACATTTTGATTTCGAACTACAACTCACAATAGAAATGGAAAAACAAGTAAATATAAAATATATAGATGTTAATTCAGGAAAAAATAGCAAAGCAGAAAGTCATCTCAGATAAAAAGATTAAATTAGAGTACACCTAAGGGAGAAGAGATATCAGATAAGAGGAGTGGGGAGAAACAAGAATTGACAAGGATAAGGAAGAGAGTAATAGAAATAGAAGAAAGACAAAATAGAATCCCTAAATAACAAAAAGTAAGCAGTGAAGAGAACTAATATTTAAAACTGCTCTCTGTCACCATACACCAGAATTAACTCAAAATGGATCAAAGACCTAAATGTAATATATGAAACAATAAGTTGCATAGGAGGAAACATTGCTACTAAACTCATGGACCTTGGTTTTAGAGTGGATTTTCTGAATTTGACTTCAAAGGCAAGGGAAGTAAAAGCAAAAATAATGAATGGAACTATATCAAAATAAAACTTCTGCACAGCAAAAGAAATCATCACCAAACAGGCAACCTTTTGAATAGGAGAAGATATTTTCAAACAATACCTCCAATAAGTGGCTAATATCTAAAATATACAAAGAACTCATACAAGTCAACAATAAAAATACAAACAATCCAATTTAAAAATGAGCAGAAGACCTTAACAGACACTTCTCCCGAGGAGACATACAACGGCCAACGGACATACGAAAAAATGCTCAACTTCACTAGCTATTAAAGAAATGGAAATCAAAACCACCTCACACCTGTTAGAATGGCTGTCATCAACAGGACAAGTAATAACAAGTATTACGTGATGGGGAAAGAGGAATATAAATTGATAAAGCCACTATGGAAAATGGTATGGTGGTTCCTCGAAAAACTAAAAATAGAATTATTACCATCTAACCCAGCAATCCCTCTTCTGTGTATCCACTCCTAAAATTTGAAAACATTTATCTGTAAACATATGTGCACCCTGATGTTCATTGCAGCACTGTTCATGATGACCAAGACATGGAAACAACCAATGTGTCCTTTAATAGATGATTGGTTAAAGAAGATGTGGTACCTATATACAATGGAATATTACTTAGCCATAAGAAAAGATTAAATACTGCCATTTCTGACAACATGGATGGATCTTGAGATAATCATATTAAGCAAAATAAGGCAGAAAAAGTTGAGAACCATATGATTTTACTCATAAGTGGGATATAAAACTGAAAGCAACAAACAAGACAAACAACAAAAACTCAAACACAGACAACAATTTAGTGGTTACCAGAAGGAAAGTGGGAGGTGGGGAGGTAGATAAGGGTAAAAAGGATCAAATATATGGTGACAGAAAGAGACTTGACTTTGGGTAGTTAACACAATGCAACATGTTGATGATGTATTAATGAACTGTAAAATTGAAAACTATATAATTTTATTAACCAATGTCACTCCAATAAATTTAATTTTAAAAATAATAAAATAAAACTGTAATTCAAGGAAACTTCCCATCAAGAAAAGAAAATCTGAATCTGCATATTGAAAAGGCTTTTTGTGCCAGAGGGAACTGACCCAGAATGATTTAAAAAAAAAAAAATTTTTTTTTAAAGTTCTCTGAGTCTCAAGGGAAAAAGTCTAAGTCATTTGGGAAGGAAAGAAAATAAAATTGACATGATTTTTGTTAGCATCATATAAATATATAAAACAGTTAGAACAGTGTTTTCAAGGATAAAAGTGTGAACCAAGAATTTTATCTAGCCAAGGTGTTCTTCAAGTGAACTTCGGATTCTATAGAATATAAAAAATCAATTATTAGAGAAAAATTCATAGCCTTAAATAATTCTGTCAAGAAAAATAGAAGAATGAAAAGAATTAGCATTATGGCTCTAGCCATTACCAAACCACATAGACACTGTGGGAGTTACATTCCCCTTTCTCCCAGTAGTTATTAATTTCCAATTATTTACAAAGTTATATTATGCTTTTCCCTCACTGCTGCAACTTTAATATAAATGTTTATTTCTTACATAAATGTCTTAATTTTCTAACACTCCATCTTTCTGATGTTCCATTTGCCTCTTGTACTTTAATTTTCTTCTAAGCTACCAATCTACTCATATAACTCTAGTGCTTACATCTATCTCTTCAGTGGCTCCCTATTATCTGTATTTGCATCTACAAAATGAAAGGGTGAACATCCCCAAAATGTATAAGATAGTCCACATAATTTGAAATAGCAGAATTATTGATACACATTTTTCTGTTATATAAATACTAAAATAAAACTTGTAAATTTTTAATAAACAGACTGAGATGTCAATAATATTAATAAGAAGACATCTATTAAGTAGGCATGCAAAATATATTTTAATGGCCCAAAAGACAAATTCAGAATTACTCCAAGTTTTGTAACCTGACTTGACTATCACCTAACTAATCTTGGTCCTACACTCTGTTCTCATATCATACTGTTTTATTTGTAGTTTCCTCAACTTGTAATATGTGATGCATCCATGCCTTTGCCAATTCTGTATTTGTAATTCGTAAAGTTTACGTTAGTCAGTTTGACCACCTAATAAAATCTAACTTGATAATACAAAATACAAACAGCTATCCCCACTTGGGACCATCTTATATTTTACACATACTTCTGCCTTAACACTTGCTATGTTTATTGCATTTAAGAATTTACATCTTTGCCTCCCTGTCAGAATGTAAGCTCCTTGATAACAAGAATAGTTTCTTTCATTCATCTTTGTAGCTCCAGCAGAGTTCCAGGCATGGGGTGATAGTTCAGTAAATATATATTGAACAAGTATTTTATATATAAAGCAGGGTACAGAGTAGCGGTGTATCTTAACATTCCAAAGTAAATTCTATACTTAGCACATTGAGA
>NW_006442109.1:34923909-34939710 GCF_000325575.1 Pteropus alecto | reverse complement strand
CAATATTTGTTGGTCAGGAGTGATAATCCTTGGTGCTACAACTGGGAATTCATTTTGTTATATAGATGGCTTGCACTTTTCTTTTTAAAAATCTTTACTTTTGGACATAACATGTTTCTGGGTCTTCTGTCCCAGTGAAAATTAAGCCAACTAGATGGAGAGTGAAAGCCCAAGCTATAGGACTGTTCCTCTAAATATGAGAAAGTCACTTTAGTGTTCATATCTAGATTGCTGTATAAGAGTAAAGAGGAAATAAAGAAGTTTATAGTGTGCTAATGACTAGGAATCTTAACACAGTGAACTAGGTTTGAGCAGGTATCTTTCCCCTGATATTTCCAGTGAACACAGTTGTCTACCAATTTTTCTTATCACCCTACTTACTGTTTATTGTCCTTAATGGGCTCACAGCATTGTGACTCCTGTATTCCTGTTCAGCAATGCTTTAAATCTTTTGTTCTCTGCTCTGTTCTTTGTTTTTTTGTATTTACTTACTCCTCCAAGTTTTTAAGGTCATATTTATAAAGTGTCAGAGGTACTTGCGTTTATAATCATTTTCCTTCACCTGTCTGCTATAACAGTTTTTAGTGTTTGTTTTTTTTTTAAACCAAATGAAATAGAGGAGATTTGCATTTGAGAGTTCCTTCATTTGGAGAGATTGGCCTGAAGCCTAAGAATCAACCCTACAACCATAATAAAGTGTTAAGATTTATGTGGTATTAAATTTTGGATTGCTTTGTAGAAGACCTATGGAATATTCATGACCCAGGAGCAAGATACAGGGAAAGCCAAGCTGAAAATTCAAGGCAAGTTAAAGAATTTATTTTTTAAGATTAGAAGCTTTGTAAAAAAAAAAAAAAGGGTCTTGCCGAGAGTACTAGAGGTGGAAGAGCACTATTTCATGCTAAATGTGCAAAAACTAACACTCCAAAGAATATATTCTAAATGAGAAAGCCCTTTTTCATAATGGAGACCTTATTTGGAATCAAGAGATTCAAACTTTGAAACAGGCTTTTTGATTCCTCAGAGTTACACAATAAGGAAGACTTTATTATACAAAGTCAAGTTCAGGCAGTTTAGAGACCCTGAGAATGTAATGTAAGTGAAGTTTCCTTCTATCAAATGTTAAGCCACAGTGTATGTCAGAGAACATTCACAGTGGAAAGCCTTATAAATCTAATGAATACGGGAAAATCTCTAGAAATCGGTTCTCAGAGTTTTGGAAAATACAGGGGAAAAAAGCCTTATACATTAATGAATTTGGAAATTTCTCTCTAGGACTGGAGAACTCACCAATCAGAAAACTCATACCAGAGAGAAAACCTATAAATGCAATGAATGTGGAAAGTCCTTCTGCCAGAAGTCTGTCCTCATAGCACATCAGCATGCTCATTCAAAGGACAAACCCAGTGAATGTGGGAAATCTATCTCTAGGAATAGAGACCTCACAAAACATCAGAAGACTCACACCAGAGAGAAAACCTATGAATGCAAAGAATGTAAGAAATCTTTCTACCACTTGTCATCTCTTAGTAGACATTTGAGAACTCATGCAGGGGAGAAACCCTATGAATGTGATCGGTGTGAGAAATCCTTCTACCAGAAGCCACACCTCATAGAACATCAGAAAACACACACAGGAGAGAAACCCTATGAATGTACTGAATGTGGGAAGTTCTTCTATGTTAAAGCATACCTAATGGTACATCAGAAAACACACACAGGGGAGAAACCATATGAATGTAAGGAATGTAGGAAATCATTTTCCCAGAAATCACACCTTACAGTACACCAGAGAACACATACAGGGGAGAAACCCTATAAATGTAAGGAATGTGGGAAATTCTTCTCTAGAAATTCACACCTCAAAACTCACCAGAGAACTCACACTGGAGAGAAACCCTATGAATGTAGTCAGTGTGGGAAATGCTTCTACCAGAAGTCAGCCCTCACAGTACATCAGCGAAGTCACACAGGGGAGAAACCCTTTGAATGTAATAAATGTGGAAAAAACTTTTACTATAAATCAGATCTTACTAAACATCAAAGAAAACACACAGGGGAGAAGCCCTATGAATGTCATGAATGTGGTAAATCTTTCTCTGTGAATTCAGTCCTCAGATTACATCAAAGGACTCACACAGGAGAGAAACCCTATGAATGTAAGGAATGTGGGAAATCCTTCTCTCAGAAGTCACATTTTATCATACATCAGAGAAAACACACAGGTGAGAAACCGTATGAATGTCAAGAGTGTAGGAAAACTTTTATCCAGAAATCAAAACTCACTGCACATCAGAAGACACACACAGAGGGGAAAAGCTTATAAAGTAGTATGAATTGAGAAATTGTTCTGACTGAATTGAGCCTTCAGGATAATCATAATTCACATAAGACAAAATCCTTATGAATATCATCAGTATGGGAAAATTTTAGCCACAATCTTTCTTCACGGAGAGGAACTACATGGAAATTCTGTAAATCTATAAGGAAGAAATTCTTATCATATGTTAGACTTTACTAAATGTCAGGCAGCATAGATGGCAGAAACACTACAAATTGTAAAATGGAAGGAAGCCTTTCAGAAGTCATACTTTATTGTATAACATAGAAATCACACAGGAGGTAAATCCTGTAAATAAAATGAATATTGAAATTTTCTGTCAAGGCAGCCATTACTAGACATCTAAAAGTTCACGTGAATGAGAAACTCCTATCAGTATCCTGAGCGTTCAGAAACCTTTTCACACCAGTTGGACTCATTAGAACCCTCAAAGGGATGTCTGCAAAGATTGCATCAGATATAGACGCCCTTATCAGAAGTGAATTTCAGATCATTGATACTGGGATAGAATCTTTACAGATATTTCAAATATGTGAAAGCTTTTTAACAAAAATTCAAGGAGAATCTGTACCGAGGGAAATAGTTTCTAGAAGTCATGTTGATTTCAAGGATTTTTTTTTTAACCGCAAGTGTCTAGATATATGAAGCTTTTTAGAAGATACAAATAAATTGAATAATCAGGCAACATCATTAAACACATGGAGTCCTGCAATGTGGAGGACTTGTATTTGTGAGTGTGCTACATAACACAGATTGTGGATGTTCGATGTGCATGTGGAATCTGTCTATAATTGTACATAGGGAAAAATATGACCCTAGTTCAGTAACTTTAATGTATATGAAAATGTTTCACCTTGAGTCTCAGCAGTGATTCCTATTGTTAATATAATGTATATTTGTATTATTTTAAAAGATTATCATACATCTTTTTTCCTGATTCCTGGCATTTCTAAGTGAATATATATGTGTTGTTACTGAACTAATCATTCTGAAAAAAATTTAAAATGTCTTTGTAAAATTTTCAACTGTCAACTGAATTTTACATTAAGGACACATTTATTAATATGAAAAGCCTGAGTTTGTTTTTAAAAACAGTTGAAAATACTCTACACTATAAAAACAAATAATGCCATGTTTAGAAATGTTATCTATCTTACTATTGATATTTTAGCAGGCTGCAGAGCTACCTGCATTTGTATTTTGTAGGGGAGTACTAAATGTTCTTCATTACCTTTTTCTTTCTGGTAGAGACAACATGGCATAGGCTCAAATTGCAGCATGGGCATGCCACTTAACCTGTCTATGCCTCTGTTTCTATTTCTATAAAAAAGAAGTGATAATCACAATATGTTAGGATCTATGCCTCAGTTTCTTTTTCTATAAAAAAGAAGTGATAATCACAATAGGGTTGCTTTGAGGTGTAAAGGAGTTAATATTTTTAAAGCACTTAGAATAGTGTCAGACACAAGAACAGCTATATGTTAGATATTATCATCATAATTTGTATTTCTTGAATTATGCTGCCAAAAAAACAAAGCTTGGCTATCAACATTCATCCCCTACTTTATTGCTGTAGTGCCTTGGTTTGGTTTGGTTGTGTATTTTCCCACGAGTGGTTCAGATCTGGCCTACTGCCTGCCTCTTTTTCAGCTGGCAAGCTAAAGATGGTTCTACATTTCTAATGGTTGAAAAAATTAAAGAGTATTTTGTGCCATGAAAATTATAAGATACTCAAATTTCAGTGTTTATAAATAAATTTTTATTAGAACACGAGTACAGAGAAAAACCATTCATTTCTGTTTTACCTGTGACTACCTTCACACTAGAAGAGAGCAGAGTTTATTAGTTCTGACAAAGACCGTATGTCTCACAGAACCTAAGATAATTACTATCTGGTACTTTACAAAGTTAAGTTTTTCTGTTCCTTAGAGCTGAAAACATCACAACCACTGTTAGAAATATACTTTTATATATAGTATGTGTTTCGGAAATGGTGCATACAGCAATTTGTGGTTGGTAGTTCTGTGCAGTATATTTATTTTATGCTGTATATTTATATGTTAAAAGCTTAAGCATTAGGATTTTTTCAAAGAAATGTGTTTTACTTGATTTATCATAACATCAAGAAATTTCCTGATGGAATGTAGTAGTACATATATGAAATAAACAATGTCTAAATTAAATTGAATTGTTAATGAATCCCTGCCCACAGTATTATTTCTTCCAAGCCAATGCCAGTTTTCTCTATAACATTTTATAATTTTTTTACTATCCCATGATAAAATACCATCTTTATGTCATACTTAATTAATGTAATCTAATAACATAAAAAAAAAAAACCTTACAATACCCAACTCCACCCGCTACATTACTAGTAATACATATTACTGGTATTACTACATTGCTAATAAAATTATTTTATTGCCCATACTTCATGTGATTGTCAAATGCTGCTCCAGTCCAAATCTTGCCACCTTACTTCCCCTTATTAATGAAGATGACTTTCATGGTGTTCAACTTTTTAAGCATGCTTCACTCTGATTTGTCTGATGTTTAACTCTAATGAACACTTAATATGATTATACTTAGCGACTGTATTTTAAGAATAAAGTATACTTTGTGTTTATATATAATAATTTGTGAATACTCTACTCAGTATGTTATCAATATTCTACTCAGCTCTGACATGAGCATTCCATCTTGATAGAGGTTTAAGAGGAACCTTAATGCCTTTAGAGTTATTTATTTCAACCTGCTGTAAAAGCAAATACGTTTTCTAACTTCCTCAGCCTCTCAAACAAAACCTAAATAAAAATTAATTAGTACTTTCTGAGGACAATCCAATAACTGGCAAACCTGTTGTTAAGAATAAAGAAACTTAACTTTGAGTGGTGAACACACAATACAATATACATGTGATTATTATTGAACTGTACACTTGAAACCTATATAATTTTATTAATCAATGTCACCCCAATAAATTTAATAAAAAAGAATAAAGCCTGTAATAATGAAAATGCTTAAAAAGTAAGTATCTGATAATAATAAAATGTTTCTAGTCTCCAAATTCAAGAAAGCCTAGGACTGACTGTTTCTTGGCCATAACCTCAAGCCATGAACTGGTAGTAATCACCAGAATGGCAGAGACAACTGATCAGACATTGATAGCCGTTTATTGGAGAATGTTTCATCAGTACACATACTTATGAAGGCCAACCAATCTATGACAGTTCCACATTGCTGAAAGCTAATCAACAACAGCTTTCATTCTAACCATGCTCTAGAAAGTCAGCAAGTCAGCTACAGCTTCACTCCAGTGACTACACTTTTATGACTGAAGCCATCCAGTAAGTTTCTCAACGCTCCTGCTTTCAAAAGCCTGCCAATGCCCGAATCCTTTATTTCCTAAAACTATGTATCATTTTTTAATTTGAGTTTGATTTACAAGTATAGTACTCCTTTGGCTAGTATGATGGTCAAAGGAGCTATATTCAAGCACACTGACCAAAAGTAATCTCACAGGGTGGTCTGATCATAACATTCTAACTGGGCAAGTCAGAGTGGGGAGTTGTCCCTCAGGCCTGTATCTTCCCTAGTAAAAAGTTATTTTTGCCTTAAGCAAGCCCTGTCCATTGTTTTTGTGCATCTAGGTTAACACGCCTTTGAAATGCCTCTTTTTTCCTACCCCTGGGAATCGTAACCACCCTCTAGAGAGCACATGATCTTGTTAACTATCCTGTAATTCAATCATAGAGATTTTTCTGCTTTGTTTTCTCCCACATTCATGTAAACCTTTACATACCCTCCTTAATTCCAAATGTATAAAACTTTAAGCTGTCATTCTGGGAAGTATTTTTCTCTGTCTATTGAGATCTTGCTTCCAGGCATGTCTTCTGTTTGGCTGAAATAAACTAATGAATTCATAAAAATTGTCTATAGGTTTGGACATTCTTAGGTTGACGAATTCCCTGCCCTTTGAGTCTGGATTGGCCTTGTGACTTGCTTTGGTTTATAGAAATCTGACAGAAATTATGGACCTACCCTTTGGGAAGTGTGGCAGCTTCCACTTTCCTTCTTGAAGCTAACCATCATGCAAAAAGTTTAACTAGTCTGACTGAGACCACCCAGCTGTGAAGAAACTCAAGCTACTGGTGGTGAAACCCCATAGTGCCAGATGTGAGTGAAGGTTTTTTTTTAGACCTTCCAGCCCAGACCCATTGTTGCCTAAATGTAGCCAGCCCAGTAAGAGACTTCAGTGAATGCCAAGTGAAGCAGAAAAATCACCCATTCTACATACAGAAAAATAATAAATTGTTCTAAACCAAGTTTTGGGTGTTTTTGCTACATAGTAATAGATAAACAAAAAGTGAGCAATAAAGTTTTTGTTTCAGATATTGAATGGTTAGTCTCTTTCACAATAAGTCATGCAGCTTCAGTAGCCCTTAGAAGTTCTGCCACTGTTAACACTGTAATGACAAGTTTAATCTGATTTCTAAAAAAGACATCCAAATACAACAATCTGCCCCCATGAGACAACGGCTAAATTTGACTGTCTTGTACTATCTGGTGTCACCTCAACTGTATTGAGACTTTGAAATGTAGATAGCAAAGAATGAATGCAACTGATGGGAAATTTGTCCATGCTTTTTTTACAATAAAGATTTATCCAAGAGATTCAACAAGTGATCAGATCTTGCCTTATCTGTAAAGTTGAGATGTGGCTGGGGACCCTCCCTCATATAGCATTACAGCTCTGGGCTATAACTGTATGTCTAGTACCTGGTACCTGGCCTCAGGTTGATTTAGGGCAGGGGAAATATTGCCTTGGTGTGAGAGAATCACATAAGGAGATTGTTGGGGCTGGGATTGGTTGGTATGCATATGAAAGAATGCTCCAGGCATGTCTCCAGCCCTTTTCTATCTCTAAGAATTGCCTAGCCCTGTGAGAGGCAGTCTCTTCCTGGCGAACAATCTTTATAAGATGTCAAAACATCATAAAATACAGTCGTGTGCTGCTTAATGATGGGGATACCTTCTGAGAAGTGCATCATGAGGAAATTACATTTCATTGTGTGAACATACAGAGTGCCCTTACACAAACCTGGATTGTATAGCCTACTACACATCTAGGTTATATGATATAGCTTATAGCATGCTTCTAGGCTGTAACTGTATAGTATGTTACCGTACTGAATACTGTAGGTAGCACAATAGCAGTACTTGGGTATCTAAACATATCTAAATATAGAAAAGATATAGTGAAATACAGTATAAAAAAAAATAGTACACCTGTATATGGCAGTTACCATGATTGGCGCTTTCAAGACAGGAAGTTGTTCTGGGTGAGTCAGTGATTGAGTGGTGAGTGATGAAGGCCAAGGACATTACTGTAGACTTTTGTAGACTTCATAAACACTGTACACATTGGCCAAATTAAATTTGTTTTTTAAAGTTTTCTTCACTAATAAACTAACCTTGAATTTAGTTCATATTATAATAACTATGTACAGTGACAGATGGATATTAGATTTATCGGGGAGATCACTTCGTAAGTTGTATAAATGTCTAATCATGTTGAACACCTGAAGATAATAAAATATTGTATGTAAACTATAATTGAAAAAAATAAAAAAATATGAGGCAATTATAAGCACAGCATTGGTAGATTGCTAGCTGAATCTTAACAGGTGGCCCCGGAGGGGTACAGGCTAGTGAACCTCTCTCAGGACTGTGCCACTGGACACTACTAAACAAAGTCACACTAATAAGACCCGGGAGACTTAGAAGCTTTGCTTAGTACATAGAAACAGAAATGGAAAGGCAGCCAAAATGGGAAGACATAGAAGCAGAAACCATATGAGAGAACAGAACAGAGATCCAGAAATAATGGAGTCAAGCAATCTAATAGAAGCAGAGTTGAAAACTCTGATCATAAAGATGCTCAATGAACTTAGGGGAAGTGTAAATAAATTCAGTGAGAACTTTTACAAAGAGATTAAAAAACATAGAAATGAAAATGGAAATTATAAAAGGAAGCCAGTCAGAAATGAAGAACACATTATCTGAGATGAAGAGTATATTAGAGGGAATAAACATTGTGGATAAAGAGGAGCATCAAACCACCAATACAGAGGATGGGGAAGCCAAAACAATCAGAATGGCAAGAAAAAAAGAAACGAAGATTAAATAATAATAATTTAAGGAACCTATGGAACATTATTAAATGTAAAAATATCCATGTCATAGGGACACTTAAAGGAAAACAAGAAGTTGAAGAGCTATTTGAAGAAATAATGATGGAAAACTTCCCTCCCCTAGTGAAGGAAATAGACATACAATTCCAGGAAGCTCAGAGAATCCCCAAAAAGAGGAACACAAAGAGGCCCACACAATATAGTGTATATTATAATTAAAATGCCAAAGGTTAAATACAAAGAGAACCTTAAAAGCAGCAAGAGAAAAGGAGTTAGTTACCTACAAGGGAGCACCCATAAGACTGGCAGCTGATTTCTCAAAAGAAACTATGCAAGGCAGAAGGGCTTAGTACAAAATATTCATTGTGATGAAAACCCAGAATCTATAATCAAGAAAGCCTTGTCTTCAGCCCTTGCTTTGACAACTCAGTGTCCCCTGTAAGTCCACGGTGTCTCTTGAGCAATTGACCCAGTGCTGGTGCTCAGAACGAGCAAGTCCATCACCGTGGAAGTCCACTTGTGGACAACGCCCCTTTAAGAGTCAAAGGACAGATAAAGAGCTTCCCAGACAAAAGTAAGCTAAGGGAATTTATCTACACCAAGCCAGTATTACAGGAAATGTTGGAGGGACTTCTTTAATAAGAAGAAAACATGTATCAAAAATAGGACTAAAGAATGCTAATAACTACATTCCTATCAACAAGTATCTCAAGTGGAAAAGCATTAAGTGCTCCAACCAAAAGATAGGGTGGCTGAATGGATTAGAAAAGAAGCCCCCTACATATGCTGCCTACAGGAGACTCACTTATGATTAAAAGACACAGTGAGTCTAAAAGGAAGGAGATGGGAAAATACATTGCCTTGATAGACCTAGAGGGTATTGCACTGAATGAATTAAGTCAGAGAAAGACAAATATCACATAATTTCATGTATATGTGGAATCTAAAGAACAAAACAAACAACAACAAAAATGAAAACAAACTCATAGATACAGAGAATATTTTGAGGGCTACTAGATGTTAGGTGAGTTGGGGGACAGCACAAAATGGCAAAGGTATTAAGAAGTACACATGGATAGTTACAAAATAGACATGGAGATATAAAGTGTAGCATAAGGAAAATAGTTAACAATGTAATAAATATGTAAAGGGGAAGGGGGTACTAGGTTTAGAGGGGTGATCATAGCATAGTGATTTAGATCTCTAATCACTATGCTGTACAACTGAAACTAATATATTATTGTATGTCAACTATAGCTGAAAAAAACTCATTGAATTGTACAATGTGAATATGAGCAACTAATTACCTATTATATTTCAATAAAGTTGGAAAAAGAAGAGTTTAACATATGCCTAGTCTATGACCCAGTAATTTTACTACTAGGTATATGTCCAAGAGGGATGAGTATATAGATCAAAGAGGATCTGTACAAAAATGTTAGCCGTAATAGCCGGCTCTCCCCCACCCCTCAAAAAGCCCTTAAAAAGCAACACAAGTGTAAATCAGTAGGAGAATACAGAACTAATTGCAGCATAATCACAATGGAAAACTCAGCAATAAACATGTTTGTAATAACAAATATTTATAAATATATATGTGTTAAAAAGAAGCCAAGGCAAAAATGTATGGTTCCATTATATGAAGTTTAACAACAAGCAAAACTAGTATGTTGGTAGAATTCTGGACAGTAGTTGACTGGGAAGGGATATAATACTTTATAGGATGAAAGAATTTTTCTACATCCTGATCTGAGTAATAATTTCACAGGTATACACACACACATGTATACTCACACATAGATAAAAATGAATCAAGCTGTACACTAAAGATTTATGCATTTTACTAACTTTAATGTATAGATCTAGAAAATATTACCAGAGATAAAGAGGAACCTATAAAAGTTATAAAAGGATTGAGTCAATAGAATAAAACAGTCCTAAGTATGTGTATCTGTGTGTGTAACACATATGAAGCAAAACAGACACAGAAGAGGAGATAGAAAAAACTCCATAATCATATTTGGATATTTTAAAAGAATTCATCTAGTAACTGAAAGAAAAAACAATGTAAAGATAAGTAAGGATATAAAAGATTTGAAGAAAAGATAGTTGACATAACTGACACATATAGAACACTCTATCAGCAATTATAGTCTATACTTTTTTTCCAAGTATCCTGGAACATTTACCAGAACTGACATATGCTGAACCACAAACTTCAACAAAGGATAGAAATTATGCAAAATATATTCTTTGATAACAATTAAATCAAGGTAGAACTCAATAACAAAAAGATATAGATAACTAAAGAATCCTAAAGTATTTAAAAATCAAACAATATACTATTAAATAACTCATGAAGAAGAAATGAAAATGAAAATTAGAAATATTTGAAAAGAGTTATAAAAATGATGTATAAAAACTTGGAGAATTTATGTTCATAGGAAATTTATAGCCCAAATGAATATATTATAATAAAATGATGAATGCCTGAAAATCAATTATCTAAACATCTATCTGAAGAAATTAGTAAAAGATGAAATTAAATCTAAAGAAAAAAAGTAGGAATAAACAAAAATCAATGAAATATAAGATACATGTACACTATGAAAATCAAAAAAGCAACAGAGAACATTAGTTCTTTGAAGAGAATAATACATTCATAAATGCAATTTCAGTAAAGATCCCAATCACCCATAACAGACTTGTGCATAAATAGCAACTTCATCTGACATATTTGGCAGTATAGGTTATTGGGGGAAGGGATGGACTTTTAAGCAAAGTTGCTCTTACCACTGATCATGTGGAAGAAGAAAAATTAAATTTCTACCCTTATACAAAAATAAATTCCTGATGGATTAAAAAATTTTAAATGATGAACGAAATATTTTATATATATATCTATATATATAGATAGATAGATATATATTATAAGAAAATATTTTTATGATCTAGGGATAGGAAAAAACTTCTTAAGGCAAAAAACTTAAGTCATAAGGGAAGAAATGGAAAATTTACAGAACTTAAAATAACTTTTATCCACTAAAAGTCACCATTAAGAGAATGAATAGCTAAGTCTGACTATACTGTGAGTGCAGGGAAGAAGAATAATGGAAAATCATTAATGGTTGGTGAGCATATGTTGATATAAACATTTTGGAAAATAAAGTATCCTGGCAAGTGGAAGTACCACTAAGCAATTCTGATCTAGATATATATCTTGTGAATTTTTTAAGAAGACATATTAATATATTTGCAATTATATTGTTTAAATAGCAAAACATAAGAAACAATACAAATACCTATCAATAACTTGTGGTATATTCCTATATATAGCCAAAAAATGTTTAAATCTCATTAATACTGAGCAAAAATTAAAACTACAGAAGATTATATACAGTTTCATTCCATTTTATAACATTCAAAGATATGTAAATCTAAACAAAATGTTTATGAATATATACATATGCAGTCAACCTGAAGAGGAAAGCACAAGTGAAAGATCAAATTCAGGATAGTGGTAACTTCAGGGGTAAGAGGTTAGAAATGGGGAAGAGGATTATAAAAAAAAACTATAAAAGATTGATTATGTTTGATTTCTTAAGCTGGAAAGTGTGTGCAAGATACTGGATTTATAATTTTTAACAGCACATACACATATGCTCTTATATGTATATTTAATAAAAGTATTAACGAAACAAAACTATCATTCATGAAAATAAAACATGATCTTATGGGAATTTCTGGAAAGTAAAAACATGACTCTTGTAATTTAAAATTATAAATTATAAATTTTAAATTCTGGTCACAGAGGAAGATCAAATTACTGAAGTGGTAGAACAGAACTCAATGCAAAGTATCAACAAGTACAAATTAAGAGGGGAAAAAAACCCATGGAAGAAAGTTCTTTAAGTTTTAGTGAAAACAAAAATGTCCCCATCTGGAAACATAGATATGAACACCAATGATTAAGAGAAAGTTTAAAAAGACTCTAGAGGCAGTCATAGTTGAGTTAAAAAGGAAAAAGAATCAGATGGGCATTAGTTTTATCTGCCACTCTTGATTTGAGAAAGCTATAGATTTTCTGGTGCTGGTAGTGGTGGTGGTGATGTGTGTATGTGTGCGTGCATGCAGCACAAGGATTTGAATCTATAATCTTTAATCAAAATAGGTTATTTGATATTCAAATGTAAAGATAGAATGATGACCTTGGACCTGCAAGCACCCTGAAAATTTGTTATCCACAACAAGTTTCTGAAAGAAAAAAATAATAAAGCAAAGGATAAAGTAGACACAGGGCTCCAAAACAGTAGGCTACACAGAAATAAGTACAATTTCTAGTTGGTCAGGAGGAAAATAAGACTTCTAGTAGGGTAGAGTAAGAAGCTCAATCCTTTCCTCAAAAACCAATGATAAAATGGGAAAAAAATTAGCAAAAGCAACCACTGGAAATTGTCCAAAGTCATACAATAAACAGAGAAATATCTATTCATAATCTACTGAACTCCAGGTAAGAACTGTAGGAGTTAGTGTCATTCTTGTCACCCCAGTGCAGTTAGGGCAGTAATTATTCTAGAGTGAGGCAAGTCATGAATATCGGCAGCTGCACTACTCACTTGAATGTAGGCTTACTTGATTGAGAATGGATCTTTTTAAACCCCATGTTCATGGTTAATTTTAAGTAACAATAGCAATCTCAGCAGCAACCAAACAGGAAAGGCCACCTGCTCATTGAGCCTGAGGTTGGAGTCCTAGATGGGGCAAACAACAGGCTAGCAGATTAACCAGAATTTAATAGGAAGACACAGGAAATGAGATAGCCACAGAGGACCTTGATAAGCTTTTCATACATCCCTTTCTGACTGCCTGTCTGCATATGCAGAGGAGATGTGAGTGGGACCAGTGGAAAGTAAAAGAGCAGACTTTAAATATACTCCTCTGCCCATACACAGGTCTATTGATAAATATTGGAAGCCTACTGGCTCAAAGTGTCTTAGCACAACTTCTGACCAATTATTGGCTAATCATCGACTGATGCAGACACAGAGGTGACCTCAACAAAGCTAGGCTTGAAAATAAAAAACAATGTGAAAAACAGATATCGGTAGGCACACATCACTGAGGAGACAGATTTCACAGATTTAGTGTAGGCAAATTACTAAACGATCACCACCACTCACACCCCCTCTGGGGAAAAATAATATAGAGTTGCTGTATTATATTTCAAATATCCAGTTTTTGACTAAAAATTAGGAGACATGCAAAGAAGTAGGAACATGTAAACCTTATTCAAGAAAATAAAGCAGTTAGTAGAAACTGAGTGGGTCTATCTGGTTGATTTAGCAGACAGACTTCAAAAACAGTTATTATTTAAAAAAAGAAAGAAAATTATTTCAAAAATTTAAGGAAAGTATATAATGAGTCAAGAAATAGAAAATCTGAATAAATAAATATTTTCAAAAAGAGCTAAATGAAAATTCTACAGTTGTAAACTATGGCAACTGAAATAAAAATTTATTAGAAGGACACAACAGCAGATTCAAGCTGACAGATAATCTTAACTTGAACATAGATCAATAGGTATGATCAGTCTGAAGAACAGAAATAGAATTTTAAAAAATTAACAGAGCCTCAAGACTTGGAGACATCATTAAGTGAACCAACATACATGTAATGGAAGTCTGAGAAGGGAGGAAGAGAAAAGAAAGCAGAAAATAATATTTGAAGAAATAAAGACAAGAAAGATTAATTTACCAATCTGGGGAAGCTCAATGAACCTTAAGTAGAATAAGTATAACAGAGATCTACATCTGGACATAATAGAGTCAAACAGCTAAAAGACAATGAGGAAATCTTGGAAACAGTAAGAAAATGACTTATGTACAGGGGAACAACAACATGATTAATGGCTAAATATTCATCAGAAACAATAGATAACAGAACACGTGGTAAATCAAAGTGCTGAAAAAAATTGTTGGTGAATACCGAGAATTCTACATCCAGCAAAAATTATCTTTCAAAAATGAAGGTAAAATAAATATATTCTTGGATAAAGACAGAATTTTTGGTAGTGACCTTCCTTATCACATATACTGAAGGAGGTCTTTAGAGTTGAGAAGAAATGACACCAGTTTGTAACTAGCATCTGTATAAATAAATATCACTGAAAAAGAAAAATATGTGGGTAAATAGAAAAGATTATATAAATGCAATTTTTCTTTCTTCTCTTAGCTTTTACTTTAAAAGACATTATTACCTAAAACAATAATTACAACATTATATTTTGGGGTTTGTTGCATATATGCAGTTATAAGAGGAAAATAATAGCATAAAGGAGAAGGAGATGAAATGGGACTATATTGTAAAATAATTTTTATATTTTACCCAAATAAAGCTAGTAATAATCTGAAGAAGATTGTGATAAAATAAGATACAGATTATAAAAGAATTCTAGAGAAACTACTAAGAAATATTTTTAAAGGTAAAAATCAATAAAGAAATTAAAATGATATACTAAAAATATATATTCAACACAAAAAGAGGCAGTAAAGGAGAAACAGGAACAAAATCATTTTGAAATATATAGGAAAAATGGAAAACCAAAGATATATATCCAATCATATTAACATTTATACATAAATGGACAAAGGCAGAGACTGTTCGACTGGATTAAAAAAAGATAGGATCCAACTATCTGCTGTCTATAGAAGACACACTTTAGATGCAAAGGAACAAATAATTTGAAAGTCAAAGGGTAGGAAAAAATTGAAACTGAAAATACAAATAAATGGAAAGATATATTGCACTCAGAAAGAACAGATTAACATTGTTAAAACGTTCATACTACCCGAAACAATCTACAGAGTCAGTTCAATCCCTATCGAAATACCAATGGTATTTTTCACAAAACCAGAGAAAATTATCCTAAAATTCATATGGAAACACAAAAGATCCCAGATAGCCAAAACAACATGGAAAAAGAAGAACAAAGTTGGAGGTGTTGTGCTACTTGATAGAAAACTATACTACAAGGCTACAGTAATCAAAACAGCATGATACTGGCATAACAGCAGATATATTGATCAATGGAACAGAATAGATAGCCCAGAAATAAATCCACACATATATGCTCACTTAATATATTCAAAGAAGGCAAGAATATACAATGGGGTAAAGACAGTCTCTTCAATAAATAGTGCTGGGAAAATTGGACAGATACATGCAAAAAAAAAAAAAATCTGGACCACCTTCTTACACCGTTTATAG
>NW_006442109.1:34872666-34923683 GCF_000325575.1 Pteropus alecto | reverse complement strand
AACTGACTGAATGGGAGAAGATATTCACTTATGGCACATCTGATAAGAGGTTAATATCCAAAATACATAAGGAACTCATACAACTCAACAACAACAACAATAACAATTAAACTAACAATCTAATTTAAAAATAGGCAGAAGACCTGAACACATATTTCTCCAAAGAGGAAATACGAATGGTTAATAGACATATGAAAAGATGTTTGAGGTCACTAATCATCAGATAAATGCTAATTAAAACCACAATGAGCTATCACCTGACACTTGTCAGAATGGCAATCATAAATAAATCAAAGAACAAGTGTTGATGAGGATGTGAAAAGGGAACCCTCATACACTGTTGGTGGGATTGCAAATTGGTACAGCCACTATGGAAAACAGTTTAGAGGTTTCTCAAAAAATTAAATATGGATATACTTTTTGACCCAGCATTGTACTTCTGGGTATTTATCCAAAGAAAACCAAAACAATAATTCGTAAAGTTCTATGCATCCCTATGTTCATGGCAGCACAATTTACAATAGCCAAGACATGGAAGCAACCTAAATGTCTATCAACGGATGGCTGGATAAAGAAGTTATGGCATATATATATGGCATATATATATATAAATATATATATATGCCATAACTATGGCATAACTATATATATATATGCTACATATATATACACAGTGGAATATTACTCACCCATAAAAAATGAAATCTCACCATTTGCAATGACATGGATGGGCCCAGAGGTTATTATGCTGAGTGAAATAAGTCAGACAGAGAAAGTTAAATACCATATCATTTCACTTATATGCAGAATCTGAGAAAAAAACTAATCAAAAACAGACTCACAAATATAGAGAATAATCTGGTGATGGCCAGAGGGACAGGGAATAGGGTCCTGGGAGAAAGGAGTGAAGGGTTAAAGAAGTACAAATTAGTAGTTGATAGATGGTCACGGTATGGGGAGCACAGCATAGGGAATGCAGTTGCATTAATGTAATGGCTAGGTGGAGAGCCAGAGGAGAGAAAGAGCAATTAGGGTGATCGTTTTATAAACTACATAAATGTCTAACCAATATGCATTATACTTGAAACTAATAATAAAATAAAATTTAAAAGAAAAAGAAAAACTTTCTAAGAAGATTAATAAATCTAAAAACTGGTTTCTTAAAAAACTAAAAACTTAAACACTAATGGAAAAAAACTTCTTCATTGGTTATACAAAGAATGCACACATACAAAGTTTACACACTTCCAAGGCTACCCCCCCTTTTTGTTACTAGAAATTGGGGTGGGGTCAGGTGAGGTGGGCAGCTTCATACAGACCACTGGCAGCCAACTTCAAGACATATCTTGGATGTTGGTGTTTTGTCTTTTTGGTTGGTATGTGATGAAGAAGGTTCTCCTTAGCCATTCAAGCCACATAACAACCTGCCTTCCATCACCTCATCAGCTTCTCAGTCTCCTACTCTCTTTCTCTTACATTTTCTCATGCAGTTTATCATTTAGTTTGTCATGCATTTCTCTCCTGTGTTACTTAGACATCTCAAAACATCCATGCCCTTAGTAGCTTAAGCAAGATGTCACACACACATGCATGCACATGTGAACACACACACACACACACACACACACACACACACACACACACACACACACACACACACACTAGTTCTTCCTCAAAGATGAACTCTGGGGCCAAGGTAATATACCTAAGAGCATTTCTTTCACTTCAGGATGGATGCCATAGCCGGGAGCGAGTGCTGCTGGCATGGTTCTTCCCTGCACCAAGTACCTACTGCCCATCCTGCCTGGGATCCCAGGGCAGGAGAGTAGACACAGGCTAGAGGCAGATGTTCCACTCAAGAATTGGTCATCTTCCCGATATCTCCTGGCGTGTAACTAGACAGCCCAGGTAGGGCAAAGGCCTGGGTCCTTTGATCCCGGATTGGAGAGAGTGCCTACCTGAATCAGATTGTGCTTCTGGCCCTTATTCTTCATCATCACAGTGTTCCGCCACTGCAGGTACTTCTCTTGGTGGGCAAGGATCTCACAAGTGAGGGTGGAATTCCGACTTCGGAAGTCCTCAAGATTGGGGGCAGGATGAGGTGGTATGGCCAAAAGTTTTCCATCTGTAAGTTCTTCTTGTGAAATGGGCAACCCAAACTCTTGGCTCAAGTCTTTGATCATGGTGGAAGAAGGCAGCAGGTCTCTTGTGATTACCTCCCTGAGCTTGGTGCTGTGATGGCAGATACAGTAGATTCTAAAAAACAGAAGAGCAACCTTACTCAGACTCACGTACATTGCAAGATAGGTCAAGCCATCTCCATTTTACAAGAGGAAATGAAAGCTCAGAGAGATTGATTATTTGGTCCCAGGTCAAAGAGCTTGTATACAAGGAGCTTAGAGTCAGTCAGTGAGCCACAAAGGGGAAGGCCTGCTTCTCTCTGTCCTCCCAGCCCACAGAAGTTAAAGGCTTCTTACCTCCTGCTCTGATTATTTTTCTGCTACTGTGGTCTTATTCCATGCCTCTCACCAACTACTGGGAAGAAGCCCCAACAAACTGGCTGTCAAGGGCATTGATTTCGGAGTTCCTGCTCCAAGAGGAGGGTGTTATGCACACAGCTTCATATCTTAACACAGATCAAGGACTGAGTGGTCATGCCTTCTTCCACCCCAAGGACTCCCCCTCATTGCCTTTTCATGCGGTATAGTGTGCATCAGGCACTTGATTCATTCTGATGCCCTCGAAAATATGTGTGGGGTGTTATTTTTGCTGCTTGCTGTCTCTGCTGCTTCTGAGGTCTGATGTGAGGTGGATGCCTAAAGATAGTGAACTCTGCTTCTCTGCTTCTCACTAGCTGAGTACCCTGAGCAACCAACTTGGCCTTTCTGAACTTCTGTTTCCTGACATTTCAGACAGGAATAAATTAGCCATAATGGATATAACTACCTAGGATGCAGAGAGCACTTAATAAATAGCAGTTTTTTCCCCCTTCTTCTAATAGAATCCTCCAGCTACTTTCTATCATCCACTAGGAGGGGCAGGGTCCACCCTCCTGCAATTGACTACCATGGCTGTGAATATCCAAATGCTCCTGTACCTCTCCAACATGAGCCTCCTGCTGTGTCCCTTCCTCACTTGCAGCTTTGGCTGCTGTTTTGAGGTTACCCAATTTGTACCTGCCCAGTCCCTTGGGTAGAGGAGTGCATGGAGGGTTAGGGAATAAAAGAAAAGCCTCCTTAGCTCTGACTGAGTTTTCTTTTTCCACATCCCTCGTATTCTCTTCTTTTCTCTCTCTCTTTTCTGCCTTTACCCTCTCTTCTAGGTCAGATCTATTGTTGGCTTTAAAAATATAGATATTTTATACCTCTTGCCCCAAACTGGCAGCAAATGGATTGTACATCTGCTGTTTCTCAAGGTTAGCCTTTCCTGATCTTCTGAAAGAACCAGCCACTGCCCTTTACTGCACTACTGAGTCTGGCATAGACTAGCTATGGTCTCAGTGTACCTCACTGCACTCTTCTTTGTCAGTCTTCACCTCTATACAGGGTCTGCTTCTCTTGGTGCTCCTCTTACAGTAGGCACTAGAAAGCGGCCATTCTATACACAAATGGAGGAGCTCCACAGGAAAACATGAGCAGAGCAACCCAGAAGGAGTACACAGCTTCCCAGTGCTTGCCACTGAAGGTCTGGGAGTTCACTAGCATTGGAGCAGAAGAAACAGCACAGGCAAAAGGGTGCAAGCAGTGCAAGATCCAGATATTTGGAGAATGGTTTTCTGAGGAATAGGGAGAGAGGGTGGAGCAGGAGATTCAGGGAGAAGCAGACAGAAAAGCAAACAATTGATTGAGCGAAAAAGCTTTGTTAGCCTGGTAGATCTTGCGTATTCAGTCCTTACTGTTTCCCTATAATTAACTGAAAAAATGGGTTTCTCACTGCTCAGGCTATTCTAGGCTATTCCCCAAGTACAGCAGATAAAGTCATGTGACATGTGTTTGAATAAACTATCTTCATTTCACCAATATGTTTCTCAGACTCTCTTGAGAGAACATGTGGAATAGTGGGAATGTTATAGGCTTGGGGTCTCTTGAAACTGCACTCTACTTCTGGCTCAGCTTCTTTGGGCATAAAGAATAATAAAAACAGCATCTCCAAAGGACACTCTGCTGCCCACAATGGCCACCACAAGGCAGGCTGGCAGCTTCTATTCCTGTAGCAGTCTGGGGAGCACACCTGGTCAGGGCCTGGAAAGCCTTCTGTGGCACTGAGTTGCGAATGTAGAGTGCTGCGTGCTTCATGAGCTGTGACAGCGGCTTGAAGAGGTGCACGTGGTACAGGATGGTCTCAAGGTCTGCATAGAGGCGGTGTTGAAACAGCAGCTGAGAGTTGTAGAGCACCTTGTATTTCCCATGTTCTGATTTGGTAATTCTGCAAGAGAAGGCCACAGGACAGGGCCTTAACATTGCTCTGCAGGCTCTTGGAATACTGTGTGATTTAGCTCTGGTTGGCAGGGCTTTTGTACCTTTAAAAATGCTGAAACCAGCCTTGACTTGCCCATGCCCACTGCCTTCCCCTAATCCTCCCCTAATTCTCATTTTGCATGCTGGCTATACCAGCCTGGCAATTTCTAAACACACCCTGCTATGCCACCCCCTGTGTTTGGCACATGTTGTTCTCACACCTTGTTGAATCTGGTGAAGTCTACACATATCCTGCATAACCTCCTGGTGGATCTGTGTGTTTTGGAGATTCTTCTTTCATGAAGTATGTGTTCAAGTCTTTTGCTCATTCTTCTACTGGGATGTTTTTTGTTATTTTCTTATTGATTCACAGGCATTTTTATATGTTCAGCATACTAGCTCCACACATTGCAAATATTTTTTTTTCTGCTTGTGGCCTGCGTTTTCACAATTTTTATGGTCTCTTTCAATGGACAGAAGTTATTAACTTTAATATGACCAAATCTATCATTCTTTTCCTTTATTTTTTTGTACTTCTATCTTACTCAAGCAATATTTCTTTATTCTAAGGTCATGAATATATTCTTCTATATTATCATCTAAAACCTTTACAATATTACTTTTCAAAAATAGATTTTTTTTTCTGGTGAAATCTGAGTAAGACCAGGTACTCGTGGTCTAGTTAATTGTACTGTCCACAAATAAGGCATGTCAGATGTCACCATTGAGAGAAACTGAGTATTGGGTACATGGGACTTCTTTATAATATTTTGCAACATACTATAAGTCTACAAGTATTTAAAATAGGTTTTAAATCCACTTGGAACTCATTTTCATGAATTGTGTGAGCTAGGAAATTAGGATACTATCAGTAATTTAGGAATTCTTCAAATTGGTAAAAGACATCTATGAAACCCTACACCTAACTTCATATGTAATGGGGAAATATCAAATGCCTTCCACCAAAAATATGAAACAAGACAATGATGGTACCATTTTTATATAAAATAATACTACAAGTCCTAGCCAGCACACTAAGGAAGACATACAGTTTGGAAAGGAAGAAATTAAATTCCCTATTTGTAGATGACATGATGGTTTATGTATAAAATCTCAAGGAATCTACCAAAAACAAATAAACTAACAAGCACATATTCCTCAAACCTTGAATTATAAGGCTCATCTCCTACGTAAGCTGCAGAATCTATAAAGAGAAATTTCTTTGTATTTCTTTATACAAGTGGTGAACACTTGGAAACTGAAATTAAAAATATAATACAATTTTAAATAACTTAAAAAATAAAATTCTTAGATATAAATCTACCAAGACATATTAAGAATGTATATGTTGAAAACTACAAAATCTTGATGAAAGAAATTAAAGATCTAAATAAATGAAGAAACATATCATATTCATGTACTGAAAGACTTGCCATAGCAATAAAGTCAGTTCTTCCCAAATGATACATAGGGTTAGCACAGTTTCTATCAACATTCTAGCAAGACTTTTTGTACATGTAGACAGTCTATTGTGCAATTTAAACGAAAATGCAAATGAACCAGAATAGCTAAAACAATTTTGGAAAAAAAAATAAAGTGAAATGAATCACTTTTCTTGACTTTGATTATATAGCTACAGTGATCAAGACTGTGTGGAACGGAATAGAGAACCCAGAGATAGATCAATACATTTATGACCCACTGATTTTTGATAAAGATGCAAAAGCAATTCCATAAAGGAAGATAGTATTTTCAAAAAATGGTGCTTTAGTAATTGGATATGCAAGGGCAAAAAAACTAAAACACAACAACAACAAATTTAACCTAGATTCCGGCTCAAGATGGTGATATAGTAAGATCCCGAACTCACTTCTCACAAACACATCAAATCTATAGCTACAGATGGAACAGTTTTCTCTGGGGGAAAATAAACTCTAAAAACTAGCTGAGCAACCCCTATACAAAGGGCAAACAAGAAAAAGCCACATAGAAGCAGATAGAAAAGGCTGATATAATCTCACCATAAAACCCACTTCCAGCACAGCAAACCACTGTGTGAAGGAAACTCAAAACCAGATCTTTGTCTTGAAGAGTGAAGTATTCTTACTCCACATTGGGCACCTCAGCTTTTAAGACTGGTATCTGAGAGATGAGACCACAAAACATTTAGCTTTGAAAATCATTGAGCCTCACTCCCACAAAATCTGCGAGTCTGTGGCAAACTGGGGAAAATAATGGTTTTTAAAGGGCTTGTGCCCAGACTCAATTGCCCCAGGCCCCAGTGCAGAAGCATCTCTTTGAAAAGTACCCAGACTATATAGAGACTTATTTGCTAATTTTAAAGCACTTCTTGTCTGGGAAGCACTTTACTTCTCTTTTGACTCTAAATGATAGCTTTGCTGGGTAGAGTAACCTTGGTTGTAGGTCCTTACTTTTCATCACTTTGAATATTTTGTGCCAATCCTTTCTGGCCTGTAAAGTTTCTATTGAGAAATCAGCTGACAGTCTAGTGGAAGCTCCCTTGAAGTAAATAACTGCTTTTCTCTTGCTGCTTTTAAGATTTTCTCTTTGTCTTTAACCTTTGACATTTTAATTATGATGTGTCTTGGTGTGGGTAGACCTCTTTGGGTTTATCTTGCTTGGAACTCTCCGGGTTTCCTGGGCTTGAATGTCTATTTCCTTTGTCAGGTTAGGGAAGTTTTCAGTCATTATTTCTTCAGACAGGTTTTCAATTCCTTACTTTTTCTCTTCTCCTTCTTGTACTCCTATGATGTGAATATTGGAATGCTTGATTTTGTCCCAGAGGTCCCTTAATCTCTCATTTTTAAAATTCTTTTTTCTTGTTGCTGTTTTGATTGGATGTTATCTTCTAAATTGCTTATTCAATCCTCTGCTTCATCTAATCTAGATTCCCTCTAATGTATTCTTTATTTCAGTTATTGTATTCTTTATTTCTGACTGGTTCTTCTTTAGGTTTTCTATTTCCATTTTTATCTCTACTATCTGTTTGTTGAAATTCTCACTGAGCTCACTGAGCACCCTTATAATCAGGTTTTTGAATTCTGCATTTGGTAGATTTCATATCTCCATTTTGCTTAGTTCTTTTTCTGGAGCTTTGCTCTGTTCTTTCTTTTGTTTCTTTGTCTCCCCATTTTGGCTGACTTCCTGCATTTGTTTCTATGTATTATGTGGAGCTGCTATGTCTCCTGGTCTTAGTGGAGTGGGATTTATGTAGTAGGTGTCCTATGGGGGCCCAGTGGCATAGCCTCTCTGGTCACCTGAGCTCGGTGCTCCAGATGTGTCCCTTGTGTGGGTTGTGTGTGCTCTTTTGCTATAGTTGAGCCTTGGTTGCTGCTTGCATGTCGGTGAAATAGATTGACCCTCAGGCTGATTTGTTGTAAGGACTGGCCATGAATACAGTGGAGAAGCTGTTGTTCAGGGGTTGACCCTACAGAGCAGGATTTACTTTAGCAGGACTCTGGTGCTTGCCCAGTTTGCCCTTTGGGTTTGTTATTTCTGGAGATGGTTGGGTGGTACTCTGATGTGGTCTGAAGTTGGCCACTGAATGTGTTGATTTCAAGGCCTCTTGGGCAGAGCTCTAGGGCAGGCCAAGTGTAGCCGCTGCTTGTGTCCTGCCCAGGGGCACTTGGTATGAACTACAAAGTGATCTGTATATGAATGTCTGTGCAGATCTGTATACGATCTGTATATGTTAGGCTTGGAGGTACCTGAGAGAGGCTAAGCTGTGATCCAAGGTTGGCTGACATTAGTGCCAGGTTTGGAGCTGCTTAGAAAGAGATACAGAGCACACCAAGGTCAAATGCTGCTTGTTTGGGGTGAACCAAGATAAGCCATTTGTATGGAAAAGCCATTGAAATTGGGTGGGGCAGTCTCAGGGAATCACCAGGGTGCGACAACCAGTGTTAGCAAGGTTGATGGAGATTCAGATATGGAACTCACCTGCATCTGCATGCTGAGATGGGGAAGACTCAACAAAGAAACAATGGCTTCTGCTATCACTTCAGGAAAGAAGAAGCTGCCTCTCCAGTTGTCACCCTAGAGCCAGAAAATTCAGTTCCTCCCTATATGTTTCTGGCATCTTTTGAGCTGCTGGCTCAGCAGTGGAGCTCAGAGCAAGTGAATCCATTAACTAGTAAGTCCATGTGTGAGCTGTTTAAGAGGACTGCCTGAAATTCCAGCAGTCCTCCATCTCTCTCAGCCACAATATCCAATGTTTCACATCCAGAAGTTCTGGAGATTTCTTTTCCTGGCACTGGAATCCCAGTGTGGGGTTGGGACCCTCGCTCCTCCAGAGTACCTCCACAACCAAGATATCCCTCCCAATTTTTATTTGCCACATGTGGGTATGGAGCCAGCTTGATCCACATCTCTGCACCCCCGCCATCAGTCTCAAGGTGGCTTCTTCTGTATATTCTTAGTTATAGGATTTCTGTTCAGCTACTCGTCAGGCAATGCTCAATGATGATTGTTCTGTACTTTAGTTGTAATTTTGATATGGTTGTAAGAGGAGGCAAGCACAGTGTTTTCCTACTCTGCCATCTGGACCAGAACTCCCAGGCATTCCTCTCAAAGGGCCCACACGTGATATTACTTGCTAATTGAATAACTGGGTATGAGCTCCATTGCTTGGATAACAGCTTGAAAAGTACCAGGGGCATATGGAGAGGAACCAAATTGTCTGGCTTCAGGATAAAAGCTGGAGTAGCAGCTCTGGATATGACAGAAGTGCTGGTAGGTGCCATAGTTCCTTTGCTGAGCCCTACCCCCACCCAGCATGCAGGTGGGTGCCAAGACTGAGCCTTCATCAAATTCTCTCCACACTTGAAATTCTCTGAGATATCACCAGACCTAACTTGAGCACAGGCTGAAACCTCTTTCAGCAGCTGTTACAAGGATCCAGCTGCAACTTCTGCTGTGGACTTTTCTAAAATCTCAGAAAGGTCCACAAACACAAAATAAGCAGGACTGGCCTCAGTGTGCCCTGTACAACTTGTTTTTGTTTGTTTGTTTTACGAATAAATGTTTTCAAAAATTTTGAGCAGATACCCAGAAGAGGGATTGCTGCATCATATGATTATTCTATTCTTAATTTTTTGAGGAATCTCCATAGTGTTTTCCATAGTGGCTGTACCAATTTACATTCTCTCCAGCAGTGTATGAGAGTTCCTTTACCCCCACAACCTCTCCAATACTTGTTATTATTACAGTTATTATCTTGTTGAAAATAGCCATTCTTACAGGTGTGAGGTGGTATCTCATTGTAATTTTGCATTTCCCTAATATCTAGTGAAGTTGAGCATCTTTTCATGTCTCTTGGCCATTTGTATGCATTCTTGGGAGAAGTGTCTGTTCAGGTCCTCTGCCCATTTTAAATTGGATTGTTTGTTTTCTTGTTTTGAGTTGTATGAGTTCTTTATATATTTTGGATATTAGCCCATTATTGGAAGTATTGTTTGCAAATATCTTCTTCCATTCAGTTGGTTGCCTCTTTGTTTTGTTGAATACAATGCAACATACAAATGATATATTGTTGAATTGTGCACTTGCAACTATATAATTTTATTAACCAGTGTATTCCTAACAAATTTAATAAAAAATAAAAATAATGAAAGCATATATCATGCTCATAGATAGGAAGGATTTACACTGTTAAAATGTCCATACTAGCCAAAGCAATCTACAGGTTCAGTGCAATCCCTATCAGAATACCAACGGTATTTTTCACAGAACCAGAGAAAATTATCCTAAAATTCATATGGAACCACAAAAGATCTCAGATAGCCAAAGCAATGTAGAGAAAGAACAACAAAGTTGGAAGTGTCGTGCTACCTGATAACAAACTATACTACAAGCCTATAGTAATCAAAACGGCATGGTATTGGCATAAAAACAGACACATAGATCAATGGAACAGAATAGAGAAATAAAACCATGCCTATATGGCCTATTGGCCAATTAATCTATGACAAAGAAGGCAAGAACATACAATGGGGTAAAGACAGTCTCTTCAATAAATGCATCTGGGAAAACTGGACAGATAAATGCAAAAAATAAAACTATACCACTTTCTTACACCATATAGAAGAATAAACTCAAAAATGGATTAAAGACTTAAATGAAAGACCCCAGACCATAAAACTCCTAGAAGAAAACAGAGGAAGTAAACTCTCTGACATTGTTCTTAGTAGTATTTTTTGTACATGTCTCCTCAGACAAGGGAAACAAAAGAAGAATTAAACAAATGGGACTATATCAAGTGAAAGTTTTTGCACAGCAAAGCAAACCATCAACAAAACAAATAGACACCCCACCAAACAACAAAAGAACCAACAATCCAAAATGAAGAGAAGACCCGAATAGATACTTCTCCAAAGAGGAAATACAGATGGTCAATAAAAATACGAAAAGATGCTCAAGGTCACTAATCGTCAGGGAAAGGCAAATTAAAACCACAATGAGCTATCACCTCATACCTATCAGAATGGCTATCATCAATAAATCAAAGAACAGTGTTAGTGAGGATGTGGAGAAAAGGGAACCCTCAACACGCTGTTGGTGGGATTGCAAATTGATACAGCCACTATGGAAAACAGTCTGGAAGTTCCTCAGAAAATTAAAAGTGGATTTATCTTTTGTCCCAGCAATTCCACTTCTGAGTATTTATCCAAAGAAAACGAAAGCACTAATTTGAAAAGATATATGCACCCCTATGTTTATTGCAGCATTATTTACAATAGTCAAGATATGGAAGCGACCTAAGAGTCCATCAATAGACGACTGGATAAAGAAGAGATGGTACATTTATACAATGGTCTATTATTCCAGCCTTAAAAAAGAATGAAATCCTACTATTTACGACAACATGGATGGACCTAGAGGGTATTATGCTAAGTGAAATAAGTCATAGAGGAAGACAAATACCATATGATCTCACTTATATGTGAAATCTGAAGAACAAAATAATCAAATCAAGAAAACAGAAACAGATTTATAGATACAGAGAACAAACTTAGGGTTGTCAAGTGGGAGGGGTTTTGGAGGTGTAGGTGAAATTTTTGAAGGGATTAATAAGAATAAATTGGTAGTTATAAAATAGTCATGGAGATGAAGTACAGTGTATAAGGAATAGTCAATATTATTTTAATAATTATGGTGGGTAGTGGATTGATTGGGGGATCACTTCATAAATTATGTGGATGTCTGATCACTGTGCTGTATACCTGAAACTAACATAAAATAATGTCAAATATCAAAAAATATTTAAAAGTTGTTTAAAATAGAGATTGCATTGAACCTATAGATCTAATTTGGGGATAATTGACACCTTTACAATAATGAGTATTCCAATCATTATACATGGTATCTCTCTTCACTTATTTAGGTTTTCTTTAATGTTTCTAAAAGTTCTATAATATTTATGGCAGAGGTCTTTTGCTCCTTTTTGTCAAATTTATTGCTGTCATATTTTATGATACTTTTAAACTGTTTCTTTTTAAAATATTTTTTTGCATGTAAATGGTATTTAGAAATTCAATAGATTAATATATTAATTTTTATATTGAGAAACCTCATTGAGAAATCTATAATACTTTTAGCATTATTTTTGAATTTCCTATAAATTTTAAACAGATCAACATAGTTTAAAACACTTATTTCAATTTATGCAACTTCTCAGCAATTGTCTCAGTAATTTTCAGCAAATGCTCAGTATTTTCAGTCTCTCTTATTTTTTAGTATAAGCATTTAAGACTACAAAGTTTTCTCTAAATAATGCTGTAACATCATCCCACAAATTTAGATATTATACTATTTTCATTATTGCTCTGTTCAAAAATGCCTAATTTCTATCATAGTTTCTCTTTTGACCCATGGATTATTTGGTAGTATTTGTTAATTTCCCAAGCATTTTAATTTTTCTTGTTAATGAACTGGGGTCAGTGAACATTCTTTATATCATTTCTGGCATTAGAAAAAGAGCTTTTCATTGAGATAGAATGCACATACAATATTCCTTGAGTTAGCCAAACTGCAAAGTTTGAAGGCACAGTCCCCCAAACTGCCCTGACTTCTGATACCAACAAGTTTGGTAGTTCCTAAAAGCACACCCAGCTTCCTCAGTTTTCTAGAAGAATTTATAGATAGTTGTTATGATCACACTCACAGTTTATTACAGGGAAAGAATACAGATTAAAATCAGCCAAAGGAAGAGATAACATAGGGCAGAGTCCAGGATGCTTTCAAACATAAAACTTTCATTAGTCTTTCCTCATGGAATCAGGATATATTTCCCTTATGACATTAATGAGTGACAATATACAGAGTAATTTCCTTGAGCCTTGGTGTCCAGAGTTTTTATTGGGGTTCTATTACAGAGGCATGATTGATTAATTACTTGATGGCCCATGTGGCAATCTCAATCTCCAGGTCAATTGACACTGCATAATCCAAATCTCCCACCCTAAATCATGTTGTTGGCCTTTTTGGTAAAGCCAACCTTCATCCTGTGACTATCAGGTAAGGCTGCTCTCACTCTAAGATCTGGTATTGTCAGCTCCCAACTTAAACAAAAACATTCCTATAAGGTATAACATAGATTACTTCCCAAGAAGACAAGGGCAAAGGCCAGACCTCTCGGGCAAGGTTGAATTCTTTCCTACATATCATAAGAGTTAACCCTTTTAAAGTGTACAGTTCTTTAATTTTCAATGTACACACAATGTGTGCAAACATACAAACTAACTTATTCTAGAACATTTTTATAACCCCCAAAAGAAAATGTGCCCATTAGCAGTCATGCCCCACTTTTTTATCATGCCTCCCCTGAGACCTAGGCAACCACTGACCTATTACTATTTTATGGATTTGACTAGTCCACACATTTCATATAAATGTAATCATATATGTGGCCTTTATGTCTGGCTTATTTTACTTAGCATAATGTTTTCCAGGTTCATCTATGTTGAAGAAAGTGTATTAGGACTTCGTTCCTTTTTTTATGGCTGAATGTTATTCCCTTGTGTAGACATATCACATTTTGTTCATTGGTTTATGGACATTTGGGTTGTTTCAACTTTTTGACTACTATAAATAATACTGCTATGAACATTCATTTGCATGTTTTCTGTGTGAATATATGTTTTCAGTTCTAGGAAGATAACCAGCCTTATTTAACACTAGCTTTTCCCAGTGCCTCTTGGCCTATCGGCACATTGAGACAGGCCCCACAAGGTTTCACTCCCTTCCTGAGTGGATAGGCTCAACTTCTAGACTCTTTGCTATTAGCAATATCTGGTTTCTGGGGCATCTGAGCTCTGAGGACAAATAGGGGGCCTGTAGACTAAAGGAGGATGGTCTTATTTACTCAAACTTCAAAATCATAAAAAGAAAAGAGAATTATCATGTTACCCAAACTAGAGAATGACAGGACCATGAGGAACCACTTGCTCCAGCCTGAAATCAGATACTTTAATTGCCTCTACAATGTCCCAACTGAGCAGCCATCAAGTGCTCCTGAAGGCCTCTAGGAAAGGGGAATTTTCTGTAGCCTAGGCAGCCCCTCTAGATTCAAAATAATCACATGTGTGTTTTACCTAGGTGAGTTGAAATCTATTTCCTTGTGGTGTCCATCTTAGGGTGATACAGAACTTTCTGCTCCTTGTTAATCAAATAGGCCCCTCAGAAGTCTGAAAGCAGGATGCATTGTCCTGAACCACCTTCTCTTCTCTATATCTCCTAGGTCTTGCCTTCACCTAAAGCCAATCAATTCTTCCTATTAGAAATTCCAATTACTGAGCCTTTCTAAGCACCATATAATAAACCCCAAGAGGAAATTAATCAACATATCCCCTCCGCCCCAGACAAAGAAACTGGACTTCAGCTTGGCTTTAAAGATCTCTCCACTTAGCATCCAGATGACATTACTTTTACATGAAATGCAAAACAAACCACCTACCGGCTTTGGTGGCTCTCCCATAGCCTCTTCAAGCCTTGGTCAGCCAAGCCTTCCAGAATGAGGAGATGAATCTTCCCATCCAGCAGATGGAAGCCAGTAAGCACATCTAGGTCCTGCTTTTCCTGGATCTTCACCCGCATCTTAAAGGCTGATAGGATCTGCTGGATGTTCTGGATAGGGTAGGAGTCCAGATCGAGGGCCTTGGCATTGATCATGGTGATGTCCTGCAGCAGGCTGTATAAGAGGAAGATCTTCCTGGAGTTAAATACAAAAATGATGCGGCCAAACTGGGTGCCTGTGAGGTCTGGATCAGGGGCTTCTGCCACAGCCCTCAGTGGAACTGCTATGTCCACTCGGAGCTTGAGCATGGAATTGGCTTCTAGATAGTTGCCCATGGGCATTGGGCCATGACGGAGGCCATCTGTAGGTACCTGAAACCCCACAACTTTCCTGCTCCTGCTGTCCTGGTATATGGGCTTGGGCTCACAGCTGTAGATGGGAACAGCCAAGTTCAAGTACTTGTGGCCGAGGAGGAGGTCAGCAAAACTGACCTGAGCAATCCCATAAGGGTCCCACATCTTGTTTTGAGATTCAAATGGGTTGTTCTCTGTCTCTCTGGGTGAGATGAGGGCCTGGAAGTTGAGGTATGAATCCAGAGGGTCCTCCCCAAACAGGGTGGGCTTCCGGGAATACTCTTCTGACTTGCGGTCCCGATCATGAACTTCCACCACCATGGGAGGGCCCTGTAGGTATTCCTTCAGTTCTCTGGGGTTCATTGCCCCAAGAAAAATGACATTGATGTCCTGGAAAGAGACGTGGCTTCTATGAGGCTGTCCCTCAGTCTGGTGAACTGGAGTCTTATAGAACTGGTACCTGCAGTACACAGGGGTGCAGAGCCTCTATGAGAGAGCAAGGAGACATCAGGTCACTGGGCTGCCATGGCAGTCACTCTGTCTCCCCTCTAAAAGAAGGCTCCAGTACATGGGTCTCAAATCCCAGTGCCACACTCTACCTGTAGCCCTTGTAGCCTAGGTTTCTTCATCTACAAAATACTGATGAGAAAGCCTGCTCTGTAAGATTATTCACCAGATTGAATGACGTATATGAAAGTACCAAGATGGTGGCTAACACAAGAAAAAGGCTCAATAAGTATTAGTCACTATTTCTCTCTCCCAAACAGTGAGTGCCATGAAGACAGGCCATGTGCCTTTTTCACATCGATATTTCTAGCTCTTAGCCCAAGGCTAGACAAAGAAAAGGTGGACACAGGTAAACCATATTTTCCAGATATACATTTGTGGGGAGGGGTGGTTGGCACAGGCTCACCTTTAGCATATTAAGTATCCAAGCAGAAAACTATGACAAGGAGAAGAAAGACTCAGAGAGGTTTAGGACTTAAGAGGGCATGGAAAATAAAATGGGAAGGAGTGCAGAGCTGTGATGAGGCAGGAAACTGAGAACCTTGTTTTAAATATTGCACTCAGATTTTATATTCAAAAGATAACTGTCATACAAATTTGTGGTCCAAATTCATATTCCAAGTATACTATTTATTTTATACAGATGTTGAAAATTTATTTTTAAACAATCCTGGGGTGGTAGTGCTTCCAGGTATCTGGAAGAAGTAATTAAAAATCTTTTCTGGAGAAATCTGCTTTCAACTGAGGCCTCAAAAAATTCCCAGAGAGAAAGTTTCATTGAACATGAGATCATAGTAAAAATCACAAAACATCTAAGGGAAAAGGTAATACTAATGAAATCAGTTGCACAGAGGCATAAGGTATTAGAATGATTGGATACATAAAATAAATATGTTTGTTAGGTTTTAAATTTTTAAAAATATTATCAAGGTCAAATCTATTGGAATTATATTTACTAGTAATGAATAATTTCAAAATAAAAAATTTAAACATTATCTACAATAGCATAAAAAATAAAATATTTAAGAAGAAATTAAATGGAAGATATATAAAACCTATATACTGAAATCTTTAAAGCACTGCAGACAGTAATGAAAGAAAATCATTATCGAGAAATAGACCATTTTCATGGTCAGGAAAGTGCAATTAATTCTAGATTAATCATAGACCTAAACATATAAGCTAAAATTTCAAGAAGAAAACATAAGAAGTTATCTTCATGAACTTGGGGTAGGAAATGACTTATTTGACAGGACACAAAAAACACTAGTCATAACAGAAAAAGTTAATAAAATGCACTTCATCAAAGACACCATTAAGAAAATTAAAATCAAGACCTAGACTGGCAGAAAATATGTAACGTACATATATACCTGACAAAGGACTTGTAGCCAGAATATAAAAAATAAAAAAAAAATCTGGAAAACAATAATTAAAAAAAAATAGTAAGAGGAACTTTTAACTCTGGTTAAATAGAGTAAAAGCATACCCTAACTTGTACCTCCTAGAGAATGCAACTAAAAACCCTAGACAAAATGCATGAAGCAGCTAATAGAGGACTCTGAAAATTAAAAGGTAATAGGTGGACTGGTGAAACCAAACTCACTGAGTTTCCTGGGTTGTAATTTCCTCCTATATGCCCCCAACTGGACTCAAAGGAATCCTGAATCCCATAATTGTGTATCACACATGGAAAGAGAGAGCTCTAAGAAAAGCTCTCTCTTTCTATTCCAAGGAATGGGAGGGGAAATTCCCTGTTGATTTTCTCATCTGGCCCTGCTCTCAGGCAAGTTCAAGTTTCAAAGCTGCAATCTGGTGACGGGAAATCTAAGAGAGGGGAATCCTCTTTGATTAGAGAAACTGTGATACAGAGAGTGTATGGAGGATCTCAATATTGTTTTGTCTCTATAAGTATTCCCACTACTTGTCCTCAGAGGCAGGTCCAGTGTTGGGAAGGGCATATTAGAGTGGGAACACTAAAGCTACACCTTTGGGGCAAGCAGACGAGGGAGGGGACTCCTTAGGAGCTGGAGAGTATGGAAGGGGGAGGAATCAAGAAAAGGATTCCATAAAGTTATGTGTAAACTCATGGGTTTATTCTTGAACTGTGCGTGTATAAATTTGACCTTAAGCCATATATCAGAGGTTTTGAGAAACAAATTAGAGAAGACCACTGCACAAGCCTCAGACTGGTCCCTGAATAGTACACATGCAGGATAGATTTGCATATCACTAAAAAAATCCTTGAAAACTAAACTGACCTTAAAACCACAGTCTACAGAAGATGAGTTGGGAATTGCAGCTTTACCCTGAGTATATTGGCTAATAAAACAAAAAAGCCAACATTCTCCACATTATTTAAATAAGACTCAAAGTCTCAAATATAGTATTCAAAATGTATAAGATATAATCCAAAATTATTTGACATACAAAGAATCAGAAATGCTGACTAATTATCAAGGAGAGAGACAGTCAAAAGATACCAACTCTGAGGTGATTTAAGTATTAGAATGATCAGATGAAGACTTTAAAACCACTATTATAACCATGATCCAAGAAGTAACAACAAACACTTTTGAAACCACTGGAAGGTAGCCAGTTTCAGTGAATAGAAACTATAATGCAGAACTCAATAAAAATTTTAGAACAAAAAATACAAAAACTGATATAAAAATTCACTGTATGGTCCAAAACAAAAACGGAGATGACAGAGGAAAGATAATTAAACTTGAGGACAGATCAATAGAAAGTATGCAATCTGAACACATAGAGAAAAAAGATTGAAAAAAAGTAAACAGAGCCTCAGGAAGCTGTGGGACAATACCAAAGATCTAACATATTCCAAAGAGGACAAGAGAAAAGATATTTGTAAGAAGATATTTGAAGGAATAATGTCTGAAGATGTTTCAAATTTCTCAAAAGGCATAAACTTACAGATTCAAGAAACTCGGTCAGTCTCATCAGGGTAAACTCAAAGAAATACATGCCTAGACATGTCCTCATCGAAGTGGTAAAAACCAAAGACAAAGAACACAGCTTCAAAGCAGCCAGAGAAAAACGATACATTACTCCTAGGAGAACAATAACCTGAATAATTGGATTTCTCATCAGAAACTATGCAAGTTGTAATAAAGTAGAACAAAATGTTTACAGTGCTGAAAAAAAAAGAGAAATTTCCACCCAGAATTCTAAAACTAGTGAAAATATACTTAAGGGATAAAAGTGAAATAAAGACATTCTCATATGAAAGAAAACTAGAAGATAATTTGTTTCTAGCAGACATGCTATAAAAAGTTACTACTGTATGATTCAACTTATATTGTAGAAAAGGCAAAATTATAAGGGCGGAGAACAGATCAGTGATTTTCAGGTGCTCAAGGTAGGGGTGGAGTTTACTAGAAAGGAACAACATGAAGAAAGGATTAGAGAGATTGCAAGGGGTAAGAGAAGACTTCTGGAATGTTATAAGTAATAATATATTTTAGTGAGAAATATTTTTAAAACCTTAATCCCCATCTTAATCCCCCCAAAAAATTCCAACAAAAGGTTTAAACACCAGATTAGAAAAATATCAAAACTAAAAATCCA
Source organism: Pteropus alecto (assembly GCF_000325575.1). Taxonomy (NCBI): domain Eukaryota; kingdom Metazoa; phylum Chordata; class Mammalia; order Chiroptera; family Pteropodidae; genus Pteropus; species Pteropus alecto. Next base: position 34,904,745 of record NW_006442109.1, on the reverse strand, counting down.
AATAAATGGAAAGATATACCATACTCATAGAAAGGACAGATTAATATTGTTAAAATGTTCATATTATCCAAAGCAAATCTACAAGTTCAATGCAATCCCTATCAGAATACCAACGGTATTTTTCACAGAACCAGAGAAAATTATCCTAAAATTCATATGGAACCACAAAAGATCTCAGATAGCCAAAGCAATGTAGAGAAAGAACAACAAAGTTGGAAGTGTCATGCTACCTGATAACAAACTATACTACAAGCCTATAGTAATCAAAACGGCATAGGCAAGAACATACAATGGGGTAAAGACAGTCTCTTCAATAAATGCATCTGGGAAAACTGGACAGATAAATGCAAAAAATAAAACTATTCCACTTTCTTACACCATATAGAAGAATAAACTCAAAAATGGATTAAAGACTTAAATGAAAGACCCCAGACCATAAAACTCCTAGAAGAAAACAGAGGAAGTAAACTCTCTGACATTGTTCTTAGTAGTATTTTTTGTACATGTCTCCTCAGACAAGGGAAACAAAAGAAGAATTAAACAAATGGGACTATATCAAGTGAAAGTTTTTGCACAGCAAAGCAAACCATCAACAAAACAAATAGACACCCCACCAACTGGGAGAATATATTCACCAATAATACATCTGATAAGGGATTAATATCCAAAATGTATAAAGAACTCATATGATTTAACACCAAAGAAGCTCCACAAAGAACCCAATTAAAAAACGGGCAGAGGACATGAATAGACATTTCATCATAAAGGGCATACAGATAGCCAATAGACACATAAAAAATGGTTCAACATCACTAATCATTACAGAAAGGCAAATTAAAGCCACAATGAGATATCATCTCATACCTGTCAGAATGGATATTATCAATAAATCAAAAAACAACAGGTTTTAGTGAGGATGAAGAGAAGAGGGAGCCCTCGTGCACTGTTGGTAGGACTGCAAATTGGTGCAGCCAGTATGTAAAACATTCTGGAAGTTCCTCAAAAAATTAAAAGTAGAACTACCTATGACCCGGCAATTCCACTTCTGAGTATTTATCCAAAGAAAACGAAAGCACTAATTTGAAAAGATATATGCACCCCTATGTTTATTGCAGCATTATTTACAATAGTCAAGATATGGAAGCGACCTAAGAGTCCATCAATAGACGACTGGATAAAGAAAAGACCATATATAGAATGGTCTATTAGTCCAGCCTTAGAATGAAATCTTACCATTTGTGATAACATGGATGGACCTAGAGGGTATTATGCTGAATGAAATAAGTCAGACGGAAAAAGACAAATACCATATAATTTCACTTATATGTCGAATTTGAAAAACATAAATGAACCAACAAAACAGAAATAGACTCACAGAGAACAAACTAATGGTTGCCAGTTGGGAGGGGGTTGGGAAACTGGGTGAAAAAGGCAAAGGGATTAAGGATATTGGCAGTTACAAAGTAGTCACTGGGATGTAAATTATAGCACAGGGAATATAGTCAATAATATTATAATAACTATAATGGTGTCGAGTACTAGACTTAATTGGGGAATCATTTTGTAAGGTATAAATGTCCAATCACTATGTGGTACACACTTTTTTCTATTAACACTACTTATTATGGTGAAATTTCACGAAAGATAAGAAGGTGATGTTGAAATCAGCTTGAGAGAAAAAGCTTATATTACAAAGAACAATTAATCTGAGAGAAACAAAGAAAGCCTGAATAAACTGGAATAATAACTTCCAAATGCTAAGAGAAAACTTTTTGACCTATCTTTCAAGAACAAGAGTGAAATATAGATATTTTCAGCTGAAGAGAAATTAAGAGACTTTCCCGTTAGTGGAAATTCATTAAAGAATTTCTAACGGCTATTATTACATTTCATGAAAAAGGAAATTTTTCTCAGAAGAACGACCTGGAAACAAAGTCTATGGTATCCTAGCTCAATCAGCCTAAAATTACAAAGGACAAGTCAGATGTCTAGCAAAGTCAGGTTTATTGACTCAGCAATTAAGAATACAACACAATAGTGGGACTAGGGGCATCTCAACAAAGGGAAATATAGAGTTTTTATAGGATGTTGAAGAAAGTTCAGGTGTAACTTAAGTAGTTTTTTGATAAATCCAAAGCAATCCATCAGGCTCCAGATAGTGGAATTATCACATGTAGACTTAAAAAAAAAAAAGCTAAAAAACTATGCTTACTGTGGTAGGCAAACTAATGCCCCCTAGACATCCACATCTTAATCCTCCAAAACTGCTATGTTATGTTACATGGCAAAGGAGATTTTTTTTTTTTATGTTGAATTATGTTGAGGTTATAACCCCCAGACCCGAGAGCGTGATCTTATTTGGAAATAGGGTATTTGCAGATGTAATCAAGTTAAAATGAGGTCATAGTGTGAGCCTTAAGCCAATATGACATGTCTTTAGCTTCTTGATGTGATGGATATCAGTACTTGATTTTCAAACATTGAACCTTTATAATAACAGTGCAAACTTGGAATTATTACTACTAGGTCATTATAGTAATTCTTTTATACTTTATTGGATTTGATTTGCTAATATTTTATTGGGGAGTTTTGCATCAATGTTTATGACAGATACTGCTCTGAAGTTTTCCTTTCTTGTAATTTCTTTGTTGGGTTTTGGTATTAGAGTAATGCTGGCCTCATGTAACAAGTTAGAAAGTATTCCCTCTGCTTTCATTTCCAAAAGGGATAGTAGAAAATTGGTATAATTTCTTCCTTAAATGTTTGTAGAATTCAATGATGAATCGATCTGAGCCTGGTACTTTCTATTTTTGCAAGTTGCTAATTATTGATTAAATTTCTTTAATAGATATATGACTCTTCAGATTATCTATTTCTTTTTGTTTGAGTTTTGGTAAATTGTGTCTTTCAAGTAATTAGTTGTCAAGTTGTGGGTAGAGTTGTTGATAATCAGTAGTGTGATCCCTTTATCATTTCTTCTCTTCCCCAGCTTAATTGAGGTATAATTGACAAATAAAATTGTATATATTTAATATATATAATATAGTGGTTTGATACACATATACATTGTAAAATCATTACCACAAACAAGTTAATTCATGTGCCTATCACCTCATATAGGTACCTTTTTTGTTGTTGCTGGTAGTGTGTTGAGAACACTTAAGATCTATTAGCAAATTTCAAGTATGCAATACAGTATTATTAACTACAGTCACCACGCTATATATCAGATCTCCAGAACGTATTCATCTTAAGTTTGTACCCTTTGACTGACATCTCCCCACTTCCCTCATTCCTCAGCCCCTTGTAACCATCATTCTAGTCTCTGATTCTATGAGATTGACTTTTTTAGATTCTACATATATGTGAAATAATATAGTATTTATTTCCTCTGGCTTATTTCACTTAGCCTAAAATCCTCCAGGTTTATTTATGTCATCAAAAATGGCAGTTTCCTTGTTTATTTTTATAGCTGAATAATATTCCATTGTTCATGTGTCTGATATCACATTTTCTTTATCCGTTCATCTGTCAATACACACACATATACATCACATTTTCCCCTTATCTGTCTATATGTATCAGACATACAGTTTGCAAATATTTCCTCCCATTCCTTATGTTGTCTTTTCATTTTTAAAATTTGTTTCCTTTACTGTGTAGAAGCCTTTTAGTTTCATGTAGCTCCCACATTTATTTTTTCTTTTGTTGCTTATACTTTTAGTGTTATATTAAAAAAAGTCATTGCCAAGACCAATGAGAGATTTCCCACTAGGTTTTCTTCCTGGAATTTTATGGTTTTAGTTCTTATGTTTAAGTCTTTAATCTATTTAGAGTTGATTTTTGTATGTGGTATAAGGTAAAGGTTTGATATCATTCTTTGCATGTGGATATCCAGTTTTCCCAACACTATTTGTTGAAAAGACTATTCTTTTCCCATTGTGTATTCCTGGTGCCCTTGTCATAGATTAGTTGAATATATATGTGTGGGTTTATTTCTGTTCTGTTGCAAAGGTCTATGTGTCTGTTTTTATGTCAGTATCATATTGTTTTGATTACTGTAACTTTGTAATATTGTTTGAAATCAGAAACTGTGATGCCTTCACCTTGTTCTTTATCAAAGTTGTTTTGGCTACTTGGGGTCTTATGTGGTTCCATAGTAATTTTAGGATTTTTTAAAAATATATTCTGTAAAAAATGCCATTGGAATTTTGATAGAGATTGCATTGAATCTAGAGATCAGCTTGGGTAATATGGAAAATATTTCTAACCCATGAATATGAGATATTTTTTCATTTGTGTCTTCTTCAATTTCTTTCATCAACATCTTATAGTTTCCAGTGTACAGCTCTTTCACCAACTTGGTTAAATTTATTTCTAAATATTTTATTCTTTTTGATGTTTTTATAAATGGAACTGTTTTCTTAATTTTTTTTTCAGGTAGTCTGTTGTTAGTGTATAGAAATGAAACTGATTTTTGTATGTTGACTTTGTATCCTGCAACTTTACTGAATTCTTTTATTAGTTCTAACTATATTTTTTTGTGGAGTCTTTAGAGTTTTCTATAAGAAAACTCTATAAGATCATGTTATTTGCAAAGAGAGTTAATACAAATATTTAATTAATTTTTTAATGGTGACATTGGTAAATGAAATCTGATTTTACTGTGCATTTTAACAGTAAGGCACACATCGAGCATCTTTTCATATGTTTATTGGTGATCTTTATGTCCCCTTTGGAAAAAAAATATATCTGTTCAGGTCCTCTGTCCACTTCTTTTTTAATAAATTTTTTGGTGACCTTGGTTAACGAAATCCAGTAAGTTTCAGGAGTATAATAAAACAGTAAGGCATATATATGCATTGCGTGTTCACCTCCCATAGTTAGATTTCTTCCTGTCACCATATTTGACCCTTTTTACCCCATCTACCTCTCACCTCCTCGCTCCCCGTTACCCTCTGGTAACCACTAGTCTGTTGTCCATGTCTAAGAGTCTCTGCTTCTTTGTCCTGTTTGTTCATTGTTTTTAGGTTTATATCACACACATAAGTGATATCATGTGATTTTCAACTTTTTCGGTCTGGTTTATTTTGCTTAGCACAATTATCCTGAAGTCCATCCATATTGTTACAAACGGCAGTATTTCATCTCTTCTTATGGCTGAGTAATATTCCTTTGTATATATGTACCATAGCTTTCTTATCCAATCATCTATAGTAGGACACTTCGGTTGCTTCCATGTCCTGGCCACTGGGAATAAGGTGTGAGATGGTATCTCATTGTTCACATTGCTATGAACATCGATGTGCAAATATCTTTTTAGATATGAGTTTTCAAGACTTTGGGGTAAATACCCAGTAGAGGGATTGCTGGATCATAAGGTAGATCAATTCTTAGTTTTTTGAGGAACCTCCATATTGTTTTCCATAGTGGCTGTACCAGTGTATGAGGATTCCTTTTTCTCTGCATCCTCTCCAACATTTGTTATTACTTGTCCTGTTGAAAACATCTGTTCTAACACATGTGAGATGGTATCTCATTGCGGTTTTGATTTACATTCCCCTAATAGCTGGCGATGCTGAGCATCTTTTCATATATTTGTTGGCCATTTGTATGTCCTCTAAGGAGAAGTGTCTGTTCAGGTCTTCTGCCAATTTTTCGATTAGAACATTTGTCTTTGTTGCTATTCAGTTGTATGAGTTCTTTGTATGTTTTGGATAATAAGCCCTTTTCGGAAATATATATCTTCCCATTTGGATGGTTGTCTCTTTACTGTGTTGATGGTTTCTTTTGCTGTGCAGATGCTTTTTAGTTTGACATAGTCCCATTCATTCTTTTGGTTTTACTTCCCTTGCCTTTGAGGTCAAATTCATAAAATCCTCTTTAAGAACAAGGTCCTTGAGTTTGGTTCCTATGTTTTTCTTTATGCAATTTATTGTTACATGTCTTATATTCAAGTCCTTAATTCATTTTGAGTTAATTTTGGTGTTTGGTGATAGACAACAGTCTAATTTCATTTTTTTGCTAGTGGCTTTCCAGTTTTCCCAGCACCATTTATTGAAGAGGCTTTCTTTCTCCACTTTATGTTTTTGGCTTCTTTGTCAAAAATCATTTGCCCATATGAACATGGGTTTACTTCTGGACTCTCAATTCTGCTCCACCAGTCTATGTATCTTTTTTTTTCTGCCAGTACCATGCTGTTTTGATTATTGTTGCTTTGTAATATAATTTGAAGTCAGGCAGAGTGATTCCTCCAGCCTCATTCTTTTTTCTCTGGATGGCTTTGGCAATTCAGGGTCTTTTGTGCTCCAATACAAATCTGATGATTTTTAGTTCGGTATCTTTAAAAAATGCTGATGGGATTTTGATGGGGATTGCATTAAATCTGCTTTAGGTAATAGGGTCATTTTAACTATGTTGATTCTTTCAATCCAAGAACTCAGAATATCTTTCCATTTCTTTGCATCTTCTTCGATTTCTTGTAATAGGGTCTTATAGTTTTCATTATAAAGGTACTTCACATGTTTCGTTAGATTCATTCCTAGGTATTTTATTCCTTTTGTTGCAATTGCAAAGGGAATTATTTTTTCTACTTCTTTTTCTGACAATTCACTATTAGGGCATAGGAACGTTATGGATTATTGATCATTGATCTGTAAAAAGAAACTACATTACTGTATTTGCTTATTGTTCTAGTAGTGTTCTTGTGGAGTCTTTAGGGTTTTCTATATAGACAATCATGTCATCCGCACATAGTGACAGTTTGACTTCTTTGTTTCCTCTTTGAATGCCTTTTATCTTTCTCTTGCCTGGTTGTGCTTGCTAGGGCATCCAATGTTGTATCGAATAATAGTGGCAATAGTGGACATCCTTGTCTTGTTCCTGATCTTAGAGGAAAGGTTTTTTAGTTTTTCACCATTAAGTATAATGTTGGCTGAGGGTTTGTCATAGATGGCCTTTATTATGTTAAGGTACTTTCCTTCTATATTGATTTTGTTAAGTGTTTTGATCATAAATGGATGCTGAATCTTGTTGAAGGCTTTTTCTGCATCTATAGATATGACCATATGATTTCCTATTTTTTAATTTGTTTATGTGGTGTATCACATTAATCGATTTGCATATGTTGAACCATCCCTGTGCTCCTGGGATGTAGCCCACTATACCATGGTGTATAACCTTTTTAATATGTTACTGTATTCAGTCCGCTAGTATCTTCTTTAGGATATTTGCATCTGTGTTCATGAGAGATATTGGTCTGTGGTTTTCTTTTTTTTTTATCTTTACTGTTTTGGTTTTTTTTTTTTTAATCAAGGTAATTGGCCTCATAAAATGAATTGGGAAATATTGACTCCTCTCCAATTTTTTGGAAGAGTTTGAGGAGAATAAGTATTAAATCTTCTTTGAATGTTTGGTAGAACATTCAAAGAATGTTTATGGGTGAAACCATCTGGTCCTGGACTTTTACTTTTTGGTAGATTTTTGATGATTGTTTCAATTTCCATACCACTAATTGGTCTATTTAGATTTTCTAGTTCTTCTTGATTCAGTCTAGGAAGATTGTACCTTTCTAACTACTTGTCTATTGCATTTAAGTTATTAAATTTGGTGTTATAGACTTTTTCATAGTATTCTTTTTTGATCCTTTGTATTTCTGTGGTGTCTGTTGGAATTCTTCTTCTTTCATCCCTGATTTTGTTTATTTCTGTCTTTTCTGTTTTTTCTTTACTGAGTCTAGCCAGGGGGTTGTCAATTTTATTAACCTTCTCAAAGAAACAGCTAATTGTTGCATTTCTTTTTTCTTTTTCTTTTTTGTGTGTTTTCAATTTCATTTATTTCTGCTCTAATTTTGATGATTTTTTTCCGTCTGACTTTAGGCTTCATTTGTTCTTCTTTTCTAGTTTTTTTAAGATGAAGCATTAGGTTGTTTATTTGGGCTTGTTTTTGTTTTTAGAGGTAGACCTGTAATGATATGGATTTTCCTCTTATGACTGCTTTTGCTATGTCTCAAAAGTTTTGATATGTTGTACTATCATTATCATTTGTTCCTATGTAACTTTTGTTCTCTCTTTTTATTTCTTCTCTGACCCAGTTATTCTTCAGTAGCATGTTGTTTAATCTCCACGTGTTTGTGGTTCTTCCTGCTTTCTTTTTACAGTTGCTCTCCAGCTTCAAAGTATTATGATCAGAGAAGATGGTTGGTATGACTTCGATCCTCTTATGTTTGTTGAGGCTATCTCTGTGTCCTAGTATGTGGTCAATCCTTGAGAATGTTCTATATGCACTAGAGAGGAATGTATAAGCAATCGTTTTGGGATGGAAGACTCTGTAAATGTCAATTATATCAAGTTGGTCTAATGTATCATTTAAGGATGCTATTTCCTTATTGATTTTTTATTGGATGATCTGTTCATATCTAACAGTGGGATATTTAGGTTTCCCACTATGATAGTGTTTTGGTCTGTTTCTCCCTTTAGTTCTGTTGGTAATTGCTTTATATATTTCAGAGCTCCTTGATTGGGAGCATAAATGTTACTAAGTGTTATTTCTTCTTGGTACATGATTCCCTTTATATATCATTATAAAGTGTCCCTCAGTATCTTTCTTTACCTTTTTTATTTTGAAGTCTATTTTGTCCGATATTAGTACCACTACTCCTGCTTTTCTCTGAATGCAATTTGTTTGAAATATCATTTTCCACTCTTTCACTTTGAGTCTATATTTGTCTTTGGAACTGAGATGTGTCTCCTGGAGGCACCGTATGGTTGGGTTTTGTTTTTAGATCCAATCTGCAACTCTGTGCCTTTTTATTGGTGACTTCAGTCCATTTACATTTAGGGTGATTATTGAAATATGAACTCTTCTTATAGCCATTTTATCTTTTGCTTTCTGGTAGCTTGATGTTTCTATTGCTTCCTTGTCCTTGTGTTTCTGGTTTTTTTATTTTTATTTTTAATTAATTTGTTGGGTTTTGGGATTTTTCCCCCTGGACCTTCTTGTTATATAGTTCAGTTCTGAATCTTTGGCATGTGATTACCATTACGAATATATAAATAATAGTTATATATGTACAGTCATCTATTTTCTTCTGCATGTGCCTTATCTCCATTCCCCTTTGTGAATTTGGATCTTTGAATCCTCTCCTTTTTAGTTCTTTTTGTCTTAGTTTGTCCCTATGTATGCTAAACGTTCATTACTATCTTGGTATAGCAAATTTCTTCTTATTGTTTAAGCTTATAACGCCCTGTCTTAGTAAGAGTTGCATTTCTCTGCTTCTATGTGTCTGCTAATCGTCTTACTCATGTATTTTTTTTCATCATTTTGTGTTAGCCGAGTTGACCCTTTTCAGCATATTCTATAATGCAGCCCTTGTTTTGAATAATTCCCTCAATTTTTATATGACTGGAAAGGTCTGTATACATTGTTCTTGGTTGGTAGTTCCTTTCATTTAATAGTTTGAATATTTGATTCCACTCCTTTCTTGGTTGTAAAGTTTGAGCTGAGAAACCCGACCATAATCTAATGGGTTTTTCTTTAACAGTTACCATCTTCTTTTCCCTGGCTGCCCTGAGAATTCATTCTTTGTCTTTAATTTTTGATAATTTTAATATAATGTGTCTTGGAGAAGGCTTTTTTTTAAGTTGAGATAATTGGGTGTTCCGTTGACTTGAATTCCAAGTTCCAGCTCATTCCTTAGATTTGGGAAATTCTTGTCAACTATTTGTCTGAAAATGCTTTCTAGTCCCTGCTCCTTTTCCTCCTCTTTGAGAATGCCCATCATTCTTATGTTTTCTCTCCTGATGGTATCAGCTAGCTCTTCTATTTCTCTCTCATTATTTTTCATTCTTCGGTTTCTCTCTTCTTCCTTCTGATTTATTTCTAGATTTCTGTCTTTGATATCACTGATCCTTTCCTCCATTTGGTCAATCCTATTTCCCAAGCTTGCTATTTCATTTTTCAACTCTTGCATTGTGTTCTTCATCTCCATAATTCTATTTTGTTCTATTTGAGGATTTTGATCTCCTTGCTAAAGAACTCATTCTGCTCATCTAGTGTTTTTTTTCTTTAATTTCTGAAATTATTGATCTGAGTTGTTTTGGATCTCATTGAGTTTTTTCAGAAGTACCATCCTGAATTCTGTCATTTAAGTTGCATATTTCTATGTCTTTAAGCTTATTTTCTGGAGATTTTTGAGCTGCTTTGTCACCTTGCTTGTTTATGGTGTTTAATGGACTATTTCTCCACCTAGGCATTAATGAAAGTGTACTCTGCTTTTTTTTTTCCAGAAAGTAGACTTACTGAAGATCTCTCTTTAGCCTGATGCAAAGAAGGCGTTTTTCTTTTGGTCATATGTATATTGCATTGTGTGTTCACAACCCAAAGTCAAATTTCCTTCTGTCACCATATATTTTACCGCATTAACTCTTATCTATTTCTCTTCCACCCCCTTTTTCTTCTAGTAACCACTAAACTGTTATCTGTGTCTATGAGTTTTTGTTTGTCATGTTTGTTTGCCGCTTTCAGTTTTATATCTTACATATAAAAGAAATATCTTTTGAGGAAAAACAATTTAACCTATAACAATTACATTCTCAAATTGACAAAATTATAAAGCCGGAAAACAAATTTGTGGTTAGAGATGGTGAGAGGTTATGAGGTAGTTATGACTATAAAGGGATATTATGAGAGATCTTTGTGGTGATAAAATATTTCTGTATCTTGAGTGCCAAATGACAGTTACATGAATCTACACATGTGATAAAGTAGAAAAGAACTATGCACACATGTTGAAACAATATTAACATTCTGACTTTGTTATTGTTCTGTAGTTATGTTATGTAACAACTGGCAGAAGAGTACATGGGATCTCTCTGTACTATCTTTGCAACTTTCTGTGAACTTATATTTCAACATAAAAGTATAATATATGAATATGGATATACATACCCTACAATACATAATTAAGGAGTTTCAGAAGATAAAGATTCTACGAATTTCAAGAGAAGTAAAAATCACATACAAAGCACAAAGTTTCAACCTGGAATATAAAAAAAGATGATGGAACAATGCCTTCAGAACTCGTAAGCAATATTATTTTTAACCTAGAATTCTATACCCAGCCAAGCTTTCAATCATATATAAGGGCAGAATAAAGATATTTTTGGACATATGATATCTCAAAAGAAATATTTTTTATTAATTGACCTTTTCTTAAGAATTTACAGGAGGATGTGCTCCAGCAAAACCAGAGAGCAAACAAAGCAAGAAGAAGATACAGAATCTAGGAGACAGGGATCCCTCCAGGAGAGGGAAAAGGGAACTCCTAAAATAAACAGCAGTGCTAAACCTGGTTGGTTTAAAATAAGTGAGTGTATAGGTGAGCACTGCTGCTATAGTAAGGAAGTCTAGGAACTTCTTCTAAAGGGAGGATCACTACCTCCATCTGAAGAACATTTGAAGATCACTACCTCCATTTGAGGGGAGACCTCAAGACTTGGTAGATCCTAATCCAAGGAACCTAATATTTTTCATGTCTTGCTGTGAGATCCTAAATGGTGAAATGGGGATGATGATTCTACATCTCATGTAGGGCCATTGGGGGGATAAAGATGACACATAGTGGGGAATTGTCTGGGAAAAAGAACTCTCAAATCAGTTTACCTGGCTCATTCTTACCTCTAGTTCATGGATGGGCACAGGTTGTGATGGAAGGCAGGAAACACACTTGATCTTTATAGTCAGGGGGTTTAAGTCCTGCTTTTGTTCTTCAGTCATGATAGGAACTTCTGTTTTTAAAGTCAAAAAACAATCTAAAATGTTGGCAGACTGTCCACTGCCATGACTCACTACAGTTTGCCATCCTGGTGGGGGAAGGTGGAATAAACATAGCATTATATAGTTACACATGACAGTTCCAAAACAAGCACAGAGGGATCAGACAACCTGAGAAGAGCCTATTATAAAATTACAAGTAAAAAAAGAAAATTAAAAAAAAGAAGAATTGAGAAACACCTACAGGCAGCATGTTATACACCGGTTTCTCAAACTGAGGTTCCATAGATTCTCTAAGAGAATTTAATTTTTGTGATTTAATCTTGATGATCATCTTGCAACGTTAGCAGTTCTTGAATCATCTCTAGGATATAGAAGCTTTGGGTACCACCAGTCTGATTGACTTGGTCTTGGGTGTAGTCTTTGCATTCGGATTTTTAAAATCTCCCCAGGTGATTCAGAATCACCATCCTAGACTTGTGTTGTCCAGTACATTAGTTACCAGCTCTGTGTGGCTACTTAAATTTAAATTAATTAAAATTAAATACAATTTAAAGTACAGTTCTTTTTTCACATGAGTCACATTTCAAATGCTCAGTAACCACATGTGGCTGTGAGTTACTGGACTGGACAATGCAGATATATAACATTTCCATCACCGCAGAGAGCTCTATTGCAGAGTGCTGTTCTAGGCAATTATTTTAGAATAGAATAAATTCAAGAACAAATTATGCCTATGTGTATTTTGGTGGTCAGTAATGTCACTTTAACTGCTGTGGTCTAATGCAGGGGTCCCCAACCCCTGGGTTGCAGACTGCTACCAGTCCATGGTCTGTTAGGAACCAGGCTGCACAGCAGGAGGTGAGTGGTGGACAAGCGAGCGAAGCTTCATCTGTATTTGCAGCCACTCTCCAGCACTAGAATTACTGCCTTAACTCAACCTCCAATCATCAGGCATTAGATTCTTATAGGAGCACTGGTTCTTGGTGCCAAAAATATTGGGGATCTAATGAGAAAAACGTAGATATCGATGTAGGGTACAACTTATACATTTGAGCCAAATCAAGTGTGGCACGCTTTTGCAATAGTGTGACTAGAAAAAAGGTGGTTGAATTGAACTACTGCGTGGTACATAGCTGTGAGAATACTTTTCTCATAAAAGGTGTCCATTCATTTCACTAGGTGGAGACATACTTAAGAGTAGAAAAAAAAAAATGCAAAAAGCTCCAGTTCTGCAAGTAGAGAGGTCTAGGTTCAAATCCTAGATCTGACTCTGTAGTCACATGATCAACAAGTTAGAGACTCTTTGAGGCTCAATTTACTCTGTGAAAAATGGGCACAGATACTACCTTTCTTAGGGTTATATATGTGAAGGTGCCAGGAACACTGCCCAACACATTGTACATGCTCAACGTCAGTTCTATTACTTTAAAATGTTTGTAAATATATTTATAGGGCACATAAAAACCCAGAAAGCCTAGTCACTTCCAAAACATGCTCAGAAAGCCTAGTCACTTACAAAACAAGTTGTGGGCCTTGTGTATGCAGTTGTCTGCATGGGCCGTAAGCGTGGGGAATTGAGCATCTCCTGGGGGTAGCCCTCCCTGCTCTCACGTGATTCTCTTCAATAAAGCCGACTCATCAAAGCCATAACTAATTATGATTTGTGTTCTAGAACTTTGTAAGCCTTTTCATATAAAAATTGCCCAGTTTAGAAAAAAATCTCCAGTACAAACAGGTACTCAAATCATTCATAAATTTAGAGAAGTGTCAGCCATAATTGTAGGGTAGAGTTTCTCAACCTCAATAATACAGACATTTGGAGACAGATAACTTTTTGTGATGGGGACATATAGCAGAATTCCACTAGATGCCATTAGCATTCCTCTCCCACTTATGACAACCAAAAATGCCTCCACACACTACCAAATTTTCCCTGGGGGTCACAAGGGCCTGAATTGAGAACCACTGTTCCAGAATAAGGGAAAAGGTGGGGGGCTGACACTTCATGGCTTGTGCACTTACAGCTGCCCATGCTAGCCTCGACCATGCATTAATGCCACTCAATCCTCAAATGACACTTTGTGGTTGCTATTGTCTCTGCTTTACAGATGGGAACTGAGGCCCAGAGATGTTAAGTAATCATCTAAGTTCTCTTGGCTAGTAAGTGTTGGAACCAGTGTTTACACCAGTCCTACTTGGCTAAGTTTGGCCCCTCCACTATACAATAAAAATAATAATTTAGTCTAAACACAGAATCTTATTGGGTTACTAGTCAACCAATACTTGCCACTAAGGTTTGCAAAGTCTATGGCCTAATTTGAAACTGAAGATGATTACCAAAATAATCATGCTGGTTTTGGAATAGATCTTGTGCTACTATATTATGGCAAACACTAACATAAAATTGGCTTGCTGAGCCAAGGCCATTCTCAGTTTATCGCCATAAACCATGACATCAGTGTAAGGGAAGAGGTTATCTTTCTGTTTTCTTTGCTGGAGGCTCACTGCCCTGCACCCAGCCCACCCAGTATCTTGACAGAAGCAGCTGCCACCTTCATACTAGCAACCTCTTTGTGTCCTAATGTATGTGAGTTTCCATGCCAAGCAGTTTACACGCATTATTTCATGTGATCCTTACTACAGCCCTTGGGGTAGGAATTATCACCCCATTTTACATATTAGGAAACTGAGACTCAGAGAAAACAGGTAACTTGTTGTTAAATGGCTGAGCCAAAATTCAAAGTCTGTCACCGGAGTTCTTGCAATAACTCTCATATTACACAGCCATGAGAACACAGGTTAAAGAAAGGGGAGGCCCTAGCACCTCCTGACTTCACTTTGCTGGATACAGTCACACCGGGCAAATCAAGATCATTTAAGATTTTCCTTCCCCTCACAGTAAAATTAAGGGCAAAGTTATGCAGGTCACCCAGAGCTCACCCACTAGAGAACCACTGGTTCTTCTTTGGGATTCAAAGACCATGAAGCATTTACCATGATGTTTGCTCCAAGCAGAAGCATGCAACAGCTGTATGGGGAGACTCAGTCCTCCCAGAGGACAACATGAGAGTGGGTAAAAATCTGAAGATTCACTTCTCTAGAAGATTCTGATGTGGTAGGAAAGCTAAGGGAGTCCAAAAGGCCCAACTTTAGAGAAAAGCTGATTTTCAAAAATCCATTTAAAGTTGCAAAACAAAAAGGTAAAGGGAGGCGAATACATGGTGACAGAAGGAGATCTGACTTTGGGTGGTGAACACATAATGCAATATACGGATGATATGTTATTGAATCATACACTTTAAACTTATATAATTTTGTTAACTGATGTCACCTCAATAAATTTAATTAAAAAGTTAATAATATTTCCTCAAAATGTATCAACACTAACCCAAGAGCCTGTGAGAATTATGATTTTTCCGGTATCTGTGGAACTCAGTGCTGACTTTATGGGTTTTTTACCCTACGTGTCTGCAAAAATTGGTTCCAGAAAAGACTGAAGCCTAAATTTCTGCAGATTGGCCAATAAAGGGCGCACATTCACCCTGATTTCCACCCTCTACCCTGCCCGTCAACCCCAAACCCCCCAAACTCAAAACCAAAAACTCACGATGAAATAGGTTTGAAATTATTTTCCCTGAAGATAAAAGAAGAGGGTTCCCCTCACCCATATTACCCTTTTAAAAATGAAGTCACATAATTTTACTCAAATATATTCTGAGCTTTTCATCATCAAAACATACAGATATAATAAATGCCTATTTATTATTTATCAAATGGTAGAAAACTTAGTTTATAACTTGTGATACATCTTGCAAAGAAAAAGAATTAAACTCCAGTTCTGCCACAGAGCTATGTGACCTCAGGTAAGTTATTTGACTTCTCTGAGTTTTGATTCCTCACTGAAAAAAAAATGGTGGCAATGATAATCACCCCTCACACTATTGCTACAAGTTTATTGGGAGGATCAATGTTTGTTATGAGAAGTAAATGATGGGACATAAATACCGGTTCCTTTTCCTAATTTCCTTTATTAGATGTTTTTGTAAAAATCTATAGAAACAAGTTTATTAAAAAGCAGCATCTTCTTTTGGCAAACAAAATTGTGACATTTTTTATTCTCATAAGTTTCCTTAGGCTTGGTAATAAGACCTGGGTTCAAATCTTGGCATCACACGTACTTGCTATGTGATCTTAGACAATACATTTAACTCTCCATGCTTCCCTTTTCTCCTCTCTGTAATAGAGACACCCCTACTTGGCAAATGTGAAATTTGGTGGCATAGAGCATCCTGTTTATGAACTTTTAGCTAAATTTGACAAGACAATGAGAAACTGTTGGGAATAGGTGTAGCTACCTGCAAGGAGTGGCATTACTGCCAGCTGAATGGAAAAGGAGCCCTGCTTCCAGTGGCCTGCCAGCTTGGGGTCAGTGTCCTCTTCTGCTCGGGATTTCTTCCTTTTCTTCTGGCTTTTCTTCTTTCCCTCTGATTCTTTCTGTTTAACTATGGAATCAAAAGAATGAAATAAGTATTAAGAGGAGCTCATATCCAAGCTGTAATATGTGAATGCATATGCTGCAGAGATTTGAGAAAGTTATGGAAGCTCCTTGAAGGCAGAATGTTCTTTGTGCTGCTGCCTCTTATCAGCAATCAGAAGAGGTGTCTAAATGTGGATAGCTGATCAATTACCAGTTATATGCAGGGAGAAATGGAGGGGTGTCCTGGTTCCCCACCTGGTACTACACGAGAGCATGGGTCAGAAGGGGGCTAAGGTTGTTATGATGACAGCAGCACCACAGCATATCTAAATATTCCTTGAAGTCTGATCTTCACCACAAAATAGGGTTGAGGTTTGGGCTTTGGAGTTAACCATCAGAATTCCAGAACCAGCTCTACCTCTCCTGCAGTATAACCCCAGGACAGTGCCTTCACCATTCTGAGCCTCAATCACCTCATCTGTCAAATGGGGCAATAGCACCTGCCTCTAGGGTGTTGAGAAGAGTAGGGGTACAGAAAATGTTAGGCTTAGTGCCAAGCTTTGATCAAAAGTAAAAAGGAGATGATAAGAGTCATAAGTCTATGATAGTTAAAACCATGAGCTATTGGTTCCAGTATATAAAAGCCAATTAAATGGACTAGAAAGCCCAGAACTAGATCCACATGTGGTGTTTCAAATCAATTTGAAAGAATGGAGTAATCAATTAATTATACTGACTATCCATTTGGAGGCAAATGAAATTATCAGGCACCTAATGGTATATGTAAAAAGAACTGCAGTCTAGAAGTGAAAACAAAAACTCAAAATGATTGGAAGAATACATAAGAGACTATATTGATATCTGGATGAGGAAGAATTTCTTAAACGTTACCAAAAGTACAAACTAGAAAGGAATAGTTAAATAATTGGTGTACGAAAGAAGATAACATATATAGAGTAAAAGGATAAGTTACAGATCTCAGTCTGTGTTGTTTATAACGCATGTAACTGACAATGCATAATTATCCAGAAGATATAAAAAATAAAGCTTATGAATCAACAAGAAAAAACTGAAACACAAAGGAAAAATAAGCAAAGAAATAAGAATAGGCAAATCACATGAGTGTGACCAAATAAACATATGAGAATCTTTCGACCACACTGGGAATCATGAATTAAGCCCTTGACTGTGCCAAGCATGGGTGATGTGGAGAAACAGGAATTCTTAGGACTGCTGTCAGGAGGGCAAAAAATAGGTACATTCTAGAGAATAAACTGACAGCATCTCTAGTAAGTGAATGAGATAAGGAGTAAATGTGCATTTCCTACATCTGGTGACCTTGCTGGCCAATGCCCTAGACTCTTCTGCATGTGCACATAAACACCTGCTCAAAGATGATAGCTATTGCCGTGCTGGTGGCAGCAGAGAATTGAAGACAACTCAAATGTTCCTCAGTGGGGGACTACATGGATGAAGGATGGTACATCCATCTAATGGGGCACTCTACCAATAGAAAGGACCACACCAATTATCTACCTCAGTATAAGGTACAGATTTTAAAACACAAGATGCAAAGGGGACTGAAACTTTATTTCCTAAAAAAGAAAAAGAACAAGAAAGAAATGAAGGAAATATAGCAAAATAATAACATCTAAATTGTGGGTACACTGTTGTTATATTTTTCTGTGTACTCATCTATCATTTCAAAATTTAAAAAATGGTTTGAAAACCTCATTAAAATGCTCAAGAAACATAAAAAAAGAGTGAGGCCGTCTAATCTGGAAAAGAGAAAATTCAGAAGGAGCTGAGAGGTATTCAGATATGAAAGTGTGGACTAATCCTTTAGGAACTTAAAAATAGGAATGAATTTTATTCAGCTATGTTTCCAATATCTACTAGAGAGCCTGACGCAGTCACTTCTCTCTGCAGCTTAAGTGTTGAACTAGAACCAGGAAAAGCAGATTAACTGAATGAGAGTTAAGGAAATGACTTGTAGTAGTTATAGTTGAATGAACAAGAAATGGCCATCCTAGGAGGCAACAAGTATACTAGATCTAGAATTGTCCCTTTCATACTAGAAACCCAACTACTTGCTGAAAAGCTGATGAGGAGATATAGGCCAAGAATGAGTAAGTAGATTTACTGGCTTCTGAGGATCTTTGCCTCTTGGCAGTCTATCACTAAGATAACATGCTTTTGTATGATCATTTCCTGCAATCTGGGATGCTATTTCCCTCATTACACCATATGAAGCAAATAGTTTCTTATCTTCCAAGGAGAATTGATATCTCCAACTCTTTTGTGCTTTCCCAACATACCACATACCTACTCCTACCATAGCATTTATCACATAGAATTTTAATTATTTGTTTGAAAGTCTCCACTAGATATTAGAGATTTCTATGTTTCCCATATTCACAACACTATGGATCAGGAGCACAAAAATATTGGAAAAGTGAGAAAGGATATGATAGAGGGGGTAGATGAATGGGATAATGTGGGTAAGTGAATGGGATGAAATGGGACTGAATGAATGGATGGATGGATGGATGGATGGATGGATGGATGGATGGATGGATGTTGGAGATGGATGGATGAGGTGAGATAGAATGGATAAGTTGAAAGTATATGTAGTATTCTTTTATTTTGAGTAATATTTGGTCAGATATCACAGAATCTCATTGAAGTATTTGGAATTTGAAATATTTCATAATTCTTCCAAGCCCAGGTATATTATAAAATTCCAAAATCCCATCCTTACTTTGAAATTTTTGCTTTTCTAATATGTTTGTTAAGCTGCTAAACGATGGTCTCTCAATTAATTCCTTCATCTCCATCATGGTTGCCCCACCCAAAGAAATAGTTGGTATTCTTGAAACGTTCCATCTAGAAAATTCACAAAGAGAAAAATAAATAAAGGTGAAAAATAAGGGACCAGATAGATCTAGGAATCTATTTATTGGACTAAATGTGAGCAGATTAAAAAATAATAATAACATTGAATTCTTCTAAACCAATGCTTCTCAAATTTCACATGCATATGCATCATCTGAGAATGTTGTTAAATAAAATGCAGATTGTGGTTCAGTAAGCCTGGGGTAGGCCTGAGATTCCACATTTCTAACAAGCTCCCCAGTAAGGCCAATATTATTGGTCTGCAGACAACACTTGTACTACCAATTCCTAACCAACTAGAAAATATGAAAAATAATATATTTTTAATAAAAGCAACTGAAAGTCTAAAATATTCAGGAATTCATTTATAGGCATTATCCACAACATATATAGGAATAAAAAATGAACTCTATTAATAATATAATAAAGGAGTTGCTGAAATAGGTGAAAAGATACACCATGATCAAGGATGGGAGAACTTCACAATGTAAAAATGTCAATTCTTTCAAAATTAATCTATAAATTCAAGGAAAAAACAATTTTTTTAATCAAGATCTTTTTTAATGACACTTTCTCTTGGTTTTCCCCCTCCCATTCCTCCAATCTACCAGCTGGACCTCCATTCTACTCCTGGTCCTGATCCAAGGAAACTCCTTCTCCAGATCCTTCTTTGGCTCCAAGAGGCTCCAAGAGCAGGAAGGGCTGTGAACTCAGTAATCTGAAGGTGTGGGTTGGCATCCGGGCTTCACCAACACCCCCAAGATTCCCAAGAATTCTTGTTTTAGAACTTTGTGAAAACCATTTAACCACTCAGTCACCTTATATAGAAAATGGAGATAGTAACACCGCTTCACAGAGTGATCATTATCGGGATTAAATAAGATAAAGTAATGCATGACAAAGTACTGTAGCTAATGTATATCACAGGTACTCATAAACACAAGCATGCCTTTCTCTGTTCCTTTAATTTCTCTTGAATTGCATGAGCTCCAACATAACTGAAGTTACTAAAAATCTACACTGACTCATGGTGGGGGTCTGTAGGCTAGGAATAAGGGGCTGTACTTCCACTCTCCAAAATAACATATGTTCATCCTTACCCAACTGTGGCAAGATCTTCTGTTCTGAGTAGCTTTTCACATTCCTCAGTATTCTTGGAAAGAGTTTCAGGCTCAGCTGGGTAAGAACATGAAATTATTTATTAGCAAATGTCTTCAAACTTCTTGTTTTATACTAGTTCACTAAGAAATGAGAGCCCTTTACACATTTTGTAATACCAGCTCCAGCAGAAGGCCTGGTATGTGTGAGCATTCAGTAAAAAGCTTTGTTAATAATAAATAAGTAAATGAGTGAGTATATAGACTAACTATGATTATTTTGACAAATGAAGGCAAGAGGAGGCCTCCAGTTCTTTATATAATACCCCAGAAAGAAAAAATAAATAAAAGAAGAAAAGCCTATTATTTAGTCAGTCGTCCACTTCAGAATAGTTTACATTAGAAAATACTGAAAACACTCCCAGATTCCTAAATTCCCACCTATAGGGAATGATTAAGCAAATTACAACATTATCAGCAAATGAAGTATTATTTAGTTACCACAAATGAAGTTTATGGAAAGTTTTGAAGGAAATAGGAAAGTGCATGTAATGACATATTAATATCAGAATACAGAATTATATAACCAGGATAACTTCATCTATGTAAAAAAAAAAAAAAACTTAGATAAAATAAAAAAGGAATTTGCCATAATATGATAACCAAAATAATATAATGCTTGTTCCTGATGGTGGAATTATAGATTATTTCTCTGCTTATTTTAAATTCTACATTCACAGAATTTTCTAAAAAAAAACACATATATAAGTTCTATGGTTAGAAAAGTATTTTTTTTGTAAGCCACAGAATTGATAAAAATTAAACAAAGAAAAATAATCAACAATAAAAAGTAAGTTGTGCAAAGAGAGCAGTGCTTGCTTTGGCAGGGTGAACCAGAACCAGCAAAAGCAGCTGATACACATGAAGGAAATCAGTGCACACACACTAGACCAGTATTACCAATCAATCACTTTCTCTGCCATAGTTTACACTCAGTTTATCCACAAAGGCCATCTCCACTCACCGTCCAAAGACTTTAAGTATTTTTCTGCTTTTTCTGGTTTTCCTGCTGCATACTCCTCATCCCACTCCTCTTTGATGTGAATGCCCTTTTCAGACAATCTTCTCTGATTTAAAACCAAACGTCTCACTTCCTCTAGAATGCAAGGAAAAAAGAATCATTGACTCAATCAACCAGAAATACTTATTGAATACCTACTATGTGACAATCACTTTCCTGGTGTTGGAGATGGAGCAATGGATAAGGTAGGCAAGGCCCCTGACCTCCTTGAGTTGCTCGTTGCCTAAGGGTCTGCTGCTTCGAAATACCAGGAAACACAAACCTCAACTGGCAATGGCTTCTTCTAAGTAAGACCATTAATTACTTGATTTATGTTGTTCCATTTAATCATTACACTTCACTTTAAGGAAGGCATTACCATTTCCTCCATTTCATAGATGAGGAATCTGACACTGAAGTAACTTATTTTGTGGTCAGAGAGCTGGCTTTAGCAAAGTCAGGACCACATCCGGAGCTCCTTTCCTCAGCTATGGAGATGATTCCTCACGTCTTTCACTTCTATCAATATGGAGCTTTGCATGCACATGGCAGCAACAAATGTGAAATAATGAACAGAGGAAGTAAGTGAATGAATGAAGATAATGGAAGCTATGAGAAAGACATGAGGAAAAGAAGTGAAATTGCATTCAATGTTGAAGGATAGATAAAAATTTTGGAGAAAGAAATAAAACTAAGAGCCCCTATGTATGGCCAAATGCAGGCCCTACAATGAGGAAAAGTCTTGTGTCTTCAGGGACCAGGTATGAAGGTAGGAGTAGCAATGAGAAAAGAGCCTTGGGGAACAAATTATAGGATGCCTTTAAGGTTGGACTCAGAAGTCAGACTTGGTTCCTGAAGGTACTGAGCAGCCATGACATGTTGCAGAGCAATGAAGTGCCAGGGTAAGGGGTGACATAGAAAGGTCACAGAAAGGAAAAACCTGAGTGTAGAGAGAAGAGCCAGCTAAGAGAGAGAGAGCTCCAAAAAATCACACACAGACAGGGTGAGTGGGATAGTCAAAAGTTGAGTCAATTATGACTTGGCAGGGGTTCTTCAAGAATAATGTCTTTTTTATCCAATACTGAGAAACCAAGAAGATGAGCAGATTTAATAAAGGAGAAATGCTAACTCTTGACTGGGATGTTTCATTCAATACCAGCAGGCTGAAATCTAACAAATTTAGGCACGTGACCTATAGTGAATCCAAAAAAATTTCCTATCCCCTTTGTAACATGAAACAAACCTCTTATGGTCTTTCTGCACTCCCAAGAAGACAAGAGTTTCAAAAGATATATTTTTAAGTGGAAAAAAAAAAGGCAGGACTTAAAACAACATGTACACTAGGTCTGTTTTTGTTAAAATTTTGTACCCATATATAAAATGACAGAGAAATGTTAGTAATGACTAGCTCTGGTCAGACATCATGTGATTTTATTTTTTTCTTCTTTTTTGCTAGTCTATTTCTAAATGTTTTACAAAGTGAGCATACACTGATTTTTCTGATAGAAAAAAAAAATTAACCTAAGAGGCAGTGATGCCAGTCTTGAGATAGGGTTTGAGGAAGAGCAGGTGCTGTCATTTCAAGAACACTCAGTAAAAAGCCCGTGGGCCTTCCCTATAGGGCCAAGAACACCCTTCCTTCCTTCCTTTCTGGCTAGCTGATTCAATTTACCCTTCCAATCTTGGCTCCCATGGCCTCTTCTCTAGGAAGCCTTCCTGATACACTTACCCCAGTACCCCTTCTCCAATATAAGCCCACTGAGGGGCAGATGTTTACCAGAAATTTTGGCTCAGCAGTTCTGGGACAGGCCCTTGAATTTGTATTTAGGTGGCACTTCGAGTGCATATAATGCAGGTGGTGTAGAGCCTACAATCTGAGGACATGGATCTTCCCTTTGGTCAAAGTGAGAAAAGTTACCTCAAATCCCATTTTCTCCCTCAAGAATTATACAATTAGTAGTTTGGATATAAACCAGTGATTCTCAGCAAGGGGTAAGTTTGCCCCTTCCTTCCAGGGGACAATGTCTGAAATTTTGATTATCACAACTGGGAGGCTACCGTTGGTAGTTAGTGGAGTAGAGATTAGGTATGCCGCTAAACATCCTACAGGGCCCAGGACATTCCCACAAGAAATTATCTGACCCAAAATGCCAATAGTGCTGAGGATAAGAACTCCTGGATATAAATGAAAGATTAAAAATCAGAAGCCCTAAGCACCCAGTGTCAGAAAGAATCCTTGAGAAGTCAGTCTGGAAATCTAGAGAAAGCAGAGATTTTCCAGTCATAAAAAACTGGGTTCTGATTCTGGCACTGTAATTTGCTTCAAGCAAGTGATTGACTCACTATGCTTACTATAAAAAGGGAATAACTGTACTTATCTGGAAGCCTCTAACAACAGAAATAATAGTACCACACTCCAAGGATTTTTAGATTCACATTGCTTTTACCTTTTAACATCTCTAAAACCTGGGATACATCTTTACAATTAATGCCATAGCATAGTTTAATTGACAGGGTTTTATTATTGTTTTCAAATTCTCTATAGAAAATGCACATCTTTTTTATTGCTTGTGCCTGGGGAGACCACTCCCACTTCCCTGCCTCCAGGCATCTGACTAGAAGAAGTAGATACAAGCTTAAGATCATCACCTAGTTCAAGATGAAGACAAAATTGAATTCAGTTATCTGACTTCAAGGCCTGAGTCTTCCTACTTCTTCCAGCATTCTCCTTCAAGGGCAATTCAAAAGGTGACTTTCTGGAGTTGATATAATATTGACACAAGTAAGAGTTTAGAGTGTCTATGTAAAAATATTAACATGGGGTCATGGTGGTGGGATTTTTAAAAACATTTTCTGGGGGTGGGTGCCCATGTTGGCATTGCCTAGGGACAGGTCTTGAAAGGTTACAGAAGTGGAGGTGTGGCAGCCTGACCCTTCCTGGCCATTTCCTGTTCCGAGGAGTTCATTCCTGACTGCCCTCCCCCCACCTCGAGGACTCTTTGGCTAACATCAGTTTTTTCAGAGCTTGCCAACCAATTAACATTCTTCCTTATATCTGTAGCTGTGTAGGAATGAGAAGACTGTATAAAACTGCTGTTATGTTACAATCAGGGCTCAGCCTTTGGATAAGAATCCGCCGAGCTGGTGCCAGCATCAATAAATGCTGCTTCCTGCTTATAGCCTTGGTGTCCCGTCTCCCTGTTTAAGAATCCTGCAATATTTCTGGGGGCTCATCAGGGATGCAGAGACGACAATTTTTTGCCTCCCTTGTCTTTGGAGTCTGGCCCCCAGGACGCTGGGAGAAGCAAACTTCACCTGGCATGCCAGCAGACCTATTGTCTGTGGGGGAGGATGACTCTTCCAGTGGACTGGGGTGTTGGCTCTGAGAGCAAAAAGAACCTGGAGAGGTGTGGGAACCAGCCAAGGAGCACCACCCCACTGAATTGGTAAGAACCTGGGTCTCAGGAACAGCCTGTCCTCTATAGGACAGAAGGGGAGTCTGATCAACTCCAAAGATCATTCAAGTACTCTATATTTGTTAGAAGAAACAGTGAGCTCTCAGGTACATAGGGTGGAGTGCATTTGGTGTGTGATTGTATGTGATTGAGATGTGGCCTTTTCATGAAGTGAGACTTGAGCCCCTATCTACGGTTCTATGGTGAACCTCATAGGGCTTACGGTGCTGTCATTGGATCTCTGTGAGGAATTTATTCCAGTGATCCAAGTTGGGGGTTGATACCGGCCAATTGCTAAGAGGTGCTTGAAAGATCACCGTGAGAGGAGCAGCTGGAGATGGGCGAAGCAAATCTCTGAGTACATGTGTGTCACCGACCACAGGTGGAAGGATGGGTGGATAATAGAGTAAACAGAAATCTTTAGGTTGTATGCATAAGAATTTTAAAAAGAGTTATTCAGGAGATTAAGTAAACTCACCCCACAGAAACTCCTCACCTTTTGTGAGATCAACTGACCCTCTTTTGGTACTGGGTGGCCAGCAGAGGGAACTCTTGATAAGGAAGTCATTGCAAAGGTCTCTCAAGTAATTACTGGTCAACCTGGCCACCCAGACCAATTCCCTTATATAGATTCTTGGGAGGCAATAGTTCGCACCCAACTACTTTGGTTGAGAGTCTGCCTAGAGGAGAATTATAGGGCCCTCCTAGCCTGGGCCTTGGCACCCCCACAAGGCCAGTTAAAAGAAAAGAAGCCTCTGTTGTAAGCATTAGGCTAGAATGGGCTCCATTCTGCTAGGCTCCCAGGAGCGTATGGCCAAAAGATAGTCGGAGGCCAACCTATTGACTTCATGGCTGACACTGGAGCTGAACACTCAGTAGTAAGTCATCCTGTGGGCCCCCTTTCTCAAAGACAAGCTACCATTATGGGAGCAACTGGAGGACGAGTCTGTTGTCCCCTCCTGCATCCCTGCCGGTGCAGGAAGTTGTCCACGAATTTCTATATCTGCCCGACTGCCCTGTGGCACTTAAGCGGTGAGATCTTTTAGGAAAACTCCAGGCTCAAGCAGCCATAACCTTGGGGAGGCCAAAAGCATGGATCATGTCGCTCATGGTTCCCCAAGGAGAAGAGTGGCGCCTCTATAGTTTCATAGAACGGTCCCAACAAAGACCCAAGTTCCCCTTCAAAGTGCGCAGAGTGTGGGCTGAAGACAATCCTCCAGGGCTGGCCAGACACATTCCTCCAGTAGTGGTAGAATTAAAACCAGGAGCTGAGCCAGCCCACCAAAAACAGAATTACATCCCCCATAAGGTACAAGTGAGGATCTAAAAACATTTAGAGAGACTTCTGAAGTATAGAATTCTTTGTCCCTGCCAATTATCCTGGAATACACCTCTCCTGTTTGTTCAGAAGCCAGGGACCAATTAATACTAGCAGTCAATCAAGCAACTGTCACTCTGCACCTTGTTGTCCCCAACTCATATACCCTTCTAGGCCTTGCTCAGGCAGCCTATTTCACCTGTCTGGACCTCAAGGATGCCTTCTTCTGTATATGCCTGGTTCCTCACAGTCAACCGATGTTTGCCTTCCAATGAGAAAGTCCTAAAAGCAGAGACAAGGGCCAGTTGACATGGACGCAACTGCCTCAGGGGTTCAAAAACTCCCCAACCATCTTTGGGGCAGCTCTAGCCTTGGATTTAAAGGCCTTCCTGGAAAACCAACACAGCTGTACATTACTCCAGTATGGAGATGACCTCCTCTTAGCAGGAAAGACCTATGAGGAATGCATGGAAGGAACACATCTACTCCTCAATCTCCTCTGGGAAATTGGTTATAAGGTCTCTAAAAGGAAGGCTCAAATCTGCCAAGAAAGAGTCAAATACCTTGGCTTCTACTTGTTCCAGGGACAACACCAACTCAGCCCAGAAAGGAAACATGGTCTGCTCAATTTCCGTCCCTACCACCTGATGACAAGTCCACAAATCCTTGGAGCAGCTGGCTTCTGCAGAATCTAGATACCTAATATCTCCATCCTGGCCAAACCTCTCTAAGAAGCCACAAAGAGTGGAGAACAGGTGGCCCTGCTCTGGGAATCTACACAACAGAAGGCCTTTGAAGAAATCAAATGGGCACTCACTAATGCCCCTGGACTAGGACTCCCAGACTTAACCAAATCTTTCTTTCTGTACATACATGAGTGCATGGGTGTTGCAATAGGGGTCTTAATTCAACTGCTAGGATCTTGGCACCATCTCGTGGCTAATATCTCCAAACAGCTTGACTCTGTTGCCCAGGGCTGGCCACCCTGCTTGTGTGTACTTGCAGCCATGGCCTTCCTTGTGTCAGAGGCTGGCAAACTGACTACGGGGCAAGAATTGACAGTAATAACATTCAGTAATAACATCTCTGGAGTACAAGAGATAATATTGGCTAACTAATGCCTGGATGGTCAGATATCAAGAAATGCTGTGTGAGAATCCACACGTCTGCCAAAAGTAGTATGAACCTTGAACCCAGCCACCTTGCTACTTGTTGGGCTCAGCCAGCCGGACCATGATTGCATTGAAGTCATGGATGAAGTGTTTTCCAGCTGACCTGACTTGACAGACCAGCCCCTCAGGGACCCTGATATTGACTATTACACTGATGGTGGCAGCTTTGTGAGGGGAGGAGATCACCTTGCAGGATATGTTGTGTTGACCCTACATTCCACCATTGAGGCAAAACTTCTGCCTAGGGGAACCTCAGCGCAGAAGGCAGAGCTCATTGCCTTGACCCACGCCCTTCAGCTGGCAGCAGGATGGTGTGCTAACATATATACTGACTCTAAGCATGCCTTCGCCACCCTCCATGTACATGGAGCCTTGTACAAAGAGAAGAGTCTAATCAATCAGGGGAAAAAACACAAAATATGAAAAGGAAATTCTAGAACTCTTAGATGCTATGTGGGCCCCCAAGGAAGTAGCAGTCATGCACTGCAGAGGACATCAAAAAGGAGATACTATAATGGCCCAGGGCAACCACAGGACAGACCATGTTGCCAAACTGGCAGCGGCCAAGGAAATGGCCATCCCTACAGCTCTAACTGCTTCCCTGTTTCCCAGTCCCTTAGCCGAATGGGACCCCAAGTACTTGCCTCAAGAAGAAGCCTGGTTTAAGACTGAAGAGGGAAGCCTCCTTCCCGGTGTACGGTGGAAGTTCAAGGACAGGCAAATTGCAGTCCCTGGGATCCTAGCCCCAGCTTTTGTCAAGCAATGTGTCACCAAAGAACTCACCTTGGTTGCACTGCCCTAGAAACCACTGTGGGCTGGTACTTTTACATCCTCCAGCTTTCTAGCATCTCCTTAACAGTATGTGAATGGTGTGAAGTCTGTGCCCACAATAATCTCAGGCAAGGGCTATGTGTCCCACCAGGGGTCCAAAGTGTTGGTGGCACCCCCTTTGAGGAACTCGAAGTAGACTTCACTGAAATATCTTGATCATGGGGCCTCAAGTATCTTTTAGTCTTTGTATGCACCTATTCCAAAAGCTGACCAATCCATGTGCAGCAGAAGCCTGAGAACGATGTCTCATCAGGATGGCACCCCTAAAGACTCTTTTCCTTCTTCTTCTACTCTGTCACATATGTGGTGCCAGTCTCCTCATTTCTTCTTCCCCTTGTACCCATTGCATGCAAAGGTACAGGATAGGGTCCAACATTGCCACTGGCTTCACTTCCATAATTGGCCTACCTAAAGGGTGTGCCCTAAATGCCACACTCTGCACTCATTGAGGATTCCAATATTGGATGGGGTACATAAAGGTTAAATCTGAGAGCTGCCAATCCTGCCAAGAGCCTGAAAAATTAGGGAAAACTTGGGCATGTTTCCTTAAGTGGAGGAAAGGTCCATAACCATGCAGAGGGCCCAGCAGTCAGAGAAATTGTCCAATGGCTGCATAATCCAACCTCATCTAAGCCTATACTGTTTCCTAGGACCCAAAGCCCACAAATGTATGATCAGCTAAAGGCCACCGTGGGCTAAAACCTACGGAAGTACCTCTTTGTTGACCTAGCTGAGAAGATAGCCCATGAATTTAGTGTCATTAAATGCTGGGTTTGTGGAGGAGTACTCATGAGTGAGTATTGGCCTAGGAAAGGAACTAGCATAGATGCCTTTTACCTCCTCCAGTGGAACCACACAGTGGCTCACCACGAAGAGGGTTGACCCCAGAGCTGGGTCTTTTCCTCAGAAGTAGTAGGGGAAGAATGTCTTGGCTGGATGAGTCCAGGTACACTCAGTGGGTTTGAGAAAATCCATGTAAAAGAATGCTATTTTTAAATCACACAGACATAAACTGGTGGCCCAAGTCTCCTTCCTGGTATTGGGCCAATAAAACAGCAGCAAAAGTCCTCATACTATAGAGGTACCAGCCTCTAAAACAAAAGTTAGAAAAAGGAGATGATGCTCTCTGACCCAGTCCTGGGTCCAAGCACCAAAGTGGGGAATGTGGATACCTGACCCTGCCTGGCCATTTCCTGCTCAAACGAGTTCGTCCCTGACTGCCCATCCCCCACCTCGAGGACTCTTTGGCTAACATCAGGTTTTTCAGAGCTTGCCAACCAATTAATGTTCTTCCTTATATCTGTAGCTGTATAGGAATGACGAGACTGTAAAAAACTGCCTGTTATGTTACAATCAGGGCTCAGCCTTTGGATAAGAATCAGCTGAGCTGGTGCCAGCATCAATAAATGCTGCTTCCTGCTTATTGCCTTGGTGTCCTGTCTCCGTTTAAGAATCCTGCAACAGAGGTGGTACCTAATGCACACAGGCATGAAATGGCACTTCCTAATACCTGAGTGCATCCTGGTGGGATGACTTACCACTGATGCACAAACAAACATGAGAACTTAAATGAAGGAAATGAGGAGACACTGGTGTTTATCCTGTTACTGGTGAGAAAATACAAGCCTTTAGAAATATTTCAAATAAAACACAAGAAGACTTTGTGGAAACATGGCAGGGTGAGAGATGTCCCCAGATCTCTTCCCTTGAAACAACAATAAGTGGAACATCTAAAACTCAACATAAAACACCCAAACTGCACACCAGCATGTCTGAGTGTGGGATCTGCACATAAGAGCTACCATAGGAAAGAACCCCGAGTGTTGGGTGGTGGAATGAGAGAAATAAAGAAGCTGCCTCTTGCAGTCTCAGAGCTCCCTGCAGAAGGAGGGGGAAGGGGGAAGGAGCAGTCAGTTCCTGCAGCTAATCCCCTGAACAGTCCTGCATGGGAAAGCTGTGAGCTCCCCATGGCTGCCGGGCCCAGTCATCAGGGCAGGGAGCAGAAAAGCAGCACTGGACCGTAGAGGAACAACAGTTGATTTTTGCTGGCTATGGTTGCAAAACTGAGGCTGAGCCACAGCACCCATCCCCTAACCCAGGGGGCCCCTTCCCCATACCTTCCCAGACCGATTGATCACTGCAGAGTACCAGGAGAATCTGAGCAAATGCTGCCGAGACTGTCGGTGACACTGACAGGGACAGAAACTGAGGGTAGCGAGTGTGAGGGTAGCAAGAACATTTAAAAAGCATTATTACTTTATATAAAGCAGGGATCCAAGAGGCTTAGACGCCACCTACTGGAAACCAAAAGAAAAGCACCTTCTTTGCAGCACGCTAAAGAGAGACCTTTAGATAGTAAATCTTCTTTCTGGAAAAACAACAGAATACACTTCCATTAATGCCCAGGTGCAGAAATAATCCATTAAACGCCATGAGCAACCGAGGTGACAAGGCATCTCAGAAAGAAAGAGAAAAATCTCCAGAAAATAAGCTTAAAGACAGAAATATACCACTTAAATGAAAGAGAATTCAGATGGTACTTCTGAAAAAACTCATTGAATTTCAAAACGAGTCATATCAACAATTTCAGAAATTGCAAAAACAAATAGATAAGCAGAGCAAGGAGATTGAAACCCTCAAAAAGAACCAAATAGAAATTCAGGAGATGAAGAACACACTGCAAGAATTGAAAAATAAAATAGCGAGCTTGGGAAATAGAGTAGACAAAATGGAGGAAAGGATCAGTGATATCCAAGACAGAAATCTAGAAATAAATCAGAAGGAAGAAGAGAGAAACTGAAGAATGAAAAATAATGAAGGAGAAATTCAAGAACTAGCTGATACCATCAGAAGAGGAAACATAAGAATAATGGGCATTATTGAAGGCGAGGAAAAGGAGCATGGACTAGAAATCATTTTCAGACAAATAGTTGATAAGAATTTCCCAAATCTAAGGAATGAGCTGGAGCTTGGAATTCAAAAAGACAACAGAACACCCAATTATCTCAATCCTAAAAGGCCTTTACCAAGACACATTGTATTAAAGTTATCAAAAATCAACGATAAAGACAGAATTCTCAGGACAGCTAGGGAGAAGAAAATAGTAACTTATAAAGGAAAACCCATTAGATTATCATCAAACTTCTCAGAGCAAACCTTATAAGCCAGAAAGGAATGGAATCAAATATTTAAACTATTCAGTGAAAGGAACTACCAGCCTAGAATAACATATCCAGCTAAGCTCTCCTTTAGATATGAAGAAGAAATTAAGACCTTTCCAGACATACAAAAGTTGAAAGAATTCTCCACTACGAGGCCTGCATTACAAGAAATACTGAAAGGAGTCAGCTCACCTAAAACAAAATGACAAAAAACAAACAAACAAACAAATAAACCATAATTAGAAGTAAAGTACTATCAGGCAAATAGAAACTGAGGAGTACAATCCTTACTAAGAACAGGGCATTATAAGCTTAAATAATAAGAAGACAATTGCTATAGCAAGATAGTAATGAACATTCAACATACATACAGACAAATTCAGACAACAATGACTAAAAAGGGGAGCATTCAAAGATCCAAACTCACAATTGGGAATGGGGATAAGGCACAGCAGAAGAAAATGGATGAATATATATATCCTTTACATATTCGTAATGATAACCACATGCCAAAGATTCAGAACTTAAGTATACAACATAAAACAAAAAGAACCAGAGGAAAAACCCACAAAAGCCAACCAAAATAAAGAAAACAGAAAGACAAGGACAAGGAAGCAATGGAAACACCAAGCTACCAGAGAGCAAAAGATAAAATGGCTATAAGACCTCTTATTTCAATAATCACCCTAAATGTAAATGGACTGAACTCACCAATAAAAAGGCATGGAGTTGCAGAATGGTTCAAAAAACAAAACCCAACCATATGCTGCCTCCAAGAGACACATCTCAGCTCCAAAGACAAATATAGACTCAAAGTGAAAGGGTGGAAAATGATATT
>NW_006442109.1:34857789-34871146 GCF_000325575.1 Pteropus alecto | reverse complement strand
ACGCACAAAAAGCAAACAAAATAAACCGAAACATAAGGACAAGGAAGTAATGGAAACACCGAGCTACCAGAAAGCATAAGATAACATGGCTATAAGAAGACCTCATATTTCAATAATCACCCTAAATGTAAATGGACTAAACTCACCAATAAAAATGTACAAAGTTGCAGATTGGATCAAAAACCAAAACCCAACCATATGCTGCTTCCAGGAGATACATCTCAGCTCCAAAGACAAATGTAGACTCAAAGTGAAAATGTGGAAAATGATATTTCAAGCAAATGGCATTCAGAGAAAAGCAGGAGTAGCGGTACTAATATTGGACAAAATAGACTTCAAAATAAAAAAGGTAAACACTTTATAATGATAAAAGGAGTCATGCACCAAAGACATAACACTTATTCATAAATATACTCTCAATAATGGAGCCCCGAAATATACAAAGCAATTACTAACAGAGCTAAAGGGAGAAACAGACCAAAACACTATCATAGTAGGGGACCTAAATACCCCTCTGTCAGATATGGACAGATTACCCAAACAGAAAATCAACAAGGAAATAACATCCTTAAATGATACATTAGACCAACTGGACATAATTGACATTTACAGAGCCTTCCATCCCCAAACAGCTGCTTATACATTCTTCTCTAGTACACTTGGAACATTCTCAAGATCGACCACATACTGGGACACAGAGATAGCCTCAACAAATATAAAATGGTTGAAATAATACCAAACATATTCTCTGATCATAACGCTTTGAAACTAGAGATCAACTGCAAAAAGAAATCAGGAATAACCACAAATACATGGAGTTTAAACGACATGCTACTGAGGAATAACTGGGTCAGAGAAGAAATAAAAAGAGAGATCAAGAGATACATAGAAATGAATGATAATGATAGTACAACATATCAAAACTTTTGGGACAAAACAAAAGCAGTCATAAGAGGAAAGTTCATATCATTACAGGCCTATCTCCAAAAACAAGAATGAGCCCTAATAAACAACCTAATGCTTCATCAAAAAATTTAGAAAGGGAACAAAAAATGAAGCCTAAAGTCAGCAGAAGGAAGGAAATAAAAATTAGAGCAGAAATAAATGAAATTGAAAACAAAACAAAAAAAAAAAAAAGAGAGAGAGAGAAAGGACACAAACAAAAGCAGTGATGAAAGAAGGGGAAACTATGATAGACACTGCAGAAATACAAAGGATCATACAAGAATACTATGAAAAAGTATATAACACCAAATTTAATAACCTAGAAGAAATGGACCAGTATTTAGAAAGATACGATCTTCCTAGACTTAGTCAAGAAGATCTGGAAAATCTAAATAGACCGATCAGCAGAATGGAAATTAAAACAATCATCAAAATCTACCAAAAATAAAAGTCCAGTTCCAGATGACTTCACCAGTGAATTCTACCAAACATTCAAAGATTTAATACCTATTCTCTCAAACTCTTCCAAAAAATCGAAGAGGAGGCAATACTTCTCAACTCAGTTTATGAGGCCAATATTACTCTGATACCAAAACCTGGAAAAGATAACACACAAAAAGAAAACTACAGACCAATATCTCTCACGAACACATATGCAAAAATCTTAAAGAAGATATGCACGAATCGAATACAGCAACATATTAAAAAGATTATACACCACGATCAAGTGGGCTTCATCCCAGGGGCACAGGGATGGTTCAACATATGCAAAATAGTTAATGTGATACACCACATAAACAAATTAAAAAATAAGAATCATATAATCATATCAATAGATGAAGAAATGGCCTTTGACAAGATACAGCATCCATTTATGCTCAAAACACTTAACAAAATTGGCATTGAAGGAAAGTACCTTAACATAATTAAGGCCATTTATGACAAGCCCTCAGCCAACATTATACTTAATGGTGAAAAACTTAAACCTTCCCTCTAAGATCAGGAACAAGGCTGTCCACTATTACCACTGTTATTCATTATAACATTGGATGTCCTAGCAAGTGCAGTCAGACAAGAGAAAGATATAAAAGACATCCAAATAGGAAACAAAGAAGTCAAACTGTCACTATTTGTGGATGACATGATTCTCTATATAGAACACCCTAAAGACTCCACAAGAACACTACTAGAAACGATAAGCAAATACAGTAAAGTTTCTGGATACAAAACCAACATTCAAAAATCCATAGCGTTCATATACTCTAATAATGAAGTGTCAGAAAAAGAAGTAGAAAAAATAATGCCTTTTGCAAATGCAACAACAACAACAAAATACCTAGGAATAAATTTAATGAAACGTGAAGAACCTACACAATGAAAACTACAAGACTTTATTAAAACAAATCAAAAAAGATACAAAGAAATGGAAAGATATTTTGTGTTCTCAGATTGGAAGAATCAACATAGTTAAAATGATCATATTACCTAAAGCATTATACAGATTTAATGCAACCTTCATCAAAATCACATTGGCAAAGAAATAAAACAAAAAATCATGAAATTTGTGTGGAAGCACAAAGGACCCGGAATAGCCAAAGCCATCCTGAGAAAAAAGAACAAGGTTGGAGGCATTACTTTGCCCAACTTCAAATTATACTACAAAGTGACAGTAATCAAACGGCATGGTATTGGCAGAAAAATGGACACACAGACCAGTGGAACAGAATCAAGAGTCCAGAGGTAAATCCATACAAAGAAGCCAAAAACATACAGTGGAGAAAGGAAAGACTCTTCAATAAATGGTGCTGGGAAAATTGGAAGGCTACCTGCAAAAGAATGAAACTAGACTGTTGTCTATCACCACACACCAAAATTAACTCAAAATGAATTAGTTAAGGATCTGAATATAAGACCTGAAACAATAAAATGCATAGAAGATAACATAGGAATTAAACTGAAGGACCTTGGACTTAAAGAGGATTTTATGAATTTGACCTCAAAGGTAAAGGAACTAAAAGCAAAAATAAATGAATGGGACTACATCAAATTAAAAAGCTTCTGCTCAGTAAAAGAAATTGTCAACAAGGTAAAGAGAGAGCCATCCAAAAAGGAAAATATATTTGCAAGCAATCCTTCCGATAAGGGCCTAATATCCAAAATATACAAAGAACTCATATGACTCAATAACAACAAAAAACAAACAATCCAGTCAAAAATGGGAAGAGGACCTGAACAGACACTTCTCCCTAGAGGACATACAAAGGTCCAACAAATATTTGAAAAGATGCTCAACATTGCTAGCTATTAGGGAGATGTACATCAAAACCACAATGAGATACCATCTCACACCTGTTAGAATGGCTATAATCAACAGGGTAAGTAATAAGAAATGTTGGAGAGGATGCAGAGAAAAAGAACCCTCATACATGCTGGTGGGACTGCAAATTGGTACAGCCACTATGGAAAACAGTATGGAGCTTCTTCAAGAAACTAAGAATTGATCTACCATAAGATCCAGCAATTCTCCTACTGGGTATTTACCACAAAGACTTGAAAACTCATATCTGAAAAGATATTTGCACACCGATGTTCATAGTAGCATTATTCACAGTGGCCAGGACATGGAAGCAACTGAAGTGTCCTACAATAGATGATTGGCTAAAGAATCTGTGGTACATATATACAATGGAATATTACTCAGCCATAAGAAGTGATGAAATACTGCCTTTTGCAACAACATGGATAGACCATGAGATAATCATGCTAATCGAAATAACCCGGACAGAAAAAGTTGAAAATCACATGATATCACTTATATGTGGGATATAAACCTAAAAGCAACAAATGAACAGGACCAACAAACAGAGACTCACGGACGTGGACTATAGACTAGTGGTTACCAGAGGGTAGAGGGTGGTGGAGGAGTGGGGAGGTTGATGGGGTGAAGGAGATCAAATATAGAGGGGTAGGGGGAGGGTGAAGTGGGTAAAGGGAATCAAATATATGGTAGCTAAAGGAAACTGGAGTTTGGGTGGTTAACACAATAGAATATACAGATATCAAATTGTAAGGTACATCTGAAAATTACATAATTGTATTAATCAATGTTACCCCAATAAACTTAATAAAAAATAATAAAATAATAAAACACAAAAATCTGACTTACCAAAAGATCCTGCATCTTCTGAATACCCAGCAGTCTTTAATCGATAATACCTGACTTTTCTTGAAACCTTGTCCTTAGTGTCCCAGAACTTCAAAGTTATTTTGTGAAAATTTATTTTCTTTAGTAATTCCTTTGTCACGTTGATGTTAAAAATTTGAGTCCATGACACCCAGACTTTGTCCCCTTCACGCCATGGCTTCACAGTCTGTGTAAAAGAGTACCAAGACATTTTCAGTGCGAAAAGCCAGGAGGCTCAGCAGTCTAGGAGTACTCACCACAACCAGCCTCACTCTACTGGCAGTGAAGCCAGGCCCTGCTCTCCACCCCTCTGACTTCTGTGTTTGGCTCTCTCTCAGGTTCCAATGCACATTGGGAAATGGATGTCATGGACTGGGCCCTGTCACACCTTTGGATTCCTTGGAAAAAAATTAAGTCAAAGAAATTAACTGCAAATAGTGTCCTTTCCAGTGATTTCAATCCCTGACTGGGCCACAGGCAGGTGTGTGCATGTGTGTGTGTGAAGGGCAGGCAGGTGTGCACACACATATGTATATAAATGCATATACATATGTATTCATATGCACACATAAAGAAATTATAAGAGCTACAAAAAAAAAATTGAAACACCAAAGCAATTATTTGGTAAAAATATCTAAACAGAGAGCCATGTAATTGGTATTTCCAGGAAAAGCAAACACATTTCTTGTAGTATTAGGCTGTATGGTATATGCAAGGCTACACACACACACAAACCTTTACTCCTGAATCCAGAAACACTTTGACCACTGCTGGAAACACCACAATGTCAACTTTTTTAGGCTCTCCATCATCCGGCAGAAGGAAATACTCAATGTGGTAGAAACGGCGAACCTTTGAAACAGGTTTTTCCATTTTAGAGTGTTTCCTATATTTTTCGATCAAACTTATATATTTTCCTTTATGACCTAGAAGATATAGATTTAATGAGCCTTGTTTTCACCTCTCATGAGAAAGCAGACCCATTTCCACAGTTTTCTGTAACCAAGAAAGAGCCCCATGCTGTGGGAGGCCACAAACCTCCACACTGCTAGTAATGTAGGGAGGAGGCAAGAGAATTAAAATGTTAATCAAGCTACAATCAGAGAATGCAATATGATGATCAGCCCTACACCCAGGCCAGGAAGACATCTTCAGAACAAAGGAAGATTTTTGCTGGGATTGCTAACAGCCCATTTCTCAC
The DNA here is from genome assembly GCF_000325575.1 of Pteropus alecto. Lineage (NCBI taxonomy): Eukaryota > Metazoa > Chordata > Mammalia > Chiroptera > Pteropodidae > Pteropus > Pteropus alecto. Next base: position 34,865,816 of record NW_006442109.1, on the reverse strand, counting down.
ATGGTGAAGGGAAAACAGGAATCAAGAGTTATTCCATATGGCTAAAGCTATGGGGAACCTAAGGATTAAAGGCTGGCAACTGCCAACAGGCCTTTCACTCTACATATTCTTACCTTTTCATGCTACATACTCTTTCTCTTCCTCATTGTATGTCCAAATCAAAGGAAAAGGGAACTAAAGAATGACATATAAACTGAATTCCCTGAGCAATCAGGGTCCCTCTCAGTGCCTTTACTCTGTCTCTTGCACTGTCTCTCTCACTCTCTGCCTCTGAGAGACCACACTCTGATTGTGGAGTGTTACCCCTTTTCTAATAAACTTTCCTTTTGACTCTAACTTTGGCATGTGTGTTTAATTCTTTCTACACTCTCTGCCAAAGAACCCTCTTTTCTCCAAACAGGTCTTGGTCTCCCTACCAACTCAGGGAAATTAGCCCTGTCCTGCATCACTAGCCTCCCTAGTCAGCAAAGTAGCAGGTTACTCTGGACTAGGACTAGGCACCAGGGTGCAAAATTTCAGTGCATGACTCTTTGAGAGTGAGTGTCTCCTTATATTTTTTTCACCTTAGAGGCTTCACCTGCCTCATGCTAGTCTCAGCAGTAAGAAACAGGTAAAAAAGAAAAATCACAGCACAGTGTGATTTGTGTAATACCAACAGCATAAACAAGGTTCTGAAGAGTAACAGAGGAGTTGGAGGTAAACTCTGTCTGGGAGTGGTGTGGGAAGCCCCCAAAGGGACCTCAGCAGAGTCTTGTAGAAGCAAAGTTGGCAGACATTCCAAGAAGAGGTCAGAACTCAGCAAAACCTCATGAATGAAGCTGTACAAAGTGGGATAAATGGGGTGAAAAGATGAAGAAAGTAAGGTTGGGCTTCAGCCAGAGCCCAGGGTCTCTGCCTGCCCTTGACCTTAAACTGAACCCTTCAAGCTTGAGCTTTGCACACAAGAAAATGCTTCAGGAGCTCCATAAATATTTATCCCAAATTTCATTTTATAAAAATATGACTATTATATTTAAATCAGTAGTTTTAAAATTTCAACTTTTAACACCCAAGAGATCACTGGAGACTGCCACTAGAAGAGTGAGCTTTTATGAAGACCTTGGGATAAAGCTTCTCCAGCCAGTCTTTGGTAGTCATTAGAATTTCTTGTGAAGGTGTAACTGATCAGAAAAAGCTTGCTGCATTTTACAAGTCCATGTTCCGATTCAACCCAAGGTGAGCAAGTGGATATGTAGACCCTCTTATCTCCTGTTAATTGGAGTAAAAATTGTTACAACCCCTTTGGTGGGCAATTAGACAATATCTATAAGAAAATGTAAATGTATACAGTAAGTCCTCACTTAATGTCATTGATAGGTCCTGGACTTTAAATGAAACAACATTATTCAAGGACCTGCTATACATTAAATGAAGCAATATCACTTCTTGAAATTCAAGCTACAGAAGTGCCCCCTGCCCCACCACCATGCATAGAAATGTGCATACTAGGAGGGCTAACAGAAAAAAATTGGAAACAACTTAAATGTCCACCAATAAGGAGAACAAGGAAAAGTTAGTGAGTATTCTAAGAAGAGCTTTGCTTCTTGGCAAACTGATTTTCTCCTGCTTCTCCAGGCACATAATAGCATAAAATCTCTCTTCTCTGGCCTAGGTAAGTGCAGCACCTCAAACATAGAGATGCTGTTATTGTTGTTATAAAATTTCTTTCAATTGCAATCTGAGGTTGCTTTATGCTATGGAAATATCTTGCTAAGTAAAATTACAAAGCAGCAGAATTTCTAGTGAAAATCATTTATTTTAAAACGGATCAATCAGTATTGATTATAAATTAGCTACTCATTTTCCCTTGATATCTCCAGTCTGTTCACACACCACTGAATTCTCCTCCCAGATTTGTTTGGTATCAGTGATGTACTGAGCAGAGCAGTGTGCAACAAGCCATTGATGCAATGGCCCACTAGAGGGTGTACTCACCACCACTCCCCACCCCCCGCCCGCTTTATCCTTCCCTCCCTCTGTCTCAGGATAAATTAGAAACATACAATAGAATACTATATAGGCATTTAAAACAAAACAGCAAAATAAAAACAAGTATGCTCATTTCCTCTCAGATATCTAAGACATAGTCAAAAATTTTAAAAGCAAATTGTAGAACAGAATGTTTAGGATCTCATTTCTCTTAAATAAATAACTTATATAAACATTTATAAACAAATCATAAATACTCAGGTATTGGAAGAAAAAAACGCTTATACCCAGCCAAAGATATGTCCTTCAGAGGTATTGTCATGATAAAAAGACCCTAAAAAATAAAATAAATGAACAAACAAAACAGAAATAAACTCATAGATACAGAGAACAAGTTGATAGTTACCAGATGGGAGGGGTTTGAAGAGGTAAAGTGGGCGAAAAAGGTGAAAGGAATTAAGAGGTACATATTGCCAGTTATAAAAATAATCACGGGGATGTAAAGTATAGTACAGAGAATATAGTCAATAATGCTGTAATAACTATGTATAGTGTCAGATGGGTACTAGACTTATTGGGTGAGCACTTTGTAAGAAATATAAACGTTTAATCACTATGTTGTACATCTAAAATTAATGTGATATTGTATGTCAACAATAATTGAAAAATAAATTAATAAAAAAGAATCTCAGGCATACAAGACCTCATAAATTTTTGCTGCACAGAGATCTATTTTGCAAATGCCTTTGGAAAAAGTACCAAAATAAGAAAAAACAAGTCTAAAGATGCTGCAAGAGATGTGAAGGTTAAGGTGATCAAGTAAGCATTGATTTTCTTTTGGTTGGTATTTGCAAAAAGACTTTTTTTCCAGGCTCTTTCACTTGATATCAACAGACCCAAGATAAAAAGCATCATTATGTATAGAGGTCACCACATAAGACAAAAAGTTCAATTCACCAAGAAGACTGATGAGTTCTAAATATGGTGTACACCTAACCAAGTAGCCTCCAAAATATCTGAAGCAACAGTTGACATCTACAAGAAGCTGAAATTAATCATCATGGGCAAGATAGTTTAAGTAGACAAAAAAAAAAAATGTGTCATAAAGTGGAGTACTTTTCTTTGCCCCTAAACTTGGGGTTTCAACCACATGACTTGCTTTGACCAATAAAATGTTAGTTAGCAGGTGGGAAGTGCCCAAAGACTTTAAGAGTGCTTGGGTGACTGGGCTTGCCTCCTGGTGTATCTCTGCCCATACATAATATGTGTCTGGGCTAGCCCACATGAGGAAGATGAGAGACACACGAAGCAGAGCAAGCCACCACAGGGAGCTCAGGCTGGATCAGCTAACCTGCTCATCCAGGAGAACAAAGGATACCTATTTGAAGCTTCTAAATTGGGGAGCTTGTTTGGGTTCGTTACACAGCATTGTTGCAGTAATAGCTAACTGACACATTTTTATACTCAGAGATTCAATGCACCTGAGAATCTATCTGTATTTTAAATAAGGAATTAGGTGATGTATAACCAGCTTATGGGAACCAAGGCTTTAACCTCTCTGTCATCATCTACAAAAAGCAGACATAACATCACCTACTTCTTAGAGTTATTGAGAGGATTAAGTATGTGAAGACCACATAACCACTTGCCTGATCCATAGTGGGCCCCTAAAATTGCAGTTTCTTTCCTGACCTTTGCTCCTGTAATCCGCTACCCTATTGCAGGGAGCCAGTGGAAGGAACATATGTGTCCTAAACTCCTGGGAGAAGGTCATTAGTCCACCCCCTTTTTTGTAGAAAGCATTAGAATTATGCTCTGGCACTTACCAACATTCACTGGGAAGGCCAGTGAGATGATGAATTTGCAGGGGACAACCTGGGGCACGTCAGAGTTGAAAGTGCTGGCAGGCCCTTCTGAGGACTCGATGCTGCTGCACTGGTCAGAATCTGATTCTTGGGCCTGGGTCCTGGCCTTCAGGTACTCCTCAACATCACACTCGCTCATGGACTGGTAAAAGCTGCCCATGGAGGGCATGGGCCCCATGCTTGCCCTGTCCTCATCTTCCCACTCCCAGGCATGCAGTGACATGATGCAGAGTGCCCCACACGCTCAGCACTCCTAGCTGGAAGAAACTAAAAGGCACTTTTGTCACCACTCTCTGCTCTCAGGAGGTAAGCCTTTCCTCTTTCAGGACCACCCACCATTCTCCTCCCTCCCTCCCCTTGTCCTATTCTGGGTTGAATGGCCAAGGCCTTGGACACTGCTTGACACACAGTAGGAATTCAATGAGGTTAGAGAATGAATGGATGAACCACAGAGAATGGTGGCTGGCAGTAATCATGATGTTGAATAACCCCACTTTCTCTAACTTGAGTCTCTGCTTTTCCCCAGCCCCAGTTGCTCCTTCTTTCATGAATCAGAAGTCAATCATTTGTCACTTCTGGAATATCTATCTCAGGTGAGTGCAGTTCTCCAGGAACCACATGGGTTGGAGGAGAATCCCCTATGCTTCCATTAAGGGATGCCTTGGGGAGAGCTGCACCAAAGCATGATGTGCATTTGCCATTTTGGGACAGGAAAACCAGGTCAGGGGACTGACTGTATGTGCAAATGCCTAGTGAGGTTAAGGACAGCAAGAACCCTGAGGCAAGACATGAATGGGCATTGAGGACTGGGCTCAAAGCACAAGGAGGCAGAACCTGGGCTAACACTAAGAAAAAGATACCCAGGATACAGCGTGGGGTGGGGGATGGATGAGGGTGGGACACAAGGACTCCTCAAGGCGCCAACGGTACCTGCTAGCAGATGCACTAGGCAGCAGCCAGGGCTTGGTAGGAGGTGTCGGTCAGCTCGCACACTAACTGCATAGCCGCCTGGACGATGAGGCTCCCGAGGACGTTGTCGGTCCACTCCGGCAAGGGGCCACCTAGACCCCGCAGCGCAACTGTTTTTGACAGTTGCTAGGAAACGGGCGTTGATAAGGCCCTGGACTGGGCTCCACTGGGGGCGGGACTTCCTATCTCAGACCTGCTATACAAACATGGTCTGGCAAATAGGTGTATCCAAATTCGGAAACCAGTGCATTAGTTCATTCATCTGCTTACTCTTCAATCTGTAAGGAATTCCTGCTCTGAACCCGAGCACCTGTAATATGGGTGAAAGGCAAAGGAAGCAATGTGCTTTGTAAACTCCTATCCCCCCATCCCAAACCTCTCTCATATAGACTTTCTGCTTTTGTCACTGATAACCTTAAAATACCTTGAAAATTCTGTTAGTGATTGTGAGCCCCAACTCAGATGATAAAACTGAGGCTTAGACAGGTACTGCGATTTGCTTGAGGTCACACAGCGAGTGTGGAAGCACTGGATTGAAATCCAGACTGACTCTGAAACCTGGGTTCAGCTCTAAAATACTCCCTATTTCCAGCCCCACCCCCAGCTCCATCTCAGCGCTGAGAGAGCCCTGGCTGTTTCTCCCATTGTAGGAGGCCACAAAACACGGAAGGGGATGGACTTAGGGGCACATGGCAGAGGTGACTGGAAGGTGGGGTAAGAGGAAGGCTTCTTGAAGGAGACAAAAACCAAACTTTGGAGTTTGCCAGGTGGTGAAAGCAAGGCAGATGGAACAGATTGGTGAAAGCACCTAGCAAATCAAGGCAAGGGATGATGAGGCTGGAATGGTGGGCAGGGCTTCTGGTCCATAGCATGGAGGACAGGCAGGGCACTAAGACTATGGGCATTAGGTTTTCTGGTCAGAAAGTCACACCATTCAGCAGTAGTTTGTTCAATAGAACGGGAGCTGAGATTCTACACACTCTAAACTGTTGGTGAAACTAAAGCTTTGAGCTGAGATATGACCTACCCATAGTCAAAGAGCAAAACTGTGGCAGAGGCCTCTCTAGCTGCAACCCAGGTACCCTGCCTCCTAGCGCCCACTTCCATAGACCACCTCCAGGGGCTGGAAGCAGCCCCTTCCAGAATTCCACCCATTACCTGGGGCCCTCCACTATTTCTCAGGTTCAATCAATCTTAAAAAAAACAAAAACAAGACTATGCCTCAAACTCTTACCACTAAATGCCATACCACCCTGTCATACCATACCAGCAGCAGCCTGGAGACTACCATCTATAAACCAGGAATTACTAAAGAGATGCACAGAGGATTGGAGGGGAAAAAAAAGGCTACTAGAATATAGCAGCTTTCAAAAGGCCTCATTCACAAGGGCAGGTCATTGATACCTTGAACAGATACCAGGCCTCCTGTTCCTCAGGTCTCACCTGCTGGCCTGAGGCTGGTTTCTCTCCAAAAGATCATTGTAAATCATGTTATTACTGAAGGCAACAGCCAATCACTCCAGCATCTCCTGAGGAGATAGCCCTAAGCTCAGGATTGAGAGGCCATAGGTCTTGGACAAAGAGCCAATGCCGTGTTCTGGATATTCATTAGAATAACCCAGGAAAATGTTAAAACTTCAATTTTGATGCTTTACTTCAGACCTGTGGAATTGATACTCCAGGGTGGGGCTTAAGAACTGGTAACAGATTCTATTTTCCAAAGACCTTTAACATAGGGAGGAGGCAATAGAATTAAAAATGTTAATCAAACTACATTCAGAGACTGCAATGTGTTGATGATCCCTGCAGCCAGGCCAGGAAGACATCTTCAGAACAAAGGAAGATTTTTGCTGGGATTGCTAACAGCCCATTTCCCACACGGTGAAGGGAAAACAGGAACCAAGAGTTGTTCCCTATGGCTAAAGCTATGGGGAACCTAAGGATTAAAGGCTGGCAACTGCCAACAGGCCTTTCACTCTACATATTCTTACCTTTTTATGCTACATACTCTTTCTCTTCCTCATTGTATGTTCATATCAAAGGAAATGGGAACTAAAGAATGATATATAAACTGAATTCCTTGAGCACTCAGAGTCCTTCTCAGTGCCTTTACTCTGTCTCTCTCTGTCTCTTGCAATGTCCCTCTTACTCTCTGCCTCTGAGAGGAGACCACACTCTGTCTGTGGAGTATTACCCCTTTTCTAATAAACTTTCCTTTTGACTCTAACTTTGGCGTGTGTGTTGAATACTTTCTTCACTCTCCGCCAAAGGACCCTCTTATTTTCTTGGAATAGGGTTTGGTCTCCCTGTCACTTGAGGAAATTTGTCCTGTTCTGCATCACCACCACCTCAATAGAGTCCCTCCCACATGTTCTTCTTACAGCGTGATGTCAACACTCCTTATATCTGGTGATGAATCTAGTCTTGTCTCCTTGAATTTTGTGACTATCTCAGCCAATAGAGTCTGGTGGAAGTGACAATATGTGACTTTGTTACCAGAGAGTGAGCTCCTCTCCCGGCGTGTTGTCCAGGTTCTTGATGTCTTGAACAAAGAATTGAGCAAGACACCGAAATATAGTAGAAAAGAAAAGTTTTGTTAGAAAGGAAAGTACACTTCCAGACATGGAAGTGAGCCTGAGCAAGAGAAGCGTGGCTCAAAAGGCCTGGTAACAAAGACTTCAGGGTTTTTATCGCATTTTGCTGTGGGTGGTTACTTTTCTTAGAGGAGTGGACTTCCTTGATTGACAACTAAGATTGACAGGAGTCAGTGATTCATCATTTTGCTTTCTGCACATGTTTGTCCCCAGAATTCAGTCTGTTATAATGATTTTAATGAACTTCTGGGCATATGCATCATATTATAATGATAGTATAATGAGACTCAGGTGAGTTGAAGGTCGTTGGGGTCTTCATTGCACAGGTGCGAGTGACTGGCTTAAACTGGTACCTAAATCTCTGCCTACTGGTTTCTTTGTGTGAGTTAAAAATGCCTTCTGGCTTGCTTAATTGTGGGCAGATTAGGGTGGACCCCTTCTAGGATAGAATGAACTCAGTGTCTTTGCAGGCAGACCTGAAACCCCCTAATTTTCCTGCCTACCTCTTTTCTAAGAGCTATGAACCCCCTATTAGTATGGATGTTGAGGAAAGGGAGGTCTCTTCTTCCGTATCTGCTTCCTGGTGAGAATGGCCATAGTCCCTCCCTACAGGGCTTTCATGGCTCTTTCC
>NW_006442109.1:34848352-34857740 GCF_000325575.1 Pteropus alecto | reverse complement strand
CACCTCAGTCCCTAGATAAGGAAAAGAAGATACGAATTTGTTATTTAAATCATACATCTATTAATTTCTATTATTGATTTGCCTATTAAGTGAGTAAAGGGAAACAGGTTTGGTTAATATATTTCTTTAAGAGTAAAAAGAAAGACCTTTGGCTTTGACCTTCTGGCAGTTAGACGCATATTAGGGAACAGCTACAACCAACTTCTTTTTGCCACCTCAATCCTAGCCAAAGGTCTTATAAACGGCATTATTGAGGTATATTAATATCATAAAATTCACCAATTTTAAGTGTAGAATTAAATGTTCTACAGCCAGTGTCAGGCAGCCAGGGACTGGATTCCAGGGATATGGAGTTTGGTGATGTCTCATACAGCCTGTCAAATGGCTCAGAAAGCAAGACCACATGTCCTTGCCCCAGCCAGGCTACTAGGCACACTCACATTCATCTCTCAGCAAGGCATGTCAGAGGATTCAGGAGAGTGCAGAAGGCCGAGGCCCACAATGGCCCTGAAGTGGAAAACTAGGTGTCCTTAAGGGCCTGACTGGGATGCTAGAGTGACTTTAGGTGTCCTTCTGTGTCCGGGTCAAACAGGGACAGCCATGGCCTGCCTCATTTGCCCTTCCTGCTGTGGGAGTTGTGGAGATGTGCCACATACTTAGATGTCAGGGGAATTGAGTTCAAATAAGTGCCATGCTGTGTGTGTGTGTGTGTGTGTGTGTGTGTGTGTGAGAGAGAGAGAGAGAGAGAGAGAGAGAGAGAGAGAGAGATGCGAGAGTGTGGATATCCAGGCAGGAGGAAATGTGTGACTGTCTGCATGTGTGTACCTGTGTGAAAATTTCTTGAGTGTCCGGGTATGTTTTCAGGTGTTTAATGATGTGGGTGTTTGGTGTCTTTGTTAACATAAGAATGCAAATCAGCATGTGAGCACAGAGTGTCCTTTGCATGTATAATGTCCAGATAGGTGTGTGAGTGTTTCCTATATTTTTTGCCAGAGAGACCTATAAACATTGGGCTGGGCCTGGCCTGAAGGAAGGGTGTAACAAGTGAGGGGAATCATCTCAGTCCTATTGTGAGAGTTTGCTGGGTGGCAGAGGATGACTGAACTCTCTGCAGGCAACACATTAGGAGGTATGTAACTATCAGATCATGATGTCATGGACCTGATACTGATATGAACGTGGACTCCATCCATGTTTCAATAACGGATCTCGATTTCAAAAAGTCCAGGAATTTAAATCAAGAAGTCACCCCAAAGGGACTGCTGACCACATCACAACCCTGGATCATTGGGTGGGAGCTTCATCCACTGCATGCTGATGGGCACCAGGGCGATGCATAGTCTGCTCCTGCTGGCTAGCCTGCCCAGGTTAAGGGCAGGATCCACATCAGAACTAGAGCCTCCTGTTGCCAACGGGAAAGAGCCCCACGCAGCCTTTGGGGTCAAAGGAGGCCCAGTCCACCTGAGGCTAAAGCTTGGTCCAGGGCTCCGATAGCTGAAGAGGAGGCCTGGCTGTGGCTCATCTCACATGCTTTTCCACATAGTGAGTACAGAACCTTTCCTTTGCTCCAAGGTGACCACAGGCTTGAACCTCGGCTTTCCCTCGTAACATTATGGTGAATTTCAGGTGATTGTGGGAACACGGTTGTTCATGATGACCTGCATTTCCAGTGGCCAGCCATGCAATTCGGGCATTCCCAATGTATCAGCAGACTTGATGAGCTGATATAATTTGAAATGATTCAAAACTTCCAAAACTGTTCATCAATACTTGTTTTGAATTCAAAGGGAAAAAATGTATTACTTCTCTTATTATTTTAAGAAGAATGCATTCTATTTCCCTAATATATATTTTAAAATGTTTCTGTACTATTACACCTTTAGTTCATGTACCCAATATTATATATTCTAAATAGAAATTAACTTATTTTAGAATATCTACAGCAATCAAACCTATTATGTGTCTAAAATTGCACGCTTAATGTGCTCCTCTACAAACATCATTTTCCTTTTTCCTCAGTAATACAAGTGGAACTTAGACATGACTGCCTAACATAGAGTAGCATTCCTCTGCCTTTTCAAAGCCAAGTGTGGACATTGCCTACATTTTGAAGATAAAATGTGAGCTGATATAAAATTTGCAACTTTCGCCTCATTTGATTCAGAAAGTCTCTGGTTATGGACTTCTGCCCCTTTTCCCTTTCCATGGACTGAAGTGGCAATGATTGAACTTCTTTTGAAATAGAATGCTAAAGACAGAAGGTGCTAAATTGGCATAAGACCCTAAATGTCAACTTGGAAGAACAGCATGCAGAAGAGCCACCATCAAGCAGAAACCCTCATTTTAGACTGTCACATGAACTCAACATATTTGTTTCTTTTTTCTTTAAACCATTAAAATTTAAGGGTGTCTTTTTACAGCAGCCTAACTTAACCTAACTAATCATTTTATTCTGAGATTTAAAGATTTAATGATTGGCCATTTCAAAAATAAGATAAGATAATTGGGTCAAGGGAGGGGTTTAGGTTAACAATCCCATTCAGGATTCTACAATAAATGAATACTTTAGAACCTCTCTTTAATACTTAGTCGTATGTTGAAAACTATTTTTTCCTAAGGAATTCAAAGAAGTCATAATGGAAATTAAGACATTCCTGAGTTGTAAATATCAAACCTCAGGTCACAATGCTAATTATCTTAGATGCCTGCCCTCCATGTGTAACTCATGAGCATCCTCCTCCCACCCAACAAAAAAAACCAGAAATCTTACATTATAAATTTGTGTTCCCCAACATTTGATCACATGAAGCAAAAGTTTTTCTATCTGACTCAGTTTTGTAGGGGAGGTAGCATACATAGTTATGTAAAGTTCACATGTCACGGGAGCCCTCATAAGGAAATGAAGATCCAAAGGAATGACAATCCTACATGCTTCCACATTAAGTTGAACAAAAAGAGAGCTCTAGAAAATAACTAAACTTTGGAGGGGAACTAAAGGGAGATAAAAATTATTTTAACAAGGCCTGTTTGTATAGAATTCTCTTGGCTTTGACTCCCTGTTAAAGATTTTTTTTCTCCTTTTGCAATAAGAGCATCATTCATATAGGAATTTTTATCTCCTGCTTACTTGAAGAAAAGGAGAGATTAGAATGCCCTTCTTGTACTATTGTTTTTTTAAGTGCTTTTTGCTCAAATAATCGTTACACTAAAGTAGCATAATCATGTGTTGTGTATTCTGCCATCCTTCCACTCCAACACAAAGGCTCATCGTGATAATTGGGGATTAATAACAGAGTTTGGCATTTCTGGAAGTTATGTGCATCTAGCTGAGGTAGGAAATGAATTTGAAAAAATAAAAGAGAGAAGGAGACATGAAGTTTGTAGGAACCAATTACTCTATTTTTTTTCCTTTTTTATTTCAATAAGGAAAGAGACTCTGTTGGCTATCACAGAAATCTGAAAAAGTGTAAGTATTTTGCCAAAGATAGTAGTTTAATCACAAAAGTATTCTACCATGAATGCTGTTTTAAAAATGACAAACTAGGAAATATTACAATATAATGAGAAAAGGTTCTAAAATGGTTGTTATGTCATTAGTTGTTTTATACTAATAAAATATTGTCAAACTATCTTAGTTGAAATGGTACTAGCTACCGTGGTAGATAAGCCCCGAAATTTCTTGCTCACATAACTGTTCATTGTGGGTATTGCTACTTAGGTAGCTATTCTCCAAGTTGTGATTCAGAAGACTAAGCTTCTTTTATATCTTATATCTACAATTGTCAACATATGGCTCCCAAGTTTTCTCGTGTTTTTGCCATTTCACACATCCAACAGGGGAAAAGTTTAAATCAGACCAGGAAATGATGCAGACCATATTGTTCCACATTTTATTGGCCATAATTCAGTCACATGGCTCCATCTAGCAAGTGAGGTTAGGAAATGTAGTCTAACTGTATGCCTAGGAGTAAGAGGAAACCAGTTAGGAGGCCCGGGAACTCTGCTATGTACTTGTCAAAAAATCTTCGAAAGCACGATAATGCATCAATGATAAAGAGATGATTGGTCAAGAAGATAATCATCAGCCTTAGTTATTTTTTAATAGTTCATTCCATGTTTTAGGTCAAATTTAAGCCTACATACACATTTAGATTCTGTTATTTGCACTTATTCAAAAAGTAGTAACTTCTGCCAATACTTAATATGACTTTTTTATTATCCAAATTTCTGGGTGCCTTATAGAAAACAACAACAACAAAAGTCCTGTTCATTATCCAAATAGTACTGAATCCATTATGGCAATTCTATTAATTCTTAATGTAGGATTTTCTTCATAAACTGCAGGATGCAATGACATTAACAAATTGCTTTATGTGTTAGAATAAGAAATTAACTGAGACAGTCAGGGCACTATTTCCAAGTGTTAGAAATGTCCTTCTGGAAGGTCAAAAATTCTATCCAATGTTCTCAAATGACTGCTATTAATTTTAGATGTGAATGATGGCTAGTTGTTTCTTCTCTAACTTAACAATTTTATTAATAGAATCTATTTGCAGTTAGTAGTTCTATGAAGAGAATGTAAAAAATGGTAAATTATTTGTTGAAAAAAATATTTTCAAAAGGTGGCAGTAAGTAAAGACAATTAAAAAAAGAAAAGAAAAGAAAGCTAAAGGAGCAATGCCATGATGAGATCTCTGACCTTGGCCTTAGGGCCACAGTGTTTTAGCTAGAAAAGTTAATGAGCAATACGATAGGGAAGACTGGAGGCATATTTCTATTAACAAAGAAATGAGCTCCAAATGAAAGTCCAGAGAAAAAGCAAACAATTGGTTGCGTTTATATAAGGGAAAGTGTTCTGCACCATCTTTTCTTCTCTTGAGGCTTCCAAGGAATGACTAGGTATGGGGCAGGAAGTTTTGGAAAACGAAGATGGGAATTTTATTGGACTGAAACTGTGAGGAAGTTTTGGACCCATCTCAAATAATAAGTACTTTATTGTGTGAATATCACCTAGATAATTTAGTGACAAACACAAGTGAGTTTTCATCCATCTTAGTTCTTGAGAAGACTGAAATGAAGACATTCAAGGAGGATCAAAAAGTAGAAAACTATGTTTTCTAAGAATTGGATTCCACAGGTTACCATGTCAACTCAAAAGGATGGGATTTGGTAATCATATACATAATGAAGAAAATAGCCTTTAAAATAAATTACCAATAATTCTTATTGTTTTAAATATAGTTTACATATCAATGTCTTACATATGTGTTATGTAGGATTTTCTGCTATATTTATATTGCATCATTTAATTTAGCACTTAGTTATTATAAAGACAACATTTTATGAAAGGAAGTAAACTAGTTGATTGAGTGTAGTAAATGTTCCCAGATGCATCACCTACCTCCTTCTACACTATCTTAGCTCTAACTGAAAATTCTTAGGTAGCTTTTAGATATTATCAGAGGAGTGAAATCTAAATTCCAGAATATGATAAAGTGGTCTATTATATGAAGTCTTCATTTTTCTTGAATCAATTTGTATCATTGTGTAACTTCCAATTTAGCTCTAGATAGATTAAATTACTACAATATTCTCCCATATTCCTTATTTATACTTCTGTACATATTGAGTATTTAGTGTGGAACATCCTTCCACATTTTTGTGGAGTGGCTAAACTCTACTTCCCTTCTAAATACAATTCAAATCTATGCTGTTCGTGTTCAGATACAGTTAAATGTTTCTCCAACAAGCTTCCTCAGTACTGTGAGCTTCTATTATTCTGTTTCACAGTGTACTGTATTTTTCATAGAGTTCTTCATTTCTACCCATAGTTGAAAACCTCTGGAATACATGATTGAAAACCTCTGCCTTTTAAAATGCCCAGAACAAGTAAATCATTGTGAGAAAACTGTCCCCTGTGAGTCCTAACATACTAATGAAAGCACATTGTTTTAACTCGGAGACAAAAATAAAACATGAAAGAAAATTCTACTATGTTTTCAGAAGAGCATTCTAAATCATTCTATCACTTTTATCTAATTATGAAGCAATCCTAAATTACAGTAATTTTAATGTCATTATTTTTTTCAATAAATTCTTCACTTCCAAAAGACACACACACACAACCACACACACACACACACACCATGGATTGAATTGTTTCCCCCTAAAATTCATACGTTGAAGCCCTAATCCTCATTGGAACAATATTTGGAGATGGACTTTTAGCAAGGAATTAGGTTTAGATGGACCAGGGCAGTGGACTTGTCTTGCAATGACAGCTCTTACAAGAGAGACATCAGAGAGCTTGCTTGCTCTCTATCACTTTCCTCTAAGTGAGGATAAGTGGAAAGGCAGCTTTTTGTAAATTTGGAAGAGAGTCTAACCATGCAAGTGCCCTGATCTCAGATTTCTAGTCTCCAGAACTATGAGAAAATAAATGTCTACTGTATAACACAGAATATCACATAACAGTCTGTGATATTCTGTTATGTGAGCCTGACCTGACTAAGAGTGTACACACGAACTCTATAACTATACTATAGTTTTTTAAAATCTCTTTTTATTTTAATGTTATTTTCTTTTCAATTACAGCTGACATTTAATATTATATTAGTTGCAGGTACACAGCATAGTGCCTAGATATTTTTATAATTTATGAAGTGATATCCCCGATAAGTCTTGTACCTGGCACCACACATTATTATTATAATATTATTAACTATAGACTCTATGCTATACTTTACATCTTTGTGACTAGTAACTATTTTGTAACTACTAACTTGTATTTCTTAATCTCCTCAACTTTTTGTACCCTGACCCCTCTTCCCTTCTGGCACCATAAGTTTGTCCTTTGTATCTATAAGTCTGTTTCTGTTTTGTTTGTTTATTTTGTTCTTTAGATTCCACATAGAAGTGAAATCATGGGCTCTTTGTCTTTCTCAGTCTGACTTATTCCACTTAGCATAATACCCTCTAGGTCCATCCATGTTGTCACAAATGGTAAAATTTTATTTGTGTGGTGAGTAATAATCCACCATGTCTTCTTTATCCAGTCATCTTGATGGACATGGATATCACTGAATTTTTTTGAAAATATCACCTCAGATGTTTGTCAAAAATTAGAAAATATAGAGTATCTGGTAAGAAACTAAATGTCTACTTCTCACCATCAAGATCATTAGTCAGTTGCATTTTAAACCCCAAAACATAATGTTGTACTTTTCAAAGCTTGTTTTTATCATTTTTAACAGATCCAATATTTATCAAAGCATTACTGAAACTGATATTCTTTACACAAAATTGTCATTTTAACTATATTAACTTTTAAAATAAATACAATGTTAACTTAGAAAAGTTTAAACTAGAATTGGAAGTCAACCTCAATGATAATTTTATTTTGCATCAGTATTTAGAGACCAAAACAAAACAAAAACCTTCAATGTATTATAAAACCTGATAAGAATCAAGACCTACGTTCCTCTTGTGTGAAGCATGGGATTTCTCCAGTTTGTAAGACATGAATTATCATTGTGGCACTGCTGGACATCACAGCTCATCATCATCAAAAGCAACAACCACCAACTTAAAGAGTAATAAAAATTCAAGTTAAAAAACTTATTAACAAGAAGAAAATAAAGCATCATTTTACTATGTATATTTTAATCACTGGGCCGCCTGGATCCAGAAGGGGGAGCACTGCAAACCAAGTGGCAGACATTGTACTAGTGTATGGTACATATATTTTCATTTAATCTTCCCATCAGGCAGATGTTATTATTTTTATTTATCACAGTTGAGAAAACTCAAGGAAATTGAGATACTAACTCTATGATAAAAAAACTACCAGTAAAGAAGGAATATGATGTAACATCTCTCCAATGATAAACCCTTTTCCACAATTCCAATGGTGCCTGCAGTGAAAACATGTGCCTTCATAAGCACTGACACTTATTTGAAAGTGTTAAATTCAGTCACATTGATAGCAAAAAGTTTATTGACTTGCAATAAAAATAAATTAATTTTTCCAATGAATTAATTGTATGCAGGATTGTAGGGCAGAAATACTAGGTCTGGAGGACAAAATTAGAAGTCTATATTTTAACACATTTTAATATACGTGCTTTTAAAAACAAAGGCAACATATAGAACCCAGTTCATACTGTATAGAAAAAATTGTTCAAATAACACAAACTCAAGAAAATCTTTAGTCTTAAGATGTGATGGTTGTATATTATTTATCACTAAAATAGATTTTCTGATTTATCACTTTTCTGATAACCTATATTATGTCAAAAGAATTCTGATGCTTATTTTAAGAAATACTATTTTCAAAATTATGTGATCTCTACAATATAATTTCAGAAGCTGGACATTACTAGTCTAAACTAATACAACCTATAACATGGAACCATAAGCAAGGTTCATTATGAGAGACAAGATTTACCTTGGGGTACAATTTTCAAAAACGGATAAAATAATGTGTGCCTCCCAAATACTGTATGTCCTGGTGGAGATTGTTGATTTTTCTAAAAAGCTACACTTTTTATAAAATATTGAATCACAGCTTTCCTTTCACCCTGACAGGGCAGGAATATTCAAATGTTGGGAACTGCCTGGGTTCCGGGGGCCATATTTTCACTCAACTCCTAAGAGACAGGTGCCTACCCAGTACCCTTTATCCTTGACAAGAATGTTCCTTTTTTCACAAAACTTCATTTGAGATCAACCATTGAGAAAAGGAGCATCAATTCAAAATAACAACTTTCTTTTCGTGTCTCTGTATGGGCTACCCAATCCTGTAAGTATGAATCTGAAACAGCTCTGGCCTTTGAGAAGTGGCCTTCTTGTGGAAAGTCGGATCCCTCCATTTTGAGTTCATCTCCCTTTCCAATCAGGGTATTCATGTGTTCAACATGTTCTTATGAAACGGTCATACACTCGGTCTGCCAGTCATTTTCAACCATCACAGCTTCTTTCAATAGCCTTTTTCTACCATCTCTGTGAGTCGATGGAAAACCATCTCGTCAAGTCCACCCAGTGATATCGTTGTCCCCGATTCTGTCATTACTAGAAAGTTGGACTCGGGTTTGGAACCCCAAAGCCTGCTGCAGCCTGTCATTTTGACTAAATAAAACCTACCTGAAAGACAAGGCCTCAGAACCTTAGAAAAATGTCAAGTTTGCTAACTCATTACCCAACAGCTGTTTAGTCCGTCGCGTGTTCAGATCTTTCCCTGGCTCTGACTCTCTTTACATATGTCATTGTCCACCTCTGCCTTGAGGAGCTGGTCATCCCCATTCTGTTGTCTGAGCCTAAGAATTTGCTTTTCCTTGTTTTGCTATTTTTTTGTCTTTCCCTCTGTCCCAGGTCCACATAGGAGTGAAAA
>NW_006442109.1:34809028-34848327 GCF_000325575.1 Pteropus alecto | reverse complement strand
TTCCTTGACGGGATGGGGGACCGGTCAAAAGGGCCATGGTCATAGCATGTTACTGTGAGTTATTCAGCCGGTGAGTGACAGAGGCTGGAGTCCCAGGAAAACGCAGCCCCAAAATTTCCAGGGCTGTTCTGCAACCGCACATTTTTGGACTAAGGGCTGGCAGCCTCACAAGCCACTGGGCTGAAGGTGTCAGTCCGTGGCATTTGGGCAGACGGTTTGCAGATGCAGACAGGACTTGAATGGAGAGAGTTCAATGCAAGGCAGGTGAGGCTGGCCTCCCAGTCGGCCGGTGGCTAACAGCCGGCCCTCTGGCAGGAGACATGGCAGAGGTCCTGAACCTTGAATCTCATGCAGTCTTCAGGAACACTGGGGCCAGTGGAGAGTGCACACCCTATTCCTCCAGTCTGGCCTGGGCTGAGGCTGGGAAGAGGTAGTATGACTCAATAGTGGGGGGCCACAGCAGCTTGTGGTTTTGATGGAGTCTCTGTTGTAGACAGGAATACTGAGCACTCATTTGAAGTTCAGGACACACAAATGACACTTTGGCTGTTGAATACAGCCCTCTGCTCATGGCGCCATCTTGGTGAGTATCACTGGCTTCAGTGCCAGCAGTGAAGAAGGAACCAAGTCTCAGGGAAGGCCTTGGCCAAGAGCTAGCCAGGTGCCTTCTTTCACCCTGGGGGCAAGGCTGGCAAATGCCCCAGCATTGGAGGGTCTGGGAGACACTGCCCTGCTCCCACTTGGGAAATCAGCACCTGGCCAGGCACCAGGGGAACTACTGTGTAGCCTCCCTGCCCTGACTCTCCAGTGCACCAATATCCATGCTTTTGTTCAAAGTCTCTGAGCTGACAAGGGACCAGGAGCCACCGTTTCATCCTGGCACCTTCCCCTCTGGAGGATTTTCTTTATCCCTGCCCCTGTCTTCGCTTGGCTCTTCTGCTATCTTGAAGCAGCCTGGCCCAGAGCAGACAAAAGACCAGAGGGGAGCTCTGGCTGGGGAGAGGCCAGTTGACATCAATTCAGCCTCTCTGGGCCCCAGACTGGCTCAGGTGAGTTGCCCAATTAACGTTCCTAAGAGGAAGGATTGGATCTCAAAAAATTACAGCTCTTGTGCATGCATTTAATGTCGGCCAGGCTGTGGACTCCCACTCCCGCAGCTTTTTTCTGTGTCTAACCATCACCCTAAAGCCTTGGGTTTTTTTTCTCTAACTTTCTCATTCTCTTTGTCTTTTACTCTCCGCTTCCACCTTCACACTCCATTCTATTCCATCTTATGTGAATTTTCCAGCAGGCCATTTTCCTTTTCTTTCATGTTTCTTTGACTATTGCAGGCAATTCTATATTCCCCCACTCTCCCATTCTCCCATCTACATCTCCCCGCAAACACTCACTTCTATTTTCCTCACCCCACCTGTTTCACCGCCCACTTCCAGCTAATTTGACCTATTTCACTGCCTCATCCTAGATACTCCTTCCACCCACATAAGAACTAGGGGATCCAAGAAAGCGCCCAGTTTCTGGGAACAGGCCTGTCTTCATGCCCACTGCCCAGCCAGGGTGGGGCAGCCAGGGACTGGACATGAAGTTTGGTGATGTCCCATTCAGCCTAGAAAGTGTCTCAGAAAACGTGACCACAAGTCCTTGCCCCAGCCATGCCGTCTGTCACACAATCTTTTATCCTTCAGCAAGGCATGTCAGAGGGCTGAGGAGAGTGTGATCCGGCCTAATATAAGGGTCTTCCTAAATAAAAAAAATAAGTGATGACCATATGGAATTGAAGTTTTCCACTTCAAAGGATAAGGACGTCTGGGGAAATATAGAAAATGACTTTGATGATTGTGATTTGTCGTCTAAGAATGTCTACAGGTAATGAATGTGCTGTTTAGTATGGTCACTGGAACAATAAATTCTTATTTTTCATTATCAAATTGGAACTCCTCTTCTGTCTACCTTGGTTATGTGTGTATTTTCATTATTTATCCCTGGATATTAACAGTGAGTGTTTGGAGGTTCATGGTGCTGAATCAGTTCTAACAGTCCTTTTCACCACCACTTTCATCTACTAACATAGTTTTCAAAGAGAGATCAAAAGTGCTAAATACTGTATGATTCCAACATTCTGGAAAAGGTAAAACTGTGAAGACAGTAAAAAGATCAGGGGTTAGTGAAGAAGGTAGAGGTGAATAGCTGGAGCACAGAGGATTTTTAGAGCAGTGAAACTAATCTATATGATATTATAATAATAGATATGTCATTATACATTAGTCAGACCCACAGAATATACATCAGGAGTGAACCATAATGTAAAGCATGAACTTTGGGTGATTATGAAGTCTCATTGTAGGTTCACTGATTGTAACAAATGTACCACTCTGGTGCAAGATATTGATAGTGAGGGAAGCTACGGGTGCCCACGGGACAGGCAGTATATGGGAATTCGCTATATCTTCTGCCCAATTTTTCTATGAATATAAAACTGTTCTAAAAGGGATTTGAAATTTGTGTGCTTAAGTATCTCAACTTAACATAGATTCTTAAAAATCTACAAAAAGAAATCAGACATGTGCCTGCTATGCTTACTGAACTAGCAAATGCACATTTAATTCTATCTAAATCCACACAAGATTGACATCCTTATTCCAATATCAAGATGAGGAAGCGTGGTTCTAAGTGGTAAATATCTTGCTCAGAGATCACATAGCGATAATAAGATTCAAACTTGTCTGTCTGAATCCATAATCTGAGCTTCGTTACTAAACCGTGCTCTTTGAGTAGAAAATATAAAACTCTGACCTCTGTATGACTTCCCCTAATAACTTTGGACCACTAATCTCAATTATGTAGAATATTTATTATTCATTAAATATTCACAATTTTCACTCTTTGAGATGGCTTATATCATTTAGTTCTCACCATAATCCTAGAACATAATTTTTATTAGCTCATGTTATTAAATGGTGAAACTGAGACTGGGAAAGATTAAAATATTTGTCCAACTTGTATTTCAAAACCACTGTTATAAGAAGTCAAAGCTCTTTTGAAAGTGACACATTTCTTGCAAGACTGGAAAGTTGCCTGACTTTCTCATTAATATTTTTATATGCACTTAAGAGGTATAAATCATATAAATTGATATAAAGTTATACTTTTAAGTTGCCTTTTTTTTTTAGTTTTCATAAATTTCACCTCATCTTAAGGAAAGGGACATCATGATTTTTCTTGTATAAAATTTTCATTAAGTAAAATGCATTGAGTACCTTCTTTCTAACTGGAATTATATCAGTGAAAAATAGATTTCCTAGCCTCCTGGAGTTTATATTCAGTGGAAAATTGACATATAATAAAAATTTGAGGTAATCCATTGAACAAAAATAAAGAAGAATAAACGTTAGAGATTGAAGAGAGTATCATCTCTTTTGGATTGATAAAAGAAAGCCTATCCCAACAGATGACATTAAAGCAGCTAAGAGAAAGGCATAATTCTAAAATTTTCAGGTGTAATCAGCTATTATTTTGATATGGGTTAAACATATATAAACCACTTTTGAACACGTGAACAAGACATTGCATGATTGACATTCCATGTACAAATATTGATAATCACCTCATTCATAGGACATTTTATGACACGTCCAAAGAGAAAATTTCATAAAATGTCCACAATCATTGTTATAAAACACACATGCCTTTATTATAAGAGAATCACTCCTGCCTTAATCAGTATCGTATTTTATTTGACACATAATTACTAAAAGTTTAGTTATCTATCTGAAGCTTCTCCCCTCAACTCAGAAATGAGAGATATTTTGCTAGAGACAGGCAGATAAACAGTGACTATTGACATCTGTCAACATGAACTCAATAGAAGACAGAATAATAAATAAATATCAATATAGAAATTGTGAAATGATGGCAGGCTAGGTTAGGGTAGTTAAGAGTGAAATAGTAAAGATATTTTAATTATCATTGATAGCATTCAGAATATTTGAAAACGTGTAGCTTAATAAACAGTCACAAGTTTGAGTCGACAATAATATGTTCAATCATGTTCAATGTAAATGGTTTAAAGGCATAGGGGCATGGCATATATTTTAGAATAATTAAAAATATATATTGTTGAAAATTTACCATCTTTTTTTTAATAATAAGCTTTTGGTATCTAGATACATCACTTTGAGAAATGGCATTCTCTAGAATAGCTGGGTTGCTTAGATAATGAGCTGTTTGAATAATATGGGACCACAAAAATCATGAATTATACTCAAATAATTAATGTTATGATTTATTTCTTACATGCTGTATTTGAGGTTATATTGATGCATCAGTCAAAGCATTCTGAAGAATATCTTCTCACATCTAATTTTCATTCCTATTTGAAAGTACACTCAGAATCTTACATATTTCTAACCTGGGCCGATTCACCCCTCCTTAGGCAACCTGGTGGTCCCCCACTCCTGGGAGATCACCATATTGATGTCGAACTTAGTGCAGACACCTGATTGACATAGTGCACTATAGCCCAGAACTCCTGGGCTAAAGCAATCCTTCTGCCTCAGCCTCCCGAGCAGCTGGGACTATAGGCATGCGCTATAGACTTGTGCTCTTTCTAGTGGGGTAGAAGATGAGGGGGGAGGTAGACGGGGTAAAGGGGGTCAAATATAGGAGGATGGGAGAGAGTGCAGTGGGTAAAGTGAATCAAATATATGGTAGCTGAAGGAAACATGACTTTGGATGCCAAACACACAATAGAATATACAGATGTCAAATTATAATGTATATCTGAAAATTATATAATTGTATTAACCAATGTAACTCCAATAAATGTAATTTAAAAAAATAGAATCTTCACATATTTCAAATAAAGCTACCTATTTCAGGAAAGGAGCAAGCTAGCTAAATTCTTATTAAGACAGTGTTTTAAAATGCATGTTTAATCTAAACATTATACTGATTTAAATGATCTAATCCTATAAAAATAATAGCCATATGAAAATAAATATATGTCAACAAAAATCCATTACTCAGTAAGATCTTCTATCTTTTTTTTTCACTAGCCATGGGGGACACCTTAGAAACAATGACTTGCATATCCAGCTAGCTGATTGACCACAGAGACCCGAAAGCAGAAAAAAATAGCATTTTAATTCTATAATTAAAAATAACATTTATTTCTTCTCTACTATGCATTGACATTTTTAAATTTAGAATTAAATTATATTTTTGGTTATGCAATCTCCACTAGATGTGAGGACATGTTGAGAATGATAGACTGTTATTTATTTAGAAGTTACAGAACCCTAAACGACTTCAATCGTTGTAGATATTGGTTTTATTTTTTCCTAGCCATTTACTAGGAGAGAAGGTGTTTTAGTTTGTTTTTTAACGTGTTCTTTAAGGACACAGAAGAATGAAAAACACAGCCTTTAGATTTTATAAATATCATGAGATCATTTATTCATTGTGACTAAGAATCTGGGATATGATTACTTAGAATAATTCAATCCATGTAATCATCATAGATAGTCTTTATGTCTGCTTTATCCAACTTTATATCTGTGTAGATCAAGAGATATATGCATACAATTTACATATGGGCTAAAATAAATTTCGACAGCTCTTTATGAATAAGTCCTATTTATTAAACATTTACAGAATTTTTTCTATTCTTATTTAGAAAAATAAAGAAAACTAAAAGCATTTATTTCCTGCTTACAACAGACACCTTCCTTTTTTCTCAGTGTTCTATAGGCTTTAATTCATTTATCTAGTAACTACCACATAAGATAGTTATAATTATTATCTCAATTTTAAATAAGAAAACTGATCAAACAAACAAAGAGACATTTAATAACTTGGACCTGGTTAGCACAGGCTTTCTGACTCCAGACATGTGCTCTTTACTATTGCCTAATATGGATATAAAAAAATGTAAGTTCAAATTCTATATTGTCATACATATACATTACACACTATTAAAATTGTATAAATGCATATACATCAGGACCATAAATTGAACATTCTAGATTCAGTATATTTATCACCATATAGCTAAACATAATTTATCCTAGGTGACAATTTTTGCTTATGTCTTTTTGATATTGCTGCTCACTCATTTGTCACTCTGTTTGTCATGGATTCATTACACATGGGATCTATTACGCATAGCTATTAGATTCTTACTAATTGTAGGACAATGAAAAACCAGAATGTTAGTTATTCATGGGTTCAGGGATTTAATAGAATTTCCCCTTGTTAAAAATATATTCTGAGTTTTAGAAGCTCATACACAAGGAAACTTTTAGAATGCAGTCAATTCATGTGCTAGAGCCTCTATTTGAAAGCAAAATTTGGCCTTGCAGATATAAGTATATTAGAAATTTTTCAGACCATTGTGTGAGCTCAATAGTTATATTTTGCAGTCTGTAGTAAGCCAAGTATCTGTTCTACTACCACCTATGAGCAAATAGTTAACAATGCCTGTTATAACCCTGCATCCCTAACTCCTTATAAGTTAAACATTTAAATTTTTCTTAAATATGTAGATGAATCTTGATTGTGCCTTCACAAAAAAATATAACTTCATTAGAGATGGGATTATCACAGTTCTTGAGTAATTTTCTTTTCTTATCTGTCCTGAGTAAAAAAAAAAAAGAGAGAGAGAGAGAGAATTTATATAGAAGTATTTTTGTTTTGTTTCAGTTTGTTTATTTTTGTTTTACTAGGATAAACACATGGCAAAAATCTCTAGAAATATGTATATGATACTTATGAAACTGTTTTCTCCCTCCCGTCCTCCTTTGCTTCCTCCTTTTTCTCCTACTCTCCCTCTCTTTCTCTTCTTTTCTTATCTTTTTTTCCATTTCTTCCAACATTGAATAAAGAATGTAATAAAATGAAATGAAATGAAATAATTTAAGTTAAATTAAATTTCTGGTCAAAAGAAAATGGCCTGAAACAAATAGTAACCATGGGATGTTATCTCAACAAGAACAGATTCCTCAATCTTCTCTGTAGTTTGGTGGAACCATATAATGGAGTACTGATCGATGTAAAGTAAGTGCAATGGAAGAAATGAGTATTCTTGAATCTGCGTGAACCTACCTTTTCTCTCCCAACCTCTATCTAAATGAAGAAGTCAAAGAAAAGGGCAAAAACACAAGAAAGAAATTGAGTCCCTGAATCTCTACATGTAGAAAAGCTGTCAAGAATATCACCCAACCATGTACATGCTCATTGCTATGTCTTGTGAGAGAAACATCAAAAGTGTTTGTTTAAACTGCTCAAATTTTGTAGTTTTTTGTTACACCATCAGTCTATCATGATAAACACTCATTTGTCACTCTGTTTGTCATGGATTCATTACACATGGGATCTATTACGCATAGCTATTAGATTCTTACTAATTGTAGGACAATGAAAAACCAGAATGTTAGTTATTCATGGGTTCAGGGATTTAATAGAATTTCCCCTTGTTAAAAATATATTCTGAGTTTTAGAAGCTCATACACAAGGAAACTTTTAGAATGCAGTCAATTCATGTGCTAGAGCCTCTATTTGAAAGCAAAATTTGGCCTTGCAGATATAAGTATTCCTATTGTTTGCCTTTTAAGAACAGTCAGTAATTTCCCAGAAAGATAAATTACTTATTCAAAGGGAATTTTTAATTTGTTAATGGGCTTAGGGTCTAAATTCTGACTGAATTAACAAAATAATTAAGATTTAAGATTCTATAGAAGATAGATAGATGATATAGATGATAGATAGATAATAGATAAATAGATGGATAGATAGATAGATGATAGATACAGATAGGTAGGTAGATAGATAGATAGATAGATAGATAGATAGATAGATAGATAGATAGATAGATAGACAGACAGACAGATAGATGATAGATAAATAGATATAGATAGATGATAGATAGATAGATAGATAGATAGATAGATAGATAGATAGATAGATGATAAACGATAGATAGATAGATACAAAGAAAGAGGTGAATTGATGGAAAGATACATAGACGATAGATGAAAGAATGATATATCGATAGATAGAAAATAAATCGAAATATATATAGACAGAAAGAAAAAAATATTTGATAGATAAGTGGGTGGGTGGATGAAAGAATGGATGGTTAGACGGATGAATAAATAGATAGTAGGACCTATGGATGAGTAGAATGATAATTGCTGGACTAAATAAAAAAATAAAGAATTAGAATGTAGATCGAAAGATAGATACAAAGTTAGATTGATAGATAGATGATAAATAGATGATAGAGAGATGATAGATGATAGATAGATGATAGATAGTTGATACATAAATAGATAGATGATAGATAGATGAATAGATAGATAAATAGATAGATAGATATAGGGTTTAATACATTCGTAAACATATAAAAAAATATTTCATAGATGGAAAAAGATAAATAAATAAATATATAGAGAGAGCAATGAACATAGAAAGAGATATTCAGATATAATTAAATAGATATCAGATAACTCGATAGTTAGATATATAAATTAATAGAAAAATAAACATAAATAAAGAATAAGATACACGAAGTCAACGACTAGTAGTTAAGAGAAAGAAAAAGATCATTTGATATATTTAGAGATTAATTAATAAAGATACATAGAGAAGATAAACAGCTAGATAGTTAATAGATAAATAAATAGATAAATCAAATATAGATAATGAGATCGATACATAGAAATTTATAAAGATGATGATAGATAGATAGATAGATAGATAGATAGATAGATAGATAGATAGATAGAAACAGATATTAGGCTTATAATTTATCAAGAAGATCTCCCAATTTTAATAACTTTAGAAAACTTACTTTTGTATTTTTAAGATATAAACATTATGTATTTCTAATTTTAACAAGAAAAACAAAAGTCATACTGTAAATCTCCAAAATAGTTGTTTCATACTTATCTGTTAATTGTTGTCTAAAATTTTAAATCTTTTTAAATGTTGGTATATGGTTTATGTAGAATGTGCTTATTTTTGACTATGCAAATGGAGAGTAAGCAGTTACAGTTTAAATTTTGATTATTCAAAGAAATCCAACATCCTTGAATCTGGTTTCTTCTATCATCTACAGTGAAGATATTTAAATCTTTAAGTTAACTAGATATCATTTATGTTACTTTTCTAGTATAGCTTTTTTGCAAATAGTTCCAGAAATATGCATGACCATATTTTGTAACAAATGTTAATAAAATTGTGCTAATATAGCAGAATTTTTTAATGTTTGGTAAACTAAACTAACACTTGTATTTTTTGAACTATTTGCCAGTGTCTAACCAATATGCTATGTAACTGAAACTAATATAAAATAATATTGAATGTCAACTCTAATTGAAAATAAAAACTATTAAAACATTCTTATAAAATTGTTTAATTTCCTTCTTTGTTGATTACTAATAAAAATGTTTTAAAAATATTCATATCATTGGAATCCATCTTTGTCTCTAGCTATAGTCATAAAAAAAGAGGAAGAAGGAACATTTGTGAAGCACAAAATTCTAAAAACAGAGATTGCCAATTTACACATTGTAATTCTAAGTCCTTTATATTCTTTTGTTTCCATATAGTTTAGACAGTGCCATCATTTAGAAATATAATTTGTGTCACAAATACATACAAGATATATAATTTAACATTTTCTGGTACCCAAAATGAAAAGATTAAAAAACATAGTGAAATTAATTTAACAATACATTTATCTCAACATATTCGATATATTATGTTTCCATCATGTAATCAATATAAAACAACTTATTAAGGAAAAAACTTACATTATTTTCATGCTAAATCATGGAAATTCATTTATACTTCTAGTACATTACAATGCAACTTAGCCACATTTCAAGTGCTCGCTGGCAAATATCTAATATATTGGACTCTCTGGACATCATCTAGAGAACTACAAACCGTCATCATCCTCTGCTTGAACGTGTCACTGTCTCTTTTAACTGGTTTCTGATACAATCCCACTTTTCTTTAAAAAGAAAAGGTATTTTCATGGTCTTTTGAGATAAATGTGTAGATTCTTTTTTTGATACTATACCATGATACTACATTTGGAGAAGGAGTATTCTAGGTAGAGCCACTTCAAAATCTGTGAAGTGAGAGCATGTCTGGGTATTTGAAAAGCAATTGGACCAACATAATGTAGGTTGAATGACTTAGTAGAAAGTAGAAAACGAGTCCATTGGAGGACAAATTAATAAGAGCTTCACGGTCTTCTGTAATGACTTGAAAACTTTTCTGAAAGCATGGAGGCACATCAGAAGGTTTCAGCTAAGAAATAATAGGACTTGAATTAAATGTGAATCACTTTGGGTGTTATATTAAAACCAGACTTTAGTGGAACAAGAATGGAAACATTAGGGCAAGTTAATGAGTTTGTACAATGAAATAGGTGAAATACGATGGTGGTTTCAACCAAGTTGTAATAGTAGGAGTATTTAAAAACGTGCAGATAACATGTAGCTCTACATCTATATTTATCTCTCTGTCTTTAACTATAACTATACAACAAGAATGTTTACTAAGGGATTGATCAAGTGGTTTGGGAGAAGAAGGAATCAAAAATATTTTAGCCTAAGGAACTCAAGAATGAGAGGACTGAGAAGAAACAAACAGTGAGGTAAGAAGTAAACAAGAGAGAATGGTGGCCTGAAAGCCTAGTAAAGGTCGCAATCAGTCAAGTGTTGCTAATGGTTCAAATAAGATGAAGACTGAAATTACTAGTGCATTTAGTAACAAGAAACAATTGATGATGTTGACATAAGCTGTTTTAGATGAGTGTTGAGAGTGAATTTATAATTAAAGAAGTTTTAAGAGTGATTAGATGCTGGAAAATGAGAGTCAGTTCTAACATTGGTATTTTCTGGAAAGAGGAACTGAAACGGCTTGGTAGCTGGAAGTAGAAGATGGTCAAGAGGGTTTTTAAAATTATATTTTGAAGATAGAAAAAAACCTGGTTATGGGAATCATCAAATAAAAGAAGGAGACTGATATTGATAATGTATATAAGAAATGGGAGAGCTACTCAAACAATACATTAGAGTTAGTAAACAGAGGATTGAATCTGTTGCACAGGTGGAGGTAATGGCTCTAGAAAAACACATAGAGAATCTATCTAAAAGAAGAGGAAATAAGGCAAAGAATGTTGGTGTACATTCTGGTCGGTTGATGGTTTTATCGAGGGGAGTGATGAGATCGCAGCAATGTGTGAAGCAGTGAGTGAGTGACAGTCAGATGATGAGAATGAAGACTGGATTCCTAGGAAGGAGGAAGGGTATAGAAAGAGCAACACGGTGCACCAAGAATCCTACTTTGCAAGTAGGCAGCATAAAGAATGTGGCAAATAAATATAGAAAAGAACACAAAAGCCATTCGTGACAAGGCAGCAGAAGTAGTAACCTCATGGGAGGTCCAGATTTGCATTGTGCAAGGTTTTATCTTAATTAAAAATCTTACTTTCATTCACTCTTACTAAATATTTTTCAATAGTCTCCTGTTGCTTTGAGGAAAAATCTCAATACTTTTAATATGACCTAAAGCTTTTATATGAACCAGCTACTTCCGTCTTGAGGCCTGTTTCTGATTTACTTTCCTTCTCTCATTGAGTAAATATCTATTAGTTATTTAGACCTGCCATCGTTTCTCTTCCTTTTTCGTTTTGGCATATTGTGTTCCCTCTACATGCAAGTCTTATTTCTTTCCATATCTCCTTTTTCTTAATTTAAAGGATTTCAGATCTTATGAAGAGTATTTTGCTGAGATGGCTTCTTTATACATATATATCATAATTTATAAATGAATAAAATTATGATTTCTTTGAATTAATTTTTCTAAATGTAGTTTAGATAATTTTTAAAGAATATTTTATAATTTTTACACAACATTTTATAAAAAATAAAAATCCCATAAAATTTGCATTGCTTATGTACATATTATATTCATATTTATGTATATTTCATTTGTTTTTTATAATATTTTAAGTATACTTGGTGAGCTTATCAGCCTTAAAGCATAACAATGTGCCTATCTTAAATAACAGGAAGAGAAATAACATTATTTCACATAATGTTTACAGATATTGATTTAATTGAAAATCACTGTCAACCATAATATCTCCTGCGCCAAAAGCTTATTAGCTTGGACTGGCCTCTGTTTATTCCATGCAGCTTTACTGTTATACATGAGAAAGTTCTGGCCTGCGTACCAATCACAATCATGGTGATTGGTCTTTACCATTATCTGAAAAGAATAATATTTGGTCACTGATGTCTGCATATATACAAAGGTTAAACTTGTCCAAAGACCTAAATGAAGAAAACTGTGAAAGATAAAGATTTAATAAGATGTAAGGAGCAAAAGAAAAATTACACTTGATTCTGTCTGTAAGCGACAGATAGTTCCAATAATAAATATAATTTCTGATTAATCTAATCAGAGAAAAGTCCAAATAATGATAGATATTCCATAGAATCGATGCACTGGTATTGAATATTTTGAATACTTGTTAATATCAAACCACCCTTAGGAATAGTCTACCACTGAGTTTGTGTAAAATGAGACAAAGCAGACTAGAACAGTAATGTTACTGACTGAAGCCAAATATAACAGTCAAGGGACATCAAAATCATCAATGAGGATTTTGATGAAACAAGAAAAACATCATCCATTGGGACATAAACTTGCTTCAAAGTATTTCCTTTTGTTTTCTTAATTACACAAGGCCTAAAACTAATTTAAACAGTAATGAAAAAATATTTTAACTTCTATAGCACAACTCTGTAAAGCATTTTATAATTTTAAGTAGCTCCGGCCAACTCTGTATTAAACATAAGATCCACAGACCAAATAGAAATCTAATGCTTACGACATTGCCGTCATAATCATATATAAAAACATATGCTGTATTTCCCAAATGACAAAAGGAACATAAAGCAATATTTTTTATATGCTAAACTATAGCTATCAGCAACCTGAATTCAAATTAATCACGTTATAGAAAACTGGTATCAAAATAATTTAAATGTTCTATGAATTAAAAACACTGACTGCTGACTAGTATTTTATGTACCCCCTTATCTGAAGTTTTATCTACTTACAAGTACATTAACTTTGCCACTTAGTCCCTTCCCACAGTCGTCAGTTGCAATGACTTGAAACTTGACGTCGGACCTTCTTATATTATGGAAGAGCATAGCATTTTTAATATTCCCTGTATATGTTTCTATCACAAATCTTTTTTCCCTCTTTAATTGGAGGTATTATGAGTCTGTATGCCATGGCATTATAATTGCCAGTATCTTTATTAATAGCCTAGGACGGGGGAAAACACAGGCTATAAATAATCAGGAAAAAGAAAAACGTTTAGCAAAGGACTTATTTATGTTTGTAAGAGTGATGTTCCTTGTGTAGAAATAATACAAAAAAAGTCTATTTTTTTCTGGATATTATATAGATTTATAGACTTTATGTCCACTTTATGTCGGATGGATGCCATTAGAATGATAATAACCACTGGACTCTGAATTAAAGGGCATAAACACTAAGAGAGTCCAGTCCATGAATCTAGTGTTTTGACTGGCATGTCAAATGGGTTCACCTCTGAGCTGTGGTCCAAGTTGGTATAAGGGGGGATTGATTGCATACCTAACAATTGCTTTGTGTATAAGCATAGTATGTGATTGCATGTGTGTTTTTTAGTGAATCTATTTCCTGAAGGAAAAAAACTGAAATAAACACATTTATACCTCAAACGACAATAAGACAAATCGAAGTTCAGAGCTTTTAACCAGTAATCCCAAAGATGCATAAAGACATTCTAATTAGTTAATGACATGTCATGATTTGAAAGATTTAGAATACGAATCCAACTTCTCTTTTCATTATCATGTATTCTGATTAACCATATTTATATCTGGTGGCACATGCTGATGACCTACATGTTCAGGTTTCTTAATATTTAGAGTTTTAAAATGTAAATAGTTCCTTACTATATGGTGTGTGTGTGTGTGTGTGTGTGTGTGTGTGTGTGTGTGTGTGTGTTTAATAAAGCTGTGAGCATAATATATGAGGCTGGCTTTATGGCTTCTACTTCTGGAAAATTTTTTAGAATACCAATTTAAGAATTATTTCGTAGTGAAATACTTAGAAGCAGAATTAAGATTAGTGAATTAATACAAAGCTTTATACACCTTACTCATGAAATTCAATGTGTAAATGTTATGTTTTTATTACTATTTTCATTATCTGATTATTCTTAGTTTAACCAGTGACATTATTGTTAAAGATCATGTATTAAGCATTTCTGTTTTGCCACTACAATACTGAAAGTTGTACAAAATAAACATTTTTAATAAAATAAAAACTCTCAGAGGGAGGTATTATTCTAATTATATGTATTAGTGCTGTCCAATAGAACTTTCTGCAATGATGGAAATGTTCTAGGTATGTTCTGTCCAATACAGAAACCACTAGGCACATATGACTCTTTGAACAATTGAAACAAGGCTAATGTGACTAAGGAACTGAAATTATAGTTTAGTTTAATTTTAATTAAATTTAAATAGCCAAAGGCTACATAGTAAGTGCCAAAGTTGTGATATAATAATGACAATAATACTAAATAATATAAATGTGCATTAAGATGCAGCGTGACTCTAGCTTCAAATTAGATATATGTGCTTAACCTGTTAGACAAGGTCACTTAAAAAACCTCCAGATATTTCACTTCGGGACAAAGTATTTCTTGATTTTTCTAAGAAGTTAAAATTCTCAGCTTTAGAATAGGACAATCTCTGACTACCACCAGATCTCTTTAGATGATCTGGATGGTTTACATATTGACAGAGTTTAGTTTTGGCATTAGAGAAATGGTAATTAGATTTCAACATTAGGTCACATTATTACTTCAAGAAAAAAAAACAAAGGAAAAATAGTTATCACAGGTTTTATTTTCAAGCTTTGAACTTCAGAGTTTTTATTCATTTAACAAAGAACAGCATAAGAAATTAAAAAGCACATTTCCAACTAAAGATGAAATCAGAGTTTGAATGAAGTCATCAAAGACATTTCTTTTATATACTGAGCAAATTTGGGACTAATGCCAATTCACTCTAAGAATTGGTTCAATATTACCCTTTAACTTATGATTAACAGGGACATTTCCCCTAATATAAACTTTTATTGTTAATGGAAAATTTAATGAGGTACAACAAACACACACAGAAAAATGCAAAAATCTTCAGTGTACAGCTCAATAAAATTTTGCAAAATATACACATCCATGAGACCAGCATCTGCATCAAGAAATACATTACCAGTATCCTAGAATGTCTTTCATTTCCTTCCAGTCATACTTAGCTCCCCGAGGAAACCACTATCCTAATTTCTAAAACCATAGATTACTTATGTGTATTTTTTAAATTTATATTGATGGGGTCATAATATCTGTTGTGTTTTCTGTCTAACTTCTTTTACTCAATTTTGTGTTGTGAAATTCTAGACTTTTATATTTTAACATAGACCCAGTAACACAACACTATCACATTTAGAAAAGAAAAGGTGGTTACAATGGAATCATTGTGATTGCTTGGTACATTAAGCTTCTTTGTACAGTTCTTAGTTATTAACTTACAATTTTAATAAATGAGTAATTTCATTTTATAGTATTGCTAATTTATTAAATTACGATAATCACAAAATAGCCATATGTTATTTTAATGGATTAAGGTACTCTTTTAAACATACCTTTCATAAAACAGAAATCATTTAATGCAAAAGTTTGGGTACAAAATGAATGATTATAACTCAGGGATATCCATTTTCTTTTATAATTTTTCATAGCACATTTGGAGCAAATTGGCAAAAATGAGATATGAGATTTTTTAAAATCACATTTACTGTACATTTTTTTCAAAAATACAAAACACTACCTGTTGTTAGTATTGACTCCACCTTAAATTTCTATGTCTTTGAAGAGGCTTGATCCTCTTTGAAATTTCAAAGTTCTCATTTCAGAAAACATTTATGGGGAATAGATGACAAAATCATCAGAATTCTTTCAAATCTCCCTCTTCTCTCCCAAATATATATAGCGGAATACTAGTAAGTTAAAAAGTAAATGAGATAAATTCTAATAGGTACTATACTTTTAGGATTTTCAAGGTTAACATTGAGTCTTCAATTTTTAACAAACAATGGATTTAAGACTGAAACCTTTATATAAGATGTGACTGGAAAATGTTGGATGTGCATAGTACAATCATGCATAGTTAACAATGTTCTTTTCATAAATCAGTTACAAAATATGATTCGTTTAAATACATACCAAGTCACAAAAATACTGACAACAAAATTAAGAATACAATTTTAAATCTGGTTCAAGATGTGAACAAAGTCAGGGAGTTTCAGTACAGAGTGCATTGTATCTATTTGTTTTGCACTTTTAATAATTTTAATTTTTCTTGTTTGTTTTTGTATTGTGAGTTGGAAAGAGGTGGACTCAAAAGTCAGGTATAATTTTTAAAAAGTCACTTAGAATTTCAGATTTCCTTATAAAATGAGAAGAATATTGATCAACAAATATTATTTTAAGATATTATATAGCTAAGTACTCTATAATATCATAATTATCTAAATTTTATTATAATATTGAAAAATAACATTTTTGACCTAGACATTTACAAATGAATATGCAAATTTAACCACAAAATCAAGTAAAACTCTTATTACTTCAGATGTATTATCATAAGATTGTAACTCCCTAAATATAATGCAACAAACTGTTTTCTTCTTATTCAGCTCAAGAATGTACTTGCTCTCCTAATATATATATTTTTTTCCTTTTTTTTTCTTTTCCTGCTCTCCTTATAGCTTCCTGATCACTTTTGAATCAACCGTGCACGACTGTCCTCTCAATCAAAATCCATGCATTTATATATAGTATAAATTTTGCCCTTCCATGTTGCTGAATATAATGAGGCTGTAGGTATCTAGCTCTTAGTCTACCTCTTTAACTTCACCTTCATTTTGTATGAATTTCAATGTTTATGTAGATGACACACCCAATAACCCATTTCAAATTTCTAAGCATGAAAAACCTTCAATCTTTGAACTGACTGCATCAATTCAATTCTATAACTACACTCTAGTCTTTTGATTTTTTTTTGAGATATTGTTTCTAAGAAAATACTCCAGCTCTGGAAACATAAACTTTAATGTATAAATTTCTGACCACAACTTCCCATCACTTTCTTATTCAGTTAAGACCACTTCTATAATAACAGTGAATTTTCAGTTCCAAAATATTTTCTCTGCTCTCACTACTTCAGGGCTTATGTCCCTTCCCTATCCATCATAGATTTCACAGTCACCTTGTTCTCATTTTTTTTTCTCCTTCCACACCTGGAGCTTCCTCTTCTTGAATTAATTTAACTACCAACCTACTCTTGGGTGACAGAAGAGTAACGAATGGAATTAAATAATCAGGCAGACTAATGCTACTATAAGTCCATGATCTCTGAGTACACCTGTGCTTTTATTTATTTGGAAAAGTCGTGCTCTATGTTCTTTGTCTTGCTCCAAAAGTCCACCTTTTTATTCAAATCACATATTTTTTTCAGTCTCCTCCAGTAAAGTTATAATTCACATAAAAATTGAGGATATCTGTGTGAAATATCTCAACTTCTCAGCCTATAACTAGAAAGTACCTATATCTATACTTATATTTCTTCAAATCTCAGAGGAACAAACTGACTCTTTTGTTCTAAAGTTCTTATGCCTTCATCTGAATCTTCAGCTGAATGCTTCACCAACTCTATCTGTCTCTGTACTTTCAACCTTTTCCTTTACAGACTATAAGACATCTACCTTTCCCTTATTAAAATGAAACAAATTTCTTGCACTCTATACCAATTTCTGACACTATCGCCACAATTTTCATATCTATTTTTCACAGTTCCTCAGAAAATATTCCCACAATCATTGCCTCCAATTTTTCACTTCACAACCATCCTTTAACTACAGCTGGAATTCTGCCACTATCATGCCATTGAATCTGTTAAAGTCAATGACTGAGGCTGGCTCAGTCTCAGATCAGTTATCAGTCCAGTGCTTTTTAAACCAAAAAGTCCATTTGCATTATCTGCTCGATGTTATTGCTGATGCTGCAAGCTAATATATATTGAACACTTACAGTAGTCTAGGTGTTACATAACTATATACATTATTGGACAACTTTTCATTGAGTAAATTTTATTATTATTTTATAGGCAAAGAAATGGAGGCAGAGAGAGATTAGTAATTTGCTCATGATCACACAGTTAGTTGATACCACAGCTGGCTAGGTCTTGCTCTAAACCACTACATAGAATATGTCGGACTAAGTAAAAAGACTAAAATCCCAATGTAAACAATCTTAAATACTAGACAAAATGTCTTTTTAAAATTCGGGGTATGTTAGGGTTAGGGTTAGGGTTTAGTGTTAGGGTTAGGGTTTTGTTAGGGTTAAGTCAATGACTGAGGCTGGCTCAGTCATTGGGTTAGGGTTAGGGTTAGGGTTGGGTTAGTATTTAGGGTTAGAGTTAGGGTTAGGGTTAGAATTAAGATTAAGGTTAGGGTTAAAGTTAGGTTTAGAGTTAGGTTTTGTTTTAGGGTTAGCTTTAGGGTTAGGGTTAGGGTAGGGTAAGATTTAGGGTTAGGATTAGGATTAGGATTAGAGTTAAGGTTTAAAGTTAGGGTTAGAGTTAATATTAGAGTTTAGGGTTAGGGTTAGGATTAGAGTTAAGGTGGGTTAGGGTTAGAGTTAGGGGTAGGGTTAGGGTTAAGTTTGGGTTAGGGTTTAGGGTTAGGGTTAGGGTTAAGATTAGGTTAGGGTTTAGGGTTAGGGTTAGGGTTAGAGTTAGGGTTAGGTTTAGGGTTAGGTTTTAGGGTCAGGGTTCTAGTTAGTGTTAGTGCTAGTGTTAGAGTTAGGGTTTCATTAGGGTTAGATTTAGCATTAGAGTTAGAGTTAGGTTTAGGTTTAGGGTTAGGGTTAGAGTTAGAATTAGAGTTGGGTTGGGTTAAGTTTAGGGTTAGGATTAGTGTATAGGTTTGGTTTAGGATTAAGATTAGGGTAGGGTCAGGTTTGGGGTTAGAGTTTAGGGTTACTGTTAGGTCAGGATTTAGGGTTAGGATTAGGGTTAGGGTTATGGTTTAGGGTTGGGGTTAATGTTAGGATTAAGTTTAGGGTTCGGGTTCAGGTTAGGGTTAGGATTAGGGTTAGGGTTGTGGTAGGTTTAGAGTTAGGGTTAGGGTAGGTTAGAGTTTGGGGTTGATGTTGGGGTTGAGGTGTCACTGGGGTTGAGGTTGGCTTCAAGATCCAGTTTTGGTTGAGATTGAAGTTGGTGTTGGTGTTGAGGTTTGGGTGGTGTTGAGGTTGGATTTTGGGTTTAGTAAGATTACTGTTTGTTTAGGGTTATGGATAGAGTTATGTCTAGGGTAGGGTTATGATTAGGGTTTCAAAAGGGTTAAATTTAGAGTTAGGGTTAGAGTTGGGGTTTGGATTATAGTTGGGGTTAGTGTTTAGGTTTGGGTTTGGGTTATGGTTAGGGTTAGGGTTAGGGTTAGGGTTAAGGTTAGTGTTAGAGGTAGGGTTAGGGTTAAGGTTAGGGTTTGTATTTGGGTTAAGGTTAGATTTGGGTTAGGTTTTATTTTAGAGTTAGATTTAAGGTCAGTATTAGTGTCAGGTTTAATGTTTACTATAGTGTTATGGTTAGGGTTAGGGGTAAGGTAGAGTTAGGGTACGGGGTTAGGGTTTTATTAAGGTTAAATTTAGAGTTAGGGTTAGGGTTAGGTTAGGGTTAGGGTTAGGGTTAGGGTTAGGGTTAGGGTTAGGATTTAAAGTTAGTGTTAGAATTTAGGATTATGGTTAGGGTTAGGGTTAAGGTTAGTGTTAGGGTGAGAATTAGAGTTAGCATTAGGTTTAGGGTTAGGTTTAAAGTTAGGGCTAGATTTTGTTTTATGGTTTCGGTTAGGATTAGGGTTAGGGTTAGGCTTTGTTTCAGAATTAGAGTTAGGGTTGTTGTTAGGTTTAGAGTTAGCGTTAAGTTTAGGGTTAGAGTTACAGTTAAGGTTTAAGGTAGTTTTTGTTTTAGCATTAGGTTTAGAGTAGGATTAGGGTTAGTGTTAGGGATAGGGTAGGGTTAGAGTTAGGATTAGTGTTTAGAGTTAGGGTTAGGGTTGGGTTAGATTTGTTTTTTGCCAAATTTTCATGTTATTCTCATTTTGCAATGTTATTTTGTAGTTTTTCTTTTTAAAATTAAAATTTTTATGACCTATCTAAATATTGTCACATAAAGAATATAGACTCAGTCTGCTGTTTTGATGAAATTCAAGTTCATAGGGCAGGCTTCAAAAATTTTTTTAGATTCAGTATCTAATTCAGTATCCAAAAAAATTGGTTTAGGTTGTGGTTTCTGATGGTGTTGGGGTTGAGGTTGATGTTGGGGTTGGGGTTAGGGTTGGGGTTGGGGTTAGGTTTAGGGTTATCATTAAGGATAGGCTTAGGTTTAAGGTTAGGATTAGGGTTAGAGTTAGGGTTAGTGTTTCGTTGGTGTTAGATTTAAGGTTATAGTTAGGGTTAGGGTAGCATTTGGGTTTTGGTTAAGGTTGGAATGAGGTTTAGCATTAGGGTTAGGGTTAGGTTTAGTGTTAGTTTTTGTTAGAGTTAGATTTAGGATTAAGATTAAGGTTAGAGTTAGGGTTAGGGTTGGGTTGGGTTAGTGTTCGGATTTGGGTTAGGGTTAGGTTTAGGGTTAGGGTTAGATTTTGTTTTTGGGTTAGTTTTAGGGTTGAGGATAGAGTTAGGGTTTATGGTAGGGTTAGGGTTAGGGTTCGGGGTCAGGAAAAGGTTAAGGTTAGGGTTAAAGTTAAGGTTAGGGTTAGAGTTAGGGTTACGGTTGTTCTGTTTTGTTTTAGGTTTAGATTTAGAGTTAGGGGTAATATTAGGAGTAGGCGTATGTTTAGAGTTAGGGTTAGTGTTAGGGTTAGGATTAGAGTTAACTTTAGGGTTAGTATTTGCAGTAGGGTAAGAGTTAGGATTAAGGTTAGGGTTACAGTTAGGGTTATGTAGACTCACTTTCAAAGGGAAAGATGCTACGGTTCTCAGGGCCAGCCAATACACATGGACGGTGCTCCCTCAGGGCTCCCTGATAGCTCTCATCTGGAAGGGCAACAGAAAGAGACTTCAGGGACCATAAGCTACAAAATGGCACCTTATTTCAATATGTGGATGACTTACTTATTGTCAGTGAGAATCTCCAGGGTTCTCAGGGTAATACTGTGAGAATACTAAATTGTTTGGCTGAGAGGGGTTTATAAGGTATCTCCCTCAAAGGCCCGAATCTCCAACAGCAGATTCAGTATCTCAGGTCCATCCTTACACCGAGGGCTGAATTCAGGATCATCACAGGAACAAACCATCTTACCACAGGTTCCAAGCAGTGGGAATGAGCTGAGGGACTTTCTAAGAATGGCAGGTTCAGTCACCTTTGGGGTCAAATTTTGGAATAACTGCAAAACCCCTTTATGAAACCACATAGAAAGAAGAGAGGAGCCCCTTCTGTTGTAACTCTCTGAATGTCAACAGGAACTGAGAGCTTAAAGGACACCTTGGACAGGGTGCCAGCCCTGGGCCTCCCAGGCCAAAGGAACCCCTTCCTTTCATGTGTTCATGGGAGGTCGGTGCAGGCACCAGGAGTGCTGGATCAGAAGCTGGCACTTTCCCTGGGGCAATAGCCCACTTTCCCAAATAACTGGACTTGGTTACCCAGTGGTAGTCTTGTTGCCTGGCCAGTAAGAGAAGCTTCTAAGTTAACTACAGGATGACCTCTTTGGATGGGCAGCCCCCATCAGGTCTGGGCTGTCCTGGATACCAAAGGACACTCATAACAGGCAACAGGGTGGCACAATAATAGGCTTTGGTACCTAACACTCCAGACTTTACCTTGAAGGTCTGCCAGACTCTAAATCTCACCACTCTGCTCTCTGCCAACATCCAAGGGGATCTAGAACACAGGTGCCTGGAAAGTCTAGAACAAGAGACGCTGAAGTGATTTACTGATGGTGGCAGTTTTAAGGAAAGGGGGGATTGTAGAGCTGGACATGCTGTCATGAGATCACATGGGTAACAGAAGCTCAGGTATGCCCCTGGGCAGTTTGGCATGGGAAGCAGAACTAAGGACCCTACTCAGGTCTTCCAATTAAGGAAATACAAATGACTTCATATTTACAGATTCTAAATATAGGTTTCTGGTGCTCCATGCTCATGCAGCTATCTGGAAAAAAGAGAGGATTGTTCATTGCAAAAAGATCCCCAATAAAACAAGGAAATTATTCTGTTGCTCATTGAGGCAGTACAGTTCTCATCAAAAACAACAGTCTTCCATTGTAAAGGCTACCAGAGGCATAAGTCCCTTGTCAGCCAGGGAAACACATTAGCTGATAAGGCCACCAAGAAAGTAGCCAAGACCCAGGAACCTAGAGTCATAGCCCTCCTAATTGGGACATCCACCTCTCCCTCAAATCCTCAATATCACCAAGCTGAATGGGCACTAGCAAGAAAGAAAAGATACCATCCAGATGAACAGGGATAGTTAAGAGAGGATCAGGGCTGACTTCTTGCACCTGGAGCAGACCAATGGACCTCCTCCATCCATTCAACTGACTAGCAGTCTATAGACTGATCAACTTTTGAATCACTTTAATACTTGATATTAGGTCTTATTGATCGAGGTGAAAAAGTTGCAAATGATAAAATTATTAGATGGACATATTCAATCTGAATTGTACATCTATGCTGTAGCTGGTGAGAAATTATTCAAAGAGCAAAAATAGTAGATATTGCAATTCTAAATTACCTTTATAGATGCAGAAATTGTTTTTCATACATCTATACTTTTTCACTGTAAACTTTTAAAAATATTTATTTCCAATATAAACTCCTACAGTAAAATCATTTTCTTTTCTGAAGGATGTGTATGTGGTTCATTTGTTTGCAGTAAAATTAGTTGATGATAATTATTTAATTATGAACTTACTCACTGATGGCCTCACTGGCTCTGAGTTTCTAGTGCTGGGTAATGATGTGAAAAACACTAGGGACATACAGGGAGGAACTGAGTTGTCTGGCTTCAGGACGAGGGCTAGAGGGGCAGATTTCTCCCAAACAGAAGTGCTGGCAGAGACCATTCTTCCTATGTTGAGTCCTCTCCTGTTCAGCTTGCAGACCCAGGAAGCCGCCAAATCTGAATCTCCACCAATGTAGCTATCATTAATCGCCCTCTCTTGGTGATTCCCTGAGACCCTGACCCTCCAAACTTACCAGACCACTCAAGCTGCTTTCAATGGATTTTCCATACAAATGGCCTGTCTTAACTCATGCTGTAGAATTTCCTAATTTCTCTAAAAGGTTCATAAAAATTAAACAAGCTATTTCTGGTCTTGACATGTCCTGGACCTCTTGCTGAGCAACCCCAAACCTGACACAAGTTGCAGCCAGCTTTGTTTTGTGGCTTGGCCTTTTGAGGCACTTCCAAGCCCAGCATGAGTGGCAGCCATCATTGGATTGTTTGGTGGCTCATGCCAGGTGGCCCCGGGCAGTGCACTGGCTATAGTTGATCTTGGCCTGGGGCAGGGCCCCTCCTAGAGGATCCACCTGCACATCCCTTGGTCAGCTTTGGTCTGAATCAGAGCACCCTCTGGGGTCATACCTGAGGACAACACAACAAAAGGGCAGACAGGACAGGAAGCACAGCCCTGCTAAAGCAAATCCTACACTGTAGGGTCAGCCCCTGCACAACAGCTCCTCTACCAGTCATGGAGTTATCAGCCTGAGGATCAATCCCATTCATTGAGGAGCAAATAGCAACCAAGGCTCAACTATAACAGGAGAGCACACTTCACTCATAAAGTAATATACCTGCAGCACCTGCCTCTGGTAACCAGGGAGACTATGCCACTGAACCCACAGCAAATCTACTATACAAGGTCACTCAACTAAGACTGGAAAACATAGCAGCTCTACCTAATGAATAAAATTAGACAGTCAAAATGTGGAGACAAAAAAATATTATGTCCCAAATGAAAGAACAGAATAAAGCACCAGAAAAAGAACTAAATGAAATGGAGACACACAATACAGAATTCAAAACACTGGTTATAAGGAAGCTCAGTTAACTTATGGGAAGTGTAAATAAACTCAATGAGAACCTCAACAAAGAGATAGAAAACATGAAAATGAAAATAGAAAAAGAAGCAGTCAGAAATGAAGAATACAATAATTGAAATGAAAAAAATAACTTAGGAGGCAATAACAGTAAGTTAAATGAAGCAGAAGATCAAATCAGAGTTTTCAAAGATAAGGTAGCAGAAAATGCACAATTAGAATAGCAACAAGAAAAAATACAAAACAATGAGGATCATTTAAGGGACCTCTGGAACAACATCATGCGTACAAACATTTGCATCATAGTGGTACCACAAGGAGAAAAGCAAGAGCAAAATATTAAAAACGCTTTCAAAAAATGATGACTGAAAACTTCCCTAACTTGGTAGAAAAAAATAGACATACAAGCTCAGGAAACTCAGAGCATCAAAACAAGATGAACCCAAATAGGCCCACAGCAAGACACATCATCATTAAAATGTCAATGGGTAAAGACAAAGAGAGAATCTTAAAAGCAGCAAGAGAAAAGCAGTTGTTATTTACAAGGGAATTCCCATAAGACTGTCAGCTGATTTCTCAACGTAAATTACAGTAAGAAAGGGAATGGCATAAAATAGTCAAAGTAATGAAAAGCAAAGACCTATAACCAAGAGTCTCTATCCAGCAAAGCTATCATTTAAAATCAAAAGTCAGATGAAGAGCTTCCCAGACTAGCAAAAAACTAAAGGAGTTTATTATTACCAAACCAGGATTACAAGAAATGTTAAAGGGACTTCTTTAAGAAAAAGAAGAAAAGAAATAAAAATATAAATAATAAAGTGGCTCTAACTACATATCTAGCAACAATTACTTTAAATGTAAATGGTTTAAATGTTTCAATTAGCCAACAGGGTGGCTGAATGGGTAAGAAAACAAGATCCTTACATATGCTGCCTGCAAGAGATCCACTTCAGATCAAAAGAAACACACAGAGTGAAAGTAAAAGGATGAAAAAGATTTTTCATAAAAATAGAAACAAACAAAAAAGCTGGGGAAGCAATACTGATACCAGACAAAAAAGACATTAAAGAGGTTATAACGAAAGACAAAAAAGGACCCAGTTATTCCACATCTGAGTATTTATTCAATTAAACCCAAAACACTACTTTGAAGGGACATATGAATCCATATGTTAATTGCAGCATTATTTACAGTAGCCAAGATATGGGGGCATCCTGGGTGTTCATCAATGGATGAATGGATAAAGAAAAGGTGGTACATATATACAATGAAATGTTGCTCAGTCATTAAAAATGAAATCTTGCCATCTGCAATAACATGGATGGACCTAGAGGGTATTGTGATGAGTAAGTCCGACAGAGAAAGAAAAATGTCATATGTGAACAGGATAAGCAAACGACAGAAATAAGCTCATAGATACAGAGAGTATTTTAAAGGTTGTCAGATTGAGGGTGTGGGGATAGCTGAAGGGGGAGGGGATTAAGAGGCACAAATTGGTATTTACAAAATAGTTATCAGAAGGTAGAGTAGAGCCTGGAGAATAGTCAGTATATTGTAATAACCATGGATGGTGTCATATGGGTTACATAAATGTATAAATTACCATGTTGCACATCTGAAACTAACATTTGTTGCATGTCAAGTGTAATTAAAAATTTTCACTTAATAAAAAAAAGTACAAATTGGTAGTTACAAAAGAGTAATGGAGATGTGAAGTATAGCACAGGGAATATAGTCAATAATATTGTAATAACAGTGTATGGTATCAGATGGGTACTAGATTTATTGGGGTGATCATTTATAAATTATGTACATGTCTAATTAACTAGGCTGTACACATGAAATTAATATAATATTGTATGTCAATGGTAATTGAAAAATAAAAAAACATATTTTAAAATATGATTTTAATATATTTCACATAATTTTACTCTTCATCCTATGAAGGAGATGATCAGCTTTGATCTAGTTCAACCAAATAATGATATTGATGTAAATTACAATGTATGTTTGGATTCACAAATAATCTGAAAAGATAATAAAATCATAATCTTTTAAATTTTTTCTGTTGATGTTTAAACATACATTTTAAATAATTAAATTCCATTTTTATAATAATAATAGCATTTATTTATTGAAGAAACATGTTACACACATTGGCTTATGGGAGGTATATACCACCTCTTTATCCAGTGTCTATTGGTGGGCACTGAAGTTGCTTTCATATCTGGCTATTGTGATCATCGCCGCAGTGAACATAGAGGTGCACAGATCTTTACAAATTAGTGTTTTGGATTTCTTTGGATAAATACCTGGGAGTGTAATTTCTTTGTCAATGGGGAGTTTTCTCTTTAATATTTTGAGAAACCTAACCCTCTAAACTGTTTTTCCATAGTGGCTATACCAGTTTGCAATTCCACCAACACTACATGAGGGTTTTCTCTTCTCCACATCTTTGCCAGTATTTGTTAGTTGATGTATTGATAAGAGTCATTCTGAGAGGTGTTAGGCAATATCTTCTCATAGTTTTGATTAGCATGTCTCTGGTGATTAGCAATCTTGAGATCTTTTTGTATGTCTATTGGCAATCTGTATGTCTTCATTGGAAAAATACCTATGCAGGTCTTCTGCCCATTTTTTAAAATGGGATTGTTTCGTTTTTTTTTGTTGTTGAGTAGTATGAGTTCTTTATAAATTTTGGGTGTTAATATCTTATCTAATGTATCACAGGCAAATATCTTCTCCCAGTCAGTAGGTTTTCTTTTCAATTTGTTGATAGTTTTCTTTGCTGTATAAAAACTTTTTGGTTTGATGTAGTCTCATTTGTTTATTTTTTCTTTTGTTTCCCTAGTCAAAGGAGATAGATCAGAAAAAAATATTACTAATAGAAATATCAGAGAGTTTACTGCATGTTTTTCTCTAGAAGTTTTAAGGTTTGCGGGCTTGTATTTAAGTAATTAATTCATTTTGGATTTATTCTTGTATATAGTCGAAGAAGATGGTCCAGATTTATTTATTTAGCATGAATCTGTCCAATTTTTCTATTATCATTTGTTAAAGAGACCATCTTATTCCCATGGTATACTCTTGCTTTTTTGTCATAGATTAAATTACCTTAAATGACCATATCAGCAAAGATTTATTTCTGGTCTATTGGTCTATGTATCTGGTTTTTTGTTTTGTTTTGTTTTGTTTGTT
The DNA here is from genome assembly GCF_000325575.1 of Pteropus alecto. Lineage (NCBI taxonomy): Eukaryota > Metazoa > Chordata > Mammalia > Chiroptera > Pteropodidae > Pteropus > Pteropus alecto. The sequence goes on along the minus strand of NW_006442109.1, from coordinate 34,820,885 downwards.
TGTTTTTATGGCAATTTCAGTTACCATAGCCTTGTAGTATAGTTCGGTATCAGGTAGTGTGGATTCTTCTCACTTTGTTCTTTCTCAAGATTGCCATGGCTATTTGGAATCTTTTATGGTTTCATATAAATTTTAGACTATTTGTTCTAGTTCTGTGGAAAATACCATTGGTATTTTGATAGGGATTGCACTGACTCTATAGGTTTCTTTGGGTAGTATGGACATTTTAATGATGTTAATTCTTTCTATCCATGAGCACAGTATATGCTTCCATTTATTTGTATCTTCTTCTGTTTCTTTTTTCATGACATGGGTTTCCAAGAACAGGTCTTTTAGCGTCTTGGTTAATTTAATTCCCAGGAACTTATTGTTTTTGATGCATTCGTAAATGGGATTGTTTTCTTAACTTCTTTTTCTGGTAGTTTATCATTGGTATATAAATATACAACCAATTTCTGAATATTAGTTTTGTATCCTGCTTATTTACTGAATGTGTGTGTGTGTGTGTGTGTGTGTGTGTGTGTGTGTGTGTGTGTGTGTAATCTTTAAGGTTCTCTTTATAAAGTATTATGTCATCTGTAAATAATGACAGTTTTACGTCTTTCTTTCCAATTTGGATGCCTCTTATTTCTTTCTTGTCTGATTGCTGTAGCCAAGAATTCCAATACTACATTGAATAGAAGTGGTAAAAGTGGGCATCCTTGTCTTGTTCCTGATCTTAAGAAAAATTCTTTTAGCCTTTCCTTTTGAGTATGATGTTAGCTATAGGTTTGTCACATATGACCTTTATTAGCTTGAGTTACATTCTCTCTATTCCCACTTTGCTAAGAGTGTTTATCATAAATGGATGCTGGATTCTGTCCATCACTTTTTCTGCATCTATTGATATGATCATATGATTTCTATCTTTCAAATTTTTAATGTAGCATATCACATTAATTGATTTGCAGGCATTGAATCTACCTTGCATTCCAGAAATAAATCCAACTTGATCACGGCATATGATGTTTTTAATGTATTGCTGAAATCAGTTTGCTAATATTTTGTTGAGAATTTTTGCATCAATACTCATCATGAATATTGGCCTATAATTTACTTTTTTTGTAATGTAATTGTCTAGTTTTGCAATCATGGTAATTGCAGCCTCATAAAAAGAATTAGAAAGGTTTTCACCTCTTAAAAGTTTTGAATACTTTGAGAATAATAGTTTTTAATTATTCTTTGAATGTATGGTAAAATTTACCTCTGAAGCCATTTGTTCCAGGACTTTTGTTTTTTGAAAGTTTTTTGATTACTGATTTGATTTCATTGGTGGTAATTGGTCATTTCAGAATTTCTGTTTTTTAACTTAGTTTTGGGAGATTATATGTTTCTAGAAATGCATCTATTTCTTCTAGATTGTCCATTTTATTGGCATATAACTGCTCGTAGTATTTTCTTATAATCCTTGCTATTTCTGTGAACTCTATACTTAATTATCCTCTTTTATTTCCAGTTTTATTTATTTGGTTCCTCTTTCTTTTTTTCTTCAAGAGTCTGACTAGATGTTTATCAATTTTGTTTATTCGTTTATATAACTAGCTCTTGGTTTCATTGAACTTTCATATTGCTTTTTTAGACTCTACATTGTTTATTTCCGCTCTGATCTTTATTATTTCCTTCCTTCTACTCATTTTGGGTTTTGTTATCTGTTCTTTTGATCATTCTTTTAAGTGTAAGGTTAGATTCTTTATATGAAATTTTTCTTCTTTCTTGAGGTAGGTCTGTATTGTATGAATATCCCTCTTAAGACTGCTTTCTCTGTGTCCTAAGATTTTGTCATTTTCATTTGTCTTTAGGTACCTTTTGATTTCTTCCTTAATCTCATTATAAACCCATTCATTGTTTAGTAGCTTATTGTTTATCTCCATGGTTCATGTATTTTTCAGGTTTTTGTTGTTGTTGTTGTTGTTGTTGTTGATTTCTTGTATCTTATCACTCATTTTGTGGCATAACATTTTGTCTATCTTGGAAAATATTTCATGTGCACTTGAGAAAAATGTATATTTTGCTGCTTTGTGGAGAAAACTCTGAAAATATCAATTAAATCCATTTTGTGCAGCGTGTCATTTAAGGCTGTTGATTTCTTATCGAATTTCTGTCTGAATGATCTGTCCATTGGTGTTCAAGTCTTATATTGTGGTATTATTGATGATCTCTACCTTTATGTCGGTTAATAATTGCTATATATATGTAGGTGCTTCTATATTAGGTGTGTATATGTTTACAAAGGTTATGTTCCCTTCTTATATTGATCTCCCTTGTTGTTATGCCCTTCTTTACTATTATTGCAGCCTTTGTTTAAAAGTCTATTTTGTCTAATAGAAGTATTGGCACCCAAGTTTTTTTTTTTTTATTGCCATTTGAGTGAAATATCTTTTTCTACCCCTTTACTTTGGGTCTGTGTGTGTCAGCTAATCTGAAGTGGGTCTCTTGTAGACAGCATATGCATAGGTATTGTTTTCATATTCATTGAGCTGTCCTAAGTTTTTTTATTAGAGTATTTAATACATTAACATTTAAAGTGGTTATTAATAGGCATGTAGTTACTGCCATTTCATTATTCATATTTGTGTGTTCTCCCTTTTTGATTTTTTATTTTGTAGAAGTTCCTTTAACACTTCTAGTAATACGGCCTGTTGGTGATACATTTTTTTACTTTATCCAGTCTAGGAAGATCTTTATTTCACCTTCGATTTTAATTGATGGCCTTGCTGGGTAAAGTATTCGTGGTTGTAAGTTATAGTTTTTCATAACTGAATATTACTTGCCAGTCTCTTCTGCACAGCAAAGTTGAAAAAATCAGCCATCACGGCAGTCGACATCCACCACAACAAAAACTGAAAGGTTTGGCACAAGGAGCTCAAGAGCTAGGACATCTACCTAAGGCTATTGGTCAAGTATACAGGTTTCTAGCCAGACGAACCAACACCACCATGAAACAGCCGGTGATGAAGAGGTTATTCATGAGCCACATCAACCAGCCACCTCTGACCGTTTATCACATGATCTTGAAGGTGAAGTTTCCTGGCTCGGAGGGCAAAGCCTCCCTACAATTGAAGTTGTAGGGAGTATAATTGATAAGGTAAGTGTCCAAGAGGTCCCCAAAATAAAGATGTGTGGACTTGTGTGACCAGCCATGAGGGGCGCCATATTTTTAAGACCTAGGATGAGATCCTTACCATTGGAAAGCTGGACTTGAAATCCACAAAGAATGTGATACTATCCTGCTCTGATCCTCAAAAGGGCTGAGTGGTGTACAGGAATCTCAACAAAACATTTCCCTAAATGAACAGTAAATATGGTGTGGAATGCATATAGAAATTGATGCAGTCTCATAAAGACTTTTCAGATCGGGCAAAGAAGCCCTGGTGGAGCCTTAAAACTAAAACTCAAATGTGCTTAATGAGGATATTAGCTCACTCTGAGGAATAATGCTTGAGGTAATGGCTTTGAATTGAGCTACTTCCATGCAGCAAGCTTCTATTTCCTCATAGTGTTCCAAAGGCATCCTATATGCTAGGTGATAAGAAGATAATTTGAATTACCCACAACTTGACGTTAGCAGTTTGTGAAGCAAACTTGGACTCGTCAAATATCTACGAAGTGTGAAAGCAATTAGGGAAAACTAGCAGTTTTCATGGTAGAAATTCATACAAAGTGGGTTTAGGCTGCCATGTGTTAGAAGGGAACATATATGCTGAAGAGAACTCATACTGTTGAGATAAAAAACATCATACGCTGTTTCAATGCTGTGCTTCATTTGTTTTCATGAAGAGGGGATAGAAAAACTATAAATGAGAGAGACAGTCAGCAGCACCTGCAAAGAAAAACAGGTTTTTGAATACCTGAGTACTGTAATCCAGAAGGCCAAAAAATGATTTGGTGAGAGTATTGGTGTGTGCTGTGAAGTCTAAGGAGTCACTTAAATGATATATAGGAAAGGATTAGAGTTCTTACCTGTAATTAGTGTAATACATTTTTAATTTGAGCACTCTCTTTGCCCCAGTGATCTTGACATTATCGAAGTTCAAACTCAGTCTGACACAACTGTAGCTCTGTTTATGATGGGACTTGTTTTCATTACCAAAGAGCAGGTTGGAAACACTCTTTAGAGATCCATGCTCTCGAAATTACCATCTGAATAGACTGCATGAGCAGGTTCTAATATAGTGGCGTCTTGCTTATAGTTTATAGTAGTGGCTCCTTAACAGCTGTCCTATACAGTGTTTCTTTGCCAAGGAGAATAGAAAGCCACTGTGTCTCGTGTGTAGTGTGACAGTCAAATGTAATGAGAAATCTTTCTGGTGAGAATGTACTTGAAAACTGTGCCTTCAGCAACACCATTCTGTAAATGAACTGTAAATGTGTTGTGGAATGTATATGGAAATTGAAACCGTTTCCCAAAGATGTTTCTGATGAGACACTGAAATCTTGGTGGAACCTTAATGCTGGGATCCAAATATACTTAATCAGGTAGATCACTTTGCCGAATAATGTTTGAAGCAATGATTTCCAACAAGCCACTTCTATTCTTCAAGCTTTTGTTTCACGTGGTGCTACAAACATATCCTATATGACAAGGGATCAAGAGATAATTTGCTTTGCCTGCAGTATTATTCATAGAGATGACTTGACATTTGCAGTGTGTGAAGCAACTTTGGACTCTTCCAACATCTACAAAGTATGAAAGCAATTAGGGAAAACTGGCAGTTTTCATGGTGGAAATTCTTACAAAGCAAGTTCAGGATGCCATGTTTTGGAAGGGAGAGTGTATGCTAAAGAGACTTTAAACCATTGCGGTAAACAATGCGGTATGGTGTTTCAATAGTATGGTTCATTTGGACCCATGAAGAGGAGATTGAAAAACTATAAACTTTACAGAAAATCCACAGTAAAGGCAAATAAAACATTTTTTAATACCTACATTCTGTAATCTGAAGTCCAGTCAACGATTCGATGCTGGCATTGGTGTATGCCGTGAAGTCTAAGGTGGCACTCACATAATGTAGAGGAAGGTATTATAGTTCTTATCTATAATGTGTGTAATACATTTTTGATTTGAGCAAGCTCTTTTCCATACTGTTCTTGACCAAAATGAAGTTCAAACCCAGTCTCATATGAATGTAGCTCTGTTTGTGATGCAACCTGTTTTCAGTACCTAAGAGCTGAAGGGAAAACCTCTTTAGAGATCCTTGTTCTTTAATTTACCATTTGCATAGACTGCATGAGCAGGTACTAATACACTGACAACTCGCTTGTAGTTTATAGTAGTGGCTCTTAAACAGCTGTCCTATTCACTGTTTCTTGCTGAAGGGATGGAAAAGCCACAGTGTCTTATGTGTAGTGTCACAGGCGAATGTGATGAGAAGTCTTTCTGGTGATATTGTGTTTGTAATCTGTGTCCTCATCAATGTTATTCTGTAATGTTATACAGTAAATGTGTTGTGAAATGCATCACAACACAATGTTATTCTGTAATGTTATACAGTAAATGTGTTGTGAAATCAATGTTATACAGTAAATGTGTTGTGAAATGCATGTGGAAATTGAAACTACCTCCCAAAGATGTTTCAGAAGAGGCAATGACACACTGGTGGAGCCTTAATGTTGGGATCCAAATATGGTTAATCAAGAAGTTAGATCACTCTGAGGAAAGATGCTTCAGTCAATGGTTTTGAATTGAGCGGCTTCCATGCTGCAAGCTTCTGTTTCCCTGTGGTGCTCCAAAAGCATCGTATACGTCAAGTGATAAATAGATCATCTGATTTGCCTGCAGTATTGCTATAAGAGACAACTTAACATCGGTATTGTGTGAAGTACTCTTGGACTCTTCCAACATCTACAATGTGTGAAAGCAATTAGGGAAAACTGGCAGTTTTCAAGCGAGTATAGGCTGCCATGTGTGAGAAAGGAGTCTAAACGCTGAAGAGAACTCAAACCATTGAAATAAACATGGTGGTATGGTGGTTCAATATTGCGGTTCATTTGTTGCCATGAAAAGGAGATAGAAAAACTATAAACTTTAGAAAATGTCCACAGCATATGTAAAGGAAAGAGGTTTTTTAATTCCTACATTTTGTAATCCAAAGTCCAGTTTGCGATTCGGGGCTAGTATTGGTGTATGCTCTGAAGTCTAAGACGGCACTCACACAATGTAAAGGAAGATATTACAGTTCTTACCTGTAATGCGTGTAATACATTTTTTATTTGAGCAAGCACTTTGCCCCAGTGTTCTTGATCAAAGTGAAGTTCAAACCCAGTCTGATATGAATGTAGCTTTGATTATATGATGCAACCAGTTTTCATTACTAAAGAGCAGGTTGGAAACACTGTTTAGAGATACATGCTCTCGAACTTACCATCTGCGTAGATGCATGAGCAGGAACTAATATGGTGGCAGCTTCCTTATAGTTTATAGTAGCGGCCCTTTAACAGATGTCCACTGTTTCTTTGCCAAGCAGAATGGAAAGTCACTCTGTCGAGCATGTAGTGTGACAGTCAAATGTGATGAGAAGTCTTTCTGGTGAGGATGTGCTTATAATCTGTTTCCTCTGCAGCACCGTTTCATAAATGAACAGTAAATATGTTTTGAATGCATATGGAAATTTAAACCATCTCCCAAAGATGTTTCTGATGAGACACTGACACATTGGTGAAGCTTTCAAGCTGGTATCAAAATATGCTTAATCAGGAAGTTAGATCTCTCTGACGAATAATGCTTGAGGCAATAGCTTTCCATTGATCCACTTTCATGCTTCAATCTTCTGTTTTTGTCATGTAGCTCCAAACACAGCCTATATGCCAAGTGATCAATAGATAATTTGAGTTGCCTCCAGTATTGCTTCTAGCGTCAACTTGACATCTGCAGTGTGTGAAGCAAACTTGGACTCTTCCAACATCTACAAAGTGTGAAAGCAATTAGGGAAAACTGGCAATTTTCATGGTGGAAATTCATACGAAGTTGGTTCAGGTTGCCATGTGTTGGAAGAGAGCATAAATGCTGAAGAGAACTCAAACCATTGTGATAAACAAGGTGGTATGGTGGTTCAATACTGCAGTTCATTTGTTGCCATGAAGAGGAGATAGGAAAACTATAAACTTTAGAGAATATCTGCAGCACATGTATAGGAATGTGCAGGTTTTTAATATCTGCATTCTGTATTCCAGAAGTCCAGTTAATGATGCGGTGCTACTATTGATGTATGCTGTGAAGTCTAAGGCGGCACTCACGCAATGTAGAGGAAGGTATTACAGTTCTTATCTGTAATTCGTGTAATACATTTTTGATTGAGCAAGTGCTTTGCCCTAGTGCTCTTGACCAGAGTGAAGTTCAAACCCAGTCTGACATGACTGTATCACTGTTTATGATGTGACCGATTTTCAGTACCAAAGACTGGTGGGAAATACTCTTTAGAGATCCATGCTCTCAAACATACCATCTGCCTAGACTGCATCAGCAGGTACTAGTACAGTGGCAGCTTCCTTGTAGTTTATAGTAGCGGCTCTTTAACTGCTGTCCTGTGCACTGTTTCTTTGCTGAGCAAAATGGAAAGCCACGGTGTCTTACGTGGAGTGTCACAAGAGAATGTGATGAGAAATCTTTCTGGTGAGGATGTGCTGAGATATTGACATTGAGGCAGTTTCTTCAATGTGTTCTGAAAATCCTTGTTTTAGGCCAGCAGAGGAAAAAGAGATGGAAGTCACCTGAAAATCTCGTAGCAAGGAATAGGGAAGCGCGATATTTATGAGGCTGCCCTTTGTGAATCACGTGACCATCGAGAGACTGGCCTGAGGGCATCATAGGGAGATCATTTGACATTGAATGATAGCATAGTGCTCACTTTTGAGTTACCTTTCTACATTTCTTGGTAAAATTTACATAAACACTGAGAAAAGGAGAATTCGTGTGTAACAGAGTGTAACTGAGATAGCCACCTCACTGCCCTTCAATCTAAAAGTCATGTGTGAGAAGCCTTGCTTGAGGACAGTTGTGTAGACAATGATCATTAGATAAATGGCCTGAGGTTTCATCTGTGGTCAGGCAATCTGCTTGAAGGCAATGGGAGTGGCTGTTGCCCATTGATTGTGTTGAAATATGGAGACTGAGTCTGCTTGAGGAAGCTACTTTAGAGCGGTGGAAACAGCAGCCATCAATTTGCTGTATTGTAGCAAAAATGCTGAGTCATTTTAAACATAACTCTTAACTTCTTCAGGTCCAATTCCTGCACTATTCTTGGACGTGCACCTTCAGCCACTGCTGTTGAGAGGGAATTTCTTAATGGCCAATGCATCAATGCTGAAATATTGAAAATGAAGCAGTTTATGAGATGTGTTTTGAAAATACAGGTTGAAGATACAGGAAGAGGAATGTCAGAGTCCAAGGTATTGCTGACCTGACCCAGAAGGTTCGATGCTGTGAAGCACAGTTGGATGAATGCACAAAAAGCAGACATGAGGATGAAACGGCAGGCACCCACTTTATTATGTGGAGCACACTTCTGTTGGGAAGTGCTTCTATTGGGGAGTGCAGCCTATTGCATGGGGCACGCAGTCTTGCATGCACTTCTCCTGCTCCCTTGTCTTGTCTCACCTTCTGCTCTCCCCTTCTTTCTCTCTTTCTTTCTCCTTCTACTCTCCAGGGGACCAAATGGCTCCTCACGTAGCAGAGTACAAAAGTGGCATTCAGCCACCCATGCGTGATACAATAATCTAAATTATGTTTACATATTTTCTAAGTCTGGGGTCTTACTCCTAGCTGCAGGCCTGGATTACAGCCAGACCTTGGATCAGCCAGACCTTGAGCCTGTCAGGCCTTGGATCAGCTAAGCCTTGGATAAAGCCAGACCTTGGATGACAGACAGACCTTGGATGACAGACAGACCTTGGGCTAGTCAGGCCTGGCGCCCACACTCCACCCCTACAGGGTCGCGGTGCTGGATCTGGACCAGAGGGCACTACCTTGAGCCCATGATCCACTTTCCATTCTTGGAGTATCCTAGCCCCACAGGGTATCACTCCCGGGGTACTGTCTGTCTCTCCGGAACTGCTCAGCACACCAGGGACATTGTGACACAGCAACTTGTGCTTGTGCCCACATCATTTCACTACCTGTTCCATGGTACAAACCATCTGTGTACCAGGCATTCTCAGGGATGGGAGTCTGACCCTTTACATAAGGACTCAGTATATCTTCCATCTCAGCAGGCTCTGCCAGGACCTCTGCTTGGAACTACACTCATCCCAATAAGGGGTGCAGTTAACCAGACAGGGGACTCACAGAGAACTGCGCCTGCTGCTCCAAGTAAGCCACCCATTTCATCAGCGTGGGGGTTTGTGCAATTTCCATACAAAGAATCTTCCTTGAGGCTGCAGCCACCCCTCCACAGGTTTCGTGGACTGCACTATTATGGGATTTGGACTAGTGCTGGCCTCACTGACCCAGCAGGGATGCATAATGGCAGCCAGTTACTTCTCTATCAAAAGACCATACACTCCCACGCTTATCAAAAAAACACTGTGCTTTCGTGCTTTTCCACAATTGGGACCAGAAGTCTATCAGTACCTTCTGAGAACCGTGTTTCTGCCATTAGTCTCACCCAAACCCTGCATTATCTACCTTCACCATAAGCAAGAATGGAAGGGCTGGGTCTACTACACGGAGAGTTTGGGCTTGTGCTACAGCTTGCTTTGTAGCCAGCCTTAAAGCCTCTTCTATCTTAGAGGGTCCAACCCCATTGGGCACCCCATCACACTAAACAGTGGACAGGTCAAAACCCCAGCAGTCCCAAATAGGTTTAGAGCTGCTTCACAGACTCAGGTAGGGGATATGTATGTATCTTATCAATCACTGCCTCTGGCATTACTTTTGTCTTACCCTACCAAACAACTCCCAAGAATTTAACAGAGAACCCAGATCCCTTATCCTCACTGACTGCCCAACCCCAGTCAGCAAGAGCCCCTCACAGGCTGGTCACCACTGCTTCCAGTCTTGCAAGAGAATCAGAAGTTAGCATTATATATAATACAAGTGCACTACAGGTGGTCATTTCTACATGGCTAAGTTTTGAGCCACGAGACCATGACACAGTGTAGGACCAGAGAGAAAGGTCATTTGCCAAGTCTACCACATAATGATATCATCCAAGTACATGTGACAACCAGTCCATGATGTCTGTGACATTCAGCACGGCAGTATGTAAGGGCAGTGTAACTTTATTTAGCTCACAATAGTCTGTGCCAGGAGCTGTCAGGCTTCTTAACTGGCTAAATGGATCAACCGGCTCCCTCTCAGGAATAAAAGTCAATTGCTGGATGGCGAGGAAACATGGTGGAGTGAGAGATGTCCTCAGATCTCTCCCCGTGAAACAACAAAAAGCTGAATATCTAAAACTCAACAAAAAACACCCAAACTGCACACCAGTACATCTCAGTGTGGGATCTATGCATAAGAACTACCATAGGTCAGAATCCCGGGTGTCAGGCGGTGGACTTGTAGAAATAAAGAAGCTGCGTCTCGCAGCCACCAGAGCTCCTTGCAGGAGAAGGGGGAGGGGTGAAGGTGTAGTGACTTCCCTGAAGCCTGCCTGGAAGTACTGGAACTTCTAGCAGCTGGCAGTTCCAGAACTTCTAGCAGCTGGCAGTATGGTCTAGTCATCAGGGCAGAAAGCAGAGAAGCAGGAGGGGACCATAGAGAAACGACAGTTGATTTTTACTACCCTTGATTGCAGCACGGAGGCTGAGCTGCAGCCCCCAATTCCCAACCTAGAGGGCCCCTCCACCCATACCCTCCAAAACCGATCACCACAGAGCCCCAGGGGAATCTGAGCAAACACTAACGAAAATGTTGCTAACACTGACAGGGACTGAAACTGAGAGTAGCAAGTGTGATTTAATATGTACAAGAAAATAAAAATGATATTTGACATTTAGGCTTTATATAAAGAAGGGATCCAAGAGGCTTAAATGCCATCTACTAGAAATCAAAAGAAAAGTGCCTTCTTTGCAGCAAGCTAAAGAGAGACCTTTATATAATAAATCTTCTTTCTGGAAAAACAACAGAATACACTTCCATTATTGCCCACAGGCAGAAATAGTCCATTAAACACCATGAGCAACCAAGATGACAAGGCATCTCACAAAGAAAGAGAAAAATTTCCAGAAAATAAATTTAAAGACATAGAAATATGCAACTTAAATGACAGAGAATTCAAGAAGGTACTTCTGAAAAAACTCAATGAGATCCAAAACAATTCAAGTTAACAATTTCAGGAATTGAAAAAAACAACTAGATGAGCAGAGCAAGGAGATTGAAATCCTCAAAAGGAACCAAATATAAATTCTGTAGATGAAGAACACACTGCAAGAATTGAAAAATGAAATAGCAAGCTTGGGAAATAGAGTTGACCAAATGGAGGAAAGGATCAGTGATATCGAAGACAAATCTAGAAATATATCAGAAGAAAGAAGAGAGAAACCAAAGAATGAATAATAATGAAATAGAAATACAAGAACTAGCTGATACCATCAGGAGAGAAAACATAAGAATAATGAGCATTACCGACAGCAAGAAAAAGGAGCAGGGACTAGAAAGCATTTTCAGATAAATAGTAGATGAGAATTTCCCAAATTTAAGGAATGAGCTGGAATTCAAGAAGTCAACAGGACACCCAATTATCTCAACCCAAAAAGGCCTTCACCAAGACACATTGTATTATAGTTATCAAAAATCAAGGACAAACGGAATTCTCAGGGTAGCCAGGGAAAAGAAGACGGTAACATATAAAAAAAAAAAAAAAAAAAAAACTTAGGAAATAAT